>NW_004443977.1:11506782-11542641 GCF_000243295.1 Trichechus manatus latirostris
TCATTGGGTGCGTAGATGTTTATTATGGTTATGTCTTCATGATGGATCATCCCTTTAATCATTATATAGTGTCCTTCTTTGTCTTTTATGGTGGTTTTTGTTTTAAAGTATATTTTATCTGAGATTAGTATTGTTACTCCTGCTTTTTTTTTTTTGGTAGCTGTTTGCTTGATATATTTTTTCCATCCTTTGATTTTTAATAAATTTATGTCTTTGTTTCTAAAGTGTGTCTCCTGTAGGCAGCATATTGATGGGTCCTGTTTTTTAATCCATTCTGTCACTCTCTGTCTCTTTTTGAGTACATTTAAGCCATTTGCATTTAGTGAGATTATTGATAGGTGTGAGTTTATTGCTGTCATTTTGTAGTGCTTTTTTTTGTATTACTGACATTTTCTTTGTTCCTGTTACTCCTCTGCATTGAATTCCTTTTGTTTGTGGATTTTTTTTCATTTCTTTTGTTTTCGTAGGTTTTGTTTTTACTGAGACTTTACGCTTTTCTTCTTAAGTTTGATGAGTATGTTTGTTAACTTTCTTTGTGGTTACCTTGAAATTTACCCTTATCTTCCTAGGTTTGAACCAGTCTATTTTTTTCTTGGTATTGCCTTGCCTTCGTCTCCATTAGAAGGTTCTATACCTACACCGTTTATTCCCTCTTTTATTGTTCTGACGTTGTTGTCATTTACAGATTAACCTCTGCTTCCCTGTTATAACCCTTTTGGTTTTGGATAGTCCTTGAGAGTTCATTTCATAGGTTGGTATCTGGCTGGTATGATCATGTGTCTTTGATTCAAACTGTGGTCTGATATTATGTGTTCTGAAACCGAAGGACTCCCTTTAATAATTCTTGTAAGTTTTGTTTGTTTTTTTACGTATTTCCTTAATTTCTGTTTATCTAGAAATGTCCTAATATCACCATCATATTTGAATGACAGTTTTGCAGGATATAGTATTCTTGGTTGGCAGTTTTTTTCTTTCAACGTTTTGTATATGTTATCCCATTGCCTTCTTGCCTGCATGATTTCTGTCAGATAATCAGAGCTTATTCTTATTGTTTTCCCTCTGTATGTGACTTTTCACTTTTCTCAAGCTGCTCTCAGGATTCTTTGTCTTTGGTTTTAGCAAGTGTGATTATGGTAGACCTTGGTGATTTTCTTTTGGGGTCTGTCCTATATGGGGTTCATTGAGCTTCTTGGATGCTCAGCTTTTCATCTTTCATGATATTGGGGAAGTTTTCTGTCAGCAATTCTTCAATGATCTTCTCTGTGTTTTCTGTTTTCTCCCCCTGTTCTGGAACTCCTATCACTTGCAGATTTTTGCTTTTGATTGTATCCCACATAATTCTTAGTGTTTCTTCATTTTTCTTCTTTTTTTTTCTGATTTTTCTTCAGGGTTGTATCCAAGTATTTGTCTTCAGTTTCACTGATCCTGTCTTCCGTTGTTTCAAACCTGCTCCTCTGCCCTTCTATGACACTGTCCATTTCTGAAAACTTTTTGTTTATCTTTTGGATTTCTAATTGTTTTTTATGATTTCTAGTTGTGAATTTATTTTGGCATTTTGTTCCTGTATTATTCTCCTGAATTCTTCCATTTTCTTGTCTGTATTTTCCATTAATTTGCCTATTTTTTCTTCACTTTTTTCTGCCTTTTTTTCCAACTCTTGTGTAGCTCTGAATATTAGATTCAAATTCCCTATCAGGTAGTTCTAGTGCCTTTTCTTCTACTGGAAAGTCATCTGGTGTTTTATTTTGGATGCCTACTGCAACCATCCTGTCCTGTTTTTTAATAGTGTTTGATATTGTCTGCTGTCTTTGGGACATTCAGTAGTTATTTTCTTCGTTTATTGGTTGTAGATTTGTTTGTTTTGTCATGCTTTTTTGTTTTATTTGGTTATTTTTGAGCAGATGGGCTGTGAGTCCTTTATTGCTTGCTCGTTTGTGGGCATGATTCTTTTCACCTGTTTGTCCAATGGGAAGAGCCAGTCGCTCAGCTATGGTGCAGCAGAGCATGTCCAGCTGAAGTGGAGGGGCTGGATGGGTTGTTTGTGGTGCATACTAGGTCTGACAGGGTGGGCTTGGAATCAGTGCAGGGCAAGTTCCAGTAGATCATGGCTTTGCTGCTCTGGGGTGTGATGTTCAGTGTATAGTGAAGATAGGCAGGAACGAGGGGGGGGAGGTTGTGATCTGTGGAGCTAAGATGGATATAGGAAAGAAGAGAGAGAGCAGAGAGAAACAGGAGCCAAAAACAAACACACACACACACACACACACACACACACACAAAAGAGTGCTAAGGGAACTTGCCATTGGAGTGGAGAAACAAGAGTCCAAGAAATGGAGAAAAACAAAAAGCAAAAGAGAAAAAAAAAATCAAAAATTAGAAAGAAAAGAAAAGTAAAGCCCCCAGGAATCCTGCCGGTACAGCTGCGAGTACCAGGGAAGTGGCTCCCAGGCTGTGAAGTACAGCCTGGCTAGAAGGGGCAGAGGTGTCACACAATGCCAGGTATTCAGGAGACAGAAAAAGAAGGTAAGTATACAGAGATGAGAAACTGAGAAACGAAGAAAGACAAAAAGGAAGAAAAAAAAGAAATGCCTCCAGAGATCCCACTGGCTTGGCTGCGCAGACCGGAAGTGGCTCCCAAGCTGGGCAGTACAGCTAGAAGGGTCTCCCATGAAATAAAAAAAAAAAAAAAAGACAAAACAAAACAAACAAAAGAAATTAAAAAAAATGCCCTGGGGCTCCCATCAGCATTGCGGCGTGGACCAGGAAGCAGTTCCCCAGTCAAGCGGTGCTTCACAGACTTTTAAGAAGAAGTAAAGCAGGCACACAGAGCCAGGTGTTTGAGAGAAAGGAGGCAGAGGTGGTGAGAGGCAGGGAAGAAACCAAAAGAATTGGAAAAAAGCAACACCAGCAACAAACAAATGCCACTGATGGAGCCAGCCAGTGTGGGCAGGGCGAATCCAAGTGGCATGGGGCTTGAGCCAGTGTTTCCCAGCCTAGAGGCTGTGGCCAGCAGGAAGTGATGGAGGCTGAGTAGGGGGAAGAAGGGTGGGGCTTGTGAAATTGTATATCACTGGTTACTGGGTGCTCTGTTTCCTACTGGAAGCTCCGTGAAGCTGCTTTGCCGTACTCCCTGTCTGCCAGTCTCTGACAGGAGTCCAAGATGGTGAATCTGTGCTGTGTTAGCCGATAGCGGACCTCCACACGTATCTCTCCTCACTTTCTGTTCTTATTCCATTTGGTGCTTGGCTGAGTTCTTTATCTCTTCATTAGATGCTTATGTTCCAGGACATTTGTCTCTGTTTTATGTATTTTTTCAGGTTTTTGCTGTGGAGGGACGGTGTGGCGCTTCTGTCTGTAGTGCTATGTTGGCTCCACCCACTCCATCCAGTATTTAATGTGGATGGTGGCAAACAAGTTGTCCCTTTGCTTGTGAGAAATCAGGTGGGGAGAGAGGACCCTACCTACCCTTTTTGATAAAGTACACCATGGATGGTTGATCAGGGCTGGTCTGTTTCCTTTTTAAAAGAGGAAGCTACTGCTTTTTAACTTGTTTATTTGAAAATTAAACTAGAAGATAACACCTCAGGAAATTCGGTATGATTCATTCCAGAATAAAAATTAATAAACAAATGCTACAGGGCCAAAAATATTTCATTAATTCAGCAAGAGCTGAATTTTTCATGGCCTGAGTTAAGTCTATATTCCAGCCTCTAGAGACCAGTTCTTTGTTGGCACATTCTCCCGATCCTTCACTCATAATCTGATGGATGACTTTGGAGTCCAAAACTCAAAACTTCACATTTCCTTAATTAAATGATATGCATGTGAAAGCAGTTAGCACAGCCTTGTGATCGAGAACAGCAAATGAACTGTTAGTCTCCTTCCATCTTTCTTTCCTTTCTTCTTTCACCCTATCATGTGAAACTTGCTATGCCAATATGCAAGTGATTTCTAGGATAATTTTTTTAAAACAATGCTTTGAGCAAACCACAAAGCAAAAACAACAACAAACAGCTTCTTCCACTCTATGAGCTATTTTTGTGAACCCACAAGATGCATTAGGTCATTTATGACTTCCCAGTGAGTTCTTTTTAATTGAATCTCAATGAGGTTCCATTTTGTTCAATCAACACCTTACAGAAAATTATTTGTATCAATTTGTAGTCTATTTTTGCTGTTTGTTTTGATCATCATAAGCTATTTACAATTTGAAAACACATCATTGATTGATGGGGAACATTCATAAAAAGCTAAAATTTAATTATACATCATGCAAAACATATTTACTTTTATTTCTCTTCTGCTAGGAAGAATTTTATGAAACATTTTTCCTCCTATTTATATTCAGGTTGGCAGAATCTTTTAGACAATGTGACAGAAAATATATACCTGAGGAATGATTAATTTATTCTAATTCCCTTCTTACTTTCTTTTTTAGTTCCTTCATGTTTTTTTTTTCTTTCCTTTCTTAAGCCTGCATTACTGTGTGCTAAGATCCTGGTATAAAAAGGTAAAAACAAAACAAAGAAAATTAAGTACTTTCAATCTTGTTGGTGTTGTTAGTTTTCTGCTGAAGTTAAGGAAAGTTCCCACAAAGCAATAAATAAAGAATGAATGTGTTCAAACCCGGAAGGAAGGGAAAAGAGGGACTAATAGTTTAAGAATTACTGAGTGTCATTAATGTATCAGATATGCTATTTTTGGACTAAGATATATAAAAATTGTGATTTAAGGCTTACAACAAGCCCATGATATAAACATCTTTCCCCACATTTTATAGATTAGAAAACTTTGTTGCAAAGAAGTTAAAAAACATTGTCCAGGATCACATTGTTAGTCAGTGGCAGACCCAGGATACAAACCTAGGTGTATTTTCTTTCTTTGAAGTTATTAGTTAATGAGGTCATACTGGAGTGGGGTGGATCTTAATCATTTCTGAGAGGTGTCTTATGAAAGAAGAGAACGACAGGGAGACACCGTCACACCATGTGAAGATACATCAAGCCAAGGAACTCCGAGAGACTCCTGGGGCTACCAAAGCTGAAAAAGACAAGGAAGGATCTTCCCTTAGAGCAGAAAGAGAAAGCATGGCCCTGCCAATGCTTTGAATTAGAACTTTTAGCCTCCAGAACTGTGAGACAATACATTTCTGTTCTTTGAAGCCACCTACTTAATGGCATTTTGTTACGGCAGCTCTAGGAATCAAAGACAGCCAGCACCGAGCAATATAGTCTTCTTCATGTTACATCAATCTGACAGTGACTCTTCTGCCTCTTTCTCACATTTAAAGGACCTTTAGGATTACACTGGGCCACCTGAATAATACAGAGTAATTGTTTTATGTTAAGGTCAGCTGATTAGCAACCTCAATTCCATCAGCAACCTTCATTCCCTATTGCCATGTAACATAACATATTCATAGCTTTTGGGGATTAGAACATGTGCATCTTAGAGTGTATGTGTGTGTGTGGCGGGGGGGGGGGGTATTTTCCTTGCCACACTTCTCCAAATGAATAAGGGGATATGAAAATTTAGGGGAAGGAGAGGTGATTTGGTTAGGGGCCAGAGAAGGGTTCATGGAGATAATGACATTGAGCTGAATCTTGAAATACAGAGAGAGGAAAGAGAATTCTAGGCAAAGGGGACCATATAAGCAAACATAGGCAGGTGTATATTACAAAGCTTGATAAGGGCATGGTTTTTCTGAAGGAAAAGAGGGACCAGAAAGGTAGGATAGGGATAGATTCTAAATGATAATGAGTTTCAGGCTAAGAGGGCTGGGCTTTATTCCGCAGCCAGTGTTGAACCACTGGGGAATTTTTGGTGGGGACTGACATGGTAAGATTAATACGGCAGCAAGGTGGAAGATAGCTGGGGGAGTGGGGGGTTGGGTTATAAGGATACCTGTTGAGTCATTATTGCAGTGGTATAAGCCAGAGAGAAGGGAGGCCATTCATTATGTTGGTAACTGTAGTCATGGGAAGAAAGGCAAGACCAAAAGAGATGCTTTGGAAGTAAAAGTTACAGGATTTGTGATTTGTTTGATACAGAAGGTCAAAAAGTGGAAAGAATAAAGATGAGGTGAATGTTAAGCATATACTACTGAAGGGCCTCTTGACACTGACAGAGACAAGAAGTCAGAAGGAGTTAAGCTTAGTTTTGTAAAGCTTGACTTTGAAATGCCAGCCCACTGCCTAATAAGCAGAGGAGTAACTGAATTTTTAATAATCATCCTGAGGTTTTTTCCTCCCGTGTGTCTGTCAGTTTGTCCTATTGTGGGGGCTTGCATGCTGCTGTGATGCTGGAAGTATGCTACTGGTATTCAAATACCAGCAGGGTCACCTATGGCAGACAGGTTTCAGCTGAGCTTCTAGACTAAGACAAACTAGGAAGAAGGACCTGACAGTCTACTGCTGAAAAGAATTAGCCAGTGAAAACTTTATGAACAGCAGCAGAGCATTGTCTGATATAGTGCCGGAAGATGAGCCCCTCAGGTTGGAAGGCACTCCAAATACGACTACGGAAGAACTGCCTCCTCAAAGTAGAGTCGATCTTGATGATGTGGACTGAGTCAAGCTGTCAGGACCTTCATTTGTTGATGTGACATGACTCAAAATGGTTTAAAGTCAGGAAGGGTGTGCATTATGGTTGTATCCTTTCACCATACTTATTCAATCTGTATACTGAGCAAATAATCCAAAAAGCTGGACTATATGAGGAAGAACGTGGCATTAGGATTGGAGGAAGACTCATTAACGATCTGTGTTATGCAGATGAAACAATCTTCCTTGCTGAAAGTGAAGAGGACTTGAGGCACTTGTTGATGAAGACAAAAGACTACAGCCTTCAGTATGGATTGCACCTCAACATAAAGAAAACAAAAATCCTCACAACTGGACCAATAAGCAACATCACGATAAACAGAGAAAAGATTGACGTTGTCAAGGATTTCATTTTATTTGGATCCACAATCAATTCTCATGGAAGCAGCAGTCAAGAAATCAAAGGTCGCATCTGCAAAAGACCTCTTTAAAGTGTTAAAAAGCAAAGATGTCACCTTGAAGACGAAGGTGTGCCTGACCCAAGCCATGGTGTTTTCAATCGCCTCATATGCATGTGAAAGCTGTGCAACGAATAAGAAGACCGAAGAAGAATTGACGCCTTTAAATTGCGGTGTTGGCAAAGAATATTGAATACACCATGGACTACCAAAAGAATGAGCAGTTCTGTCTTGGAAGAAGTACAACATAATGCTGCTTAGAGACAAGGATGTCGAGGCTTCATCTCGTATAATTTGGACAAGTTATCAGGAGGGATCTGTCCTTGGAGAAGGACATCATGCTTGCTGAAGTAGAGGATCAGGGAAAAAGTGGAAGATCTTCACTGAAATGGATTGACACAGTGACTGCAACAATGGGCTCAAGCATAACAAGGATTGTGAGGATGGTGTAGGACTGGGTAGTGTTTCGTTCTGTTGTACCTAGGGTCGCTGTGAGTCGGAACTGACTTGATGGCCCCTAACAACAACAGCAACATTGCTTGGTTTATGTGAAGGTAGATAAAGCTTCAGGGAGTGAAAAGTAGGGGTTAAAATCAACATATGACTTCTCTATACTGCCACTGGGACTATACAGTGGTCCAGTTTTTCTGGAGGGCAATTTAGCAACATGTGTAAGGAGATTTGAACTTTTTGAGTTCTGTGATCCACTAATTCCACATCACTGTTTATAATGATTAAAAATTTGTAAGTGAACCAAATATCCTGCATAGGGAACTGGTTAAATAATTTATAATGAATGCAAATGATGGAATGTTTTGTAGCCATTTAAAAGTTATATATTAAAATAATATTTATTAATGTGGAGAGGTGATCACAATAATTTAACTTCCAAAAAAGGAGTCTACACAGATGCATAGAGCAGTCACTTTCACTTAAAGTATCATCATCATCATCACCATCAAAATAGAAAATAAAATAAAAGTGCCAATACTTACTAAGCCCCTTCTGTATGGCAAGCATTGTACTGGCCAGGTTTTATGGATATTCATTTAATTCTCACAATAATCTCATGAGGTAAGCAATCTTATTAGCCATTCTAATGACAAGGAAAGAAGCCCTCGTGGCACAGTGGTAAAGTACTCAGCTGCTAACCAAAAGGTCAGCGGTTTGAACCTACTGGCCCCTCCATGGGAGAAAGATGTGACAGTGTGCTTCCATAAAGATTACAGCCTTGGAGACCCTACGGTGAAGTTCTACTCCATCCTATATAGGTCACTATGAGTCGGAATCGACTGGATGGCAACGGTAATGACAAGGGAGCAGATTTAGAGATTAAGTATCTTGCTGAAGATCACAGAGATGAGAAGGAATTGAGGCATGATTTAAACCCAGCAAGTCTAATGCTGGCCTCATAACCACTATGCAACACTTCTGAGAAATGGCTGCAGTTACTGTGGGAATTGGATTAACTGCAGGCTATTATTTGTGTGCTGTTGTCCAGCTGTCCAAATCTGGGTAAGCCTATGGGAAGTTCTACACGTGAAAGTGTATGTCATAAAGGAAGCCCATAAATGCTGAATCTATGGTCAGAATAAATAATAATGTGAATAGTGCTTACCTTTGAGCAATCGGATTTGGGGTAATTTTAATTTTCTTCTTTTGCTTACCTAAATTTTCTAAATAAAACTTCTAAATGCTTACTACATGCATACTACTTTTTAAATTATAAAATAGATACTAGAAATAAACCAGTGTAAAAGGTCAAGGGGGTCCCTGGGTGGTACAAATGGTTAATCCACTTCACTGCTAGCTGAAAGATTGACAGTTCCAGTTCATCAGAGGCACCTTAGAAGAAAAGCCTGGTGGTCTAGTTCTCAAAAAGCAGCCATTGAAAACCCTATGGATGCAGTTCTACTCTGACACACATGGGATTGACATGAGTCAAAATCGACTCCACAGCAACTGGCTTTTTAAAAGGTTAAGAAGGGCATCTACGTACATTGTTGTGGCTATATGAGGGGAAATATCCATGAAATCTAAAATGTAGTAGTTGAATATAAGTCAAGTTAGGTTTTCTTTCCATATACCAATTAGACAGTGACTGAGATAAACTGTAATGCAATAAGCAGATGAATGCCTAAGAGTCAAACAGGTCTGGAAATGCTTGCTTTAGTCCAAGTGATGGATTAATTTCCAATTTGAGAAACTGAAAAACACTCATGAATTAGAACTCTTACAGATATTATCAATTAGAAGAGGCATAGAAGGTCATGAACCATATCCTTCATTTAAAGGGGGCCCTGTTGAAATCCTTTGCCAAAAGGGAATATTAAATTTTCAGAGCTTTTCAAAGGAGGTTCTCGTATTATCCACCTGCTATTTTAACTTTGACGGTCCCCAGTCATTGTCTTTATAGTATATACCATTATGCAATGGTTTAGACACATTTTAAAAGAAGTTCCCGTCTAAGAAAATGGCAACTAACTGGTAACTTACATTAGACCACTATTAGATCACTCTTCAGGCTGAAAAAACCCAGTTATATTATCTTTTCAATTGAGGTCTCACCTTTCAACCCTGTTTGTTCTGTGTCCTTGCCCAGTAGTCCTCCAAAGTCTTCAAGCTCCCTCCAAAGCTGAGGAGAAACTTCATGGATTCTGGTCCCCAATAAAACACATCTTATTATTAAAAATGATTTGTTGGAAAGAAACCAAACATGTTTTGTTGGCCCCTGTATTTGCGTATCTCAGCATCACAGGACTGGTCCAGAGTAGCCTTAATAAATACTATTGAATTAATAAATGAATGATTTCTTTTAAAATCAAAGCACAACTATTGGTCCAAGATCATCATGTCTTCCAGTCTGATTCTTTATATCTTTTGGTTACTATTCTTTTTTCAAGACAGGTCCTGTTTCCTTTTGTGTTTCTTTAGTTGGTTGTTCTTGTTATTTCTCTCCAGTTAAACTCTCCTTCATTTATCCTTTTCATGTTCAATTCTCTTTACTTCTAGACACTCTTCAAATACACAGGGGCATTTAATCTTCCGGTTGAAAATGCCAGCCACTCTAGATTTGTGTCACCTGCAAAGCTTAATGTTGTGTTAACTATTCTGTCATGTAGATCACTGGTGGAAACATGGAATACCAATATTCTCAAGTCAAAGTCAAGAAGAAATCCACTAGTGATGCTCCTCCTCTGTTCATCAGGTTGACACCGATCTATTGATTATCTTTCTGCGTATAGTCTCTGCAGTAACACAGTGGATTGCCCCTGCTATCTATCAAACACTGTGGTCTCTGAAGGAGCCACAGATGATGCATTAATATAGTTTATTGGCATAGAACATTGTTAGTCTCAGGAGAACAAGACATTTTACACAATAAGTGGGTAGTAAATCATATTTTTGAAAATTGAATAATTTTTAAATACTCTTAGGTTGTATTTAGAGGAGACCTATAATAAACCCTATTTTCAAATGTAAAATCTGTAAGAAAAGCTAATAATTATCCCCTATTGTATTTCTTTGAGATTGGCTATTTTATAGAAGATTTTTCTCGAAGGAGATTGCCTTACTCATTTTCCCCCTACAAGCTTTATAAAATCCGTAAGGCCTAATAGCTCTTGGAGCTCTATGTGACTTATCTGAGGATTAATGACTCAACCTCAGTGCTCATTTGCTGGTGTCCTGGGCTCCCCTCCCAGACCTCACAGCCTCAAGTGCCTTGAAGAAACATGACTTGTCTACCCAAATCATCCATTACTGAAGTTGGAGCTTTCTAGTTAGCTTAATTTTCTTCTGTTGTGACTTTGTTTAAATATAGCACGGCGTGAGAAGTTGCTGGTGAGATTAGTTCTAATTCTGTGCGTTGCTACTGGAAAAAAGAAATGTCTGTACATGTTCCAATGAAGTAGGGTGGGCAGAAACACGATGAACCTGTAGTTTCTCACTTTATACTAATTTAAGACAGTCATCTTTGTGGACGTTAGTAAGCCCATGGATTGACTATAGGAGACCTAGGAAACCCCTAAAATTATATGCAAAATTTTGTGACTATGTGTACTCCCCCCCACCTCTTGTCTATGGCCTGGCTGGCATATTGATTTGGGCATCTAGCTTCCACACTGTGAGACACCCACTTTGTGGTACTTTGTTACAGCAACCCTAGGAAATAATGAAAACCCCGTTGCTGTCGAGTCGATTCTGACTCATAGCAACTCTATAGGACAGAGTAGAACTGCCCCATAGAGTTTCCAAGGAGCAGCTGGTGGATTTGAACTGCTGACCTTTTGGTTAGCAGCTGAGCCCTTAACCACTGTGCCACCAGGGCTCCAGGAAACTAATAGACACCCACAACTCATCAGCCTGTGGAGGCCAGTCTGTCATGTTCAATGGCAACATTCTAAGACACCTGTCTCATTCCTGCACTTGTCTCTTTTTAATCTTGTCTACATCATTTTGTCTCTCCTTCCCTCACCATCAGGCATACTGGATTAATCTGTGTTATTTGTACCCTTTAATTCTGTTTGTTTGAAGTTCAGAAGTAATTGGGCTTCTTGGCTGATGGAGCATGGTTTTTACTTTCTCTTCTCAGAGCAATAACAACCATACTGGTCTTCAAAATCTTGGTGTTATCATGGAAGAAAGACTCTGGAGAGGAAGGATACTTCTAGAGTTACTTGACACAGGAACTATTAAAAGACCAAAACCCATTGCCAACGAGTGGATTCCGACTCACAGCAACTCTTTAGAACAGAGTAGAACTGCCCCACAAGGCTTCCCAGGCAGTAAATCTTTAAGTAAGCAGACTGCCACTTTTTTCTCCTGTGGAGTGGCTGGTGTGTTTGAATCGCCTACCATTTGGTTGGCAGACAAGCCCTTAACCATTGTTCCACCAGGGCTCCTTATTAAGACAGTGGCTTTGTTTTCTGCCATAAGCTCTTAAAGTGGTGCCAGCAGCCATCATGGGGAAGTTGTGAGCCACTCCCCTACTGCATTCCATCAGACCCTTAATTTATACTTACTGATGCTTTGTAAAGATTCTGCTATTGTTTCAAAAATTACTTCTCCTTTTTCTTTTCTATTTTACATTTTTAAAAACATTTTATTGTTGTTTAGGTGAAAGTTTATAGAGCAAATTAGTTTCCCATTCAACAATTAATACACAGCTTGTTTCCTGATATTGGTTCCAAACCCCTGAATGTGTCAGCACTCTCTCCCCTTCCTCTCTGGGTTCCCTGTGTCCATTTGCCTAGCTTTCCTGCCCCTACTGTCTTTTAGGATTTTGCTTCTGGGCAAATGCTGCCCTTAAGGTCTCATATAATTGATTGTTCTGAGGTGTACATTCCTCACTGGTGTTATTGTTCATTTTATAGGCCTGTCTATTGTATGGCCATAATGTGATCTCTGGGAGTGATTTCAGTTCGAAGAGTGTCTAAGGGTCATAGTCTTAGGGGTTCTACCAGTATCTATTAGACCAGTAAGTCTGGTCTTACTTCTGAGTTTGAATTTTGTTCTATATTTCTCTCCCATTCTGTCTATGACCTACTATTAGGGTCCCAGTCAGAGTGGTAGGTAGTGGTAGCTGGGCACCACCTAATTCTTCTAGTCTCAGGCTAGTGGAGGCTGTGGTTCCTGTGGTCCATTAGTCCTTTGGACTAATTGTTTCCTTGAGTCTTTTGTGTTCTTCACTCTTCTTTGCTCTGGATGGGAAGAGGCTAATTGTTGTATCTTAGATGGATGCTCACAAGCTTTTAAGGCCTCAGTAGCTGCTCACCAAGGTAGAATGTAGAACATTGTCTGTATGGATTATATGTCAATTGACCTAGATGTCCCGAGAGTAGGATTCCTAGCCCTCAAGCCCAATATCTCAGTCCTGGGAGGTGTATGGTTATGGCTAAGAAGTTTCCATTACTGTGTCCCATGTGTGCACTATTGCATACATGGGTGTATTTGCAGCATGTGCACATATATATGTACATGGGTATACTTTCATATGACCTCTGATCCTTGTTCAGCTTACATATTTACCTATGCATCCACTCATACATTATTGTTTGTTATTATTATTGTTGCAGGATTGTATCTGTATTTGTATTTACCCTTCCCTTCTCCTTTCTCTCCCCTCCTCTTTCTCTCTCTTTGAAAGAACTTACCCAAATTTATAGCCTCAGCTAGGCAGAAGATGTTAAAACCTTTTCTCCAACCTTGACTTTGTTCTGAAGAGTCAGTATTCAATCCCAATATCCTGGTAAATATTTGCTCTTGTATGTTCTCCCGACTTCAGTAGAGTCTTACAATACCCTCCCACTTCCATGAGATGTTCTGAGCCCCATTCTGTGGTTCATTCTCCCAGGAATCCAGACTTGAAAACTCAGAATTGCCATTGTCTCCTCTTTCTTTTTCCTTCTACAGCTACCCAGTTTCTAAGCCTCTTGTGTACTTCCTTTGATCTGCTTATTTGCTGAATTTATGTAACATGCTCTATACCCATTACCCATTGCTGTCTAATTGATTCCGACTCATAGTGACCCTATAGGACAGAATAGAACTGCTCCATAGGGTTTCCAAGACTGTAAATCTTTATGGAAGCAGACTGCCACATCTTTTGGAGCAGCCGGTGGGTTTGAACCCCTGACCTTTTGGTTAGCAGCTGAGCTCTTAGCCACTGTGCCACCAGGGCTGCAACATATTCTTTGTTTTATTAATTCTTATATGAGTATGTAGCATTTAGGTATAATAGAAGCTACATTAACTAACACTCATTCAAGCAACTCACCAGTCTGATATTTTCCATTCCTTCTGGCCCATGTCATCCTTACACAGGAGCCATGCTAACCTTTTCACTATTATTCCAATTTTAGTGTACATATTGCCTAAGTGGAGCCCTGGTGGTGCAGTAATTAAGAGCTACAGCTACTAACCAAAAGGTCAGCAGTTTGCATCCACCAGCCGCTCCTTGGAAACCCCATAAGGCAGTTCTACTCTGTCTTGTAAGATCGCAATAAGTTGGACTCCACTCGACAGCAATGTGTTTTTTTTTTTTTTTTTATTGCCAAAGTGAGCACTCCTCTTCCTGTGGCCTGCTGAATGCTCATATTCAATTTGTATGTTTTTCAAAAGCCAGTTGTGTTTCTTTCCAAACCTGTTTATGTCTGTTACACTTGCTGTTATAATTATGTGGACCAATGAAATAATGAGCCTTTCCCCACCAAAAAATGAGTTGTTTTTTTTTTTTTTAAATTAAGTTGGATAGTTTTGGAAGAGTAAAAAACCATGAGCTGCTGCAAAAAATTTGTTTTAATGTAAAATACATGCAGGTATTTATTTACCTTTTTAATGACTTCCTGCTTTATCAAACTTTTTACTGGATCAGAGGTCTTTTAGTGTCTGCTTTTGTTCTGTGGGCTTGAGAGGGAATATAGCACTGTGATTCAAATCATGGGGTCTGACGTCGGCCTGGGTTTAAATTTGGGCTCTACTGCTAACTAGCTGTGCTTGAGTTTCTTCATCTGTAAAATGAGAATGATACTAATTTCGGCCTCATACAAGGTGCAATGGCTAAGCTCGTAGCTGCTAACCTGAAGGTCAGCAGTTCAAACCCACCAGTGGCTCCGCGGGAGAGAAGACCTGGCAATCTGCTTCCCTAAAGATTACCACGTAGGAAACCCTATGGGGCAGATTTACTCTGTCCTATAGGGTCGCTGGAGCCCTGGTGGTGCAATGGTTAAGAGCTAGTGCTGCTAACCAAAAGATCAGCAGTTTGAATCCACCAGCAGCTTCTTGGAAACCCTATGGGGCAAGTTTTACTCTGTCCTGTAGGGTCAGAATATGAATCAGAATTGACTCAATGGCAATGGATTTGGTTTTTTGGTGTCACGTTGCTGTAAGTAGGAATTGACTTGACTGCACACAACAACAACAGCAACAATTAACATACGAGTTAATTCATGTAATGCACTGAAAAATGGTACCTGGCATACGGTAAACAGTAAATGCTATTGTGGGTATAAGTGAGACATGGGAACAGTTAAGACCAATAACTGATCTAGAAGGAAATTTAAGAAATGCCCTTGATGCCATGTGATTCGGAAGTAAGGAGCCACTTCAGAGTATAAAGAAAGGAGAATAGAGAACATAATTCTAGTTGTTGGAATTAATAGGAAGCTAACAATTTAAAGAATAATAATAGCACCATCTTAATTTTCATAGTACGTTAATAACTCTTGAGTGTGTGTATGACTTTTATCTTTGGTCTACTGCAATTAACTTGCAAATTAGAAGCAGGTCCCTACTTCTAGTCCTAGCTTGGCCACAGACTACTTAAGTGACATCTGGCCAGCCCCATTCCCTTTCTGGATGGCAGGCTCCTCTTTGGAGGTAATAGTATCTGCCGTTCGACTGCATGGGGTATAGGATAGTGAGGATGCAGAGAAGTAGGCAGGAAGGAACAGATCAGGGGGAGGTTGGGGTCTCAGAGTTAGAATTAAGTGATTACATGACAGCTGTAAGAGAGAGTGTTCTGTCTGGGGGCTTTTTGGGTGGCTGAAATTTAAGATGTTTTCACTTTTTCATAGGCCATATACCTGTTCATGACTTTAGCTCTGTGTTCAGCGATTCACATTTGTTGTATGAAAGAGAATGGTTTGGGGCTTAAGTGACAGGATATGTATCAGAAAAAAAAAGATAGGAGGGGGTCAGCATGGGATCTGGACACGTTCTGCTGCATTTCTCTGAGGAAAAGCCTATGCACAGAATGGCTCTTCAGCTATCCTGGGCTGCAATTGCTTCAGATTTAAAGGTGTTGAGAAGCTTGGCTGCCCATTGTTCAAATAGGGTGTATGTCAGTGATGTCAACACAACGTGTTGAGGAAATGTCACATCTGTCTGCAATTGGCTACCTCTCCATAGGAGAAACACCACTGGACGCCTGGAGACCAGATGTTGCTTTCAATCAAATAGAGGTCAAGCAGCTTTAGACGAAGAATGTCTGCACCTCCCCATCCCCAGCCCTTAGAGAAGTATGCAAGGCGATTTCCGTGGAATCATAATTGTTTTAGCTCATGTTCCCATTTTCCTAGTACATGACATTGCAACCAGTATAATAGAGCCATGAAAACTGTGGCTCTTGGTCCAAGGGGTATGAAGACATCAGAGTAGTGAGATTCATGTTCTCATGGTCACATGACTAGGGATCGAGGCTGGACTTTGCCATTGTAGACATTGAGGGAGCCTGGAAATACCACTTGTCTTCTCTAGACTTCATTTTTTAAAAAACTGAGTCATGACAGCATTTTCCTAGATGTTCTTTGTTATCCTTTTCAGGTTTAACATTCTGCAATTATTCAGATATAAGGGAAGCCTGGCTTTGGCTAAGTTGTAGGGCAGCCACCTAGAAAATCAGTACAGGGATGTTTCTAGGGCAAAAGGCCCTTTGAGTATTTCCTACTAGTCCACGTGGGGAAAAAAAGGTTAAAGTAGTTGGTCAGAAACAGATCTTGGGCTAGGGTGAGAAATGACTAATTGTGAGCTTAATTTTACAGGACTATCTAATTAAATCTCTTAGATTGAATAAAATGTCTAATACCTTGGCTAACCCTGTGTGCTGGGGGGGATCTAGGAATTGATGTACATTTCAGGTGGGCTTGCTTCTTTCACATTTATAAAGGTTCTCTGTTAGGGTGACAGTAAAACGAAAAGGAAAAACATCCAGGTTTCATTCCAATTAAGTTTCCAATTCAATATAACTACATATAAATTGAGCATCCACTAAGATGCTAAGAGCTTCTAGGGATAAATGGATACCATGAAGGGGGATATGGGTGGCCCCTACTCCTGAAATTTTCTTCCATGTCAAGTGTATCTCCTGGCTTCTCTCTACCCTGAAACCCACTCTCCATCAGTGAAGGTGAGGACTTATTACTTAGTAAATTTAGGAAGAATAATTGACTTGACACTGCCCTTCTTCTAGCAGCCTGCCTACCTGCATAGAACATTTCCTCTGGAATGCATGGACTTGCATGGACCTTCTGCTGCTAAGTGGCAGGCAGGAGGAGTGGGGGTACCATTTTTGGGTAACAATTTCAAAACTCTTCAATATTATTTGCATTGGCCGGTGTCACTGAGAAATGAAAACAAAAGAGTAGAACTTGGGGAGCAAATTAAACCTGTGGCAAGGTGTTTAGTGGGCCAAGATCTATGGTTTTGGCCATGGACTTTAGTGTGAAAGCAGGATCTTTGACTTTGGTGATTTTTAGAGGTTTATATTAACTTAGGTGAGTTTGACAGTTATGTAGTTGGCATTTAACTGCTCTATCTTAGGTGAGAATCTTTAAGACAGTTATGCAATATTTTGACCTGGGTGTGTGACAGTAGTTTATGGAAGTTTTTGCTGTAAGTGAAAGATGTTTTTTACAGGGGAAGACAGCACATGCGTGGAGCTCACTAGTCCAGTTAAGTACTAAAGGGCTCACACCTTTGGCCCTTGTAAGGGTCTGCTTCATGCAGACAAAGCTGACAAATATCTGATTATAAAGAGAATCTGTACTGGCCTTTTTAGGCATTGGTGGGCAGAACAACACTGGCTACATTTAAAGGCAGTTGAGTTCCACGCATGCTACAAATTACAACTTGAAGAATGGAATCAGTGTTACCGAATTGTACATGTAGAAATTGTCGAACTGGTGTATGTTGTACTGTGTATATTTTCAACAACAATAAGAGGAAAAAAAACACTGGTGAGGTTCTAGCTTCAGATTGTTAACGTGTAGGCCTGGGAAGGCAGTGCTAGATCATCTGCTCTCAATTCCCTTTTACATTTAGGGATATGGAGGATACTGGAGAGACTAATCTTGAATTCATATGAGTAGTTTACAGGTCCAAGGGTGAAAAATATTCAAAAAACTCCTGAGCGAGTTTCAAGGTGATTCAGTTTTTACAGGCGAGCATGTATCCTGGAAGAACATGCCAGAGAAATGTATGGAATTCAGCTCAGAGGAAGCCAGTGTTTCGAGCAACACATGGCAGAGGATATCGACTTTACTAGGCTCCTGAGAACCCAGGCATGAAGGTAGCAATAGAGCTCCAGTCCAGGAACCTGTTGAGAGGGATTTTTCAACTGAAACAAATGTGGGAACAAGGTCAAAATCTTCCCTGGGAGGCAGGTTTCTTGGGGTTAAGCAATTCCTTAAAAAGAAGCGTGGAAGTGGACCTATGGCATCAATTGAGCATCCCTGGTCACCAGAAGGTGGACACTGTGATTAGATAGAGTTAGACTCAGGGCAGCAACAGGATGCCAGAGCACAAGAAGAAAATCAAGAGGTATGGGATATGGGGAACACAGTGCAAAATATTAACTCCTCACTGGCAGATAACTTCTTAGTTAGCTTCATAGGTCATGGATTTCAGGCAATTAACATAACCATGCACTGGCTAAAACTAAGATCTTCCCCCCACACTGCCCCCTCACCCTTTTCTTCGTCACTGAATCACTGCCATGGTTTCTGGCAACACTAAGCACTGGTTCTCATGTCATAATTTTGTCTGGGGCAACTGCTTTAGAGGCTAGGAAATGGCTTTTTCCAAGTTTGGTGAGTGGATTTTCTTATAAGTCTTGTTAAGACTTTGGATACTTAAAATATGAGGTTCATCAGAGCTTAGCTTTGTACTAACAAACCTTTGAAGACCTTGAATGAACCAATCCATTCTCATAAGAGACAGTCCTGGCTGCAGCTGCTAAAGAGAGCTAATGGGACCCCACTGGTGGAGAAAAAGAAGTGGAGGAAGATGAATTCTGGGCTTTAATTTTACTGCTTCAACTCAACAGAGTAAGAGAATTAAATTCAGACATTCATTCCTTTGAACTTTAATTTCTTACGACTTTAATTTAGGAATTTAATCTTTAAGCCTTAATTTCTCCCTAGACATTTCAAAACGGACATAGGCATCTATTCAAATTTTGAGTATCTCAATAATAATGTTAATAGTATTAATAATTAATAGCTTTGGACTGTTATGACTGGAATGCATTCATGCCCTTCATTATTGGTATATCCTTATGTGGTCTTTAATCTCACTTCAGGACCACTGAATAATAATCACCGGATAATGTAGCTGAATATAATTTGAGTGGGAGATAGAATAGAGAGTAAATATTCAGCCTTGAGGAGACTATGGCCTTGGAGTTGAATTAATTAATCATATTAATTCATTCCTCTGAGGGGAATCTGATCTCCTAATCAGTGGTCCACGAAGATGGCCAAAGGAGCAATGGCTGGTATGGAAAGGGCAGCCTCATGAAGGCAGGAGCTGGATTATTCTCTATAGGCCACTGACATCATTCTCTAACGGGTGTACACATGCCTGGTTGATCATAAGGTTAATGCTTAAGTCTATCAATTTAAGAAAACACAAAGTTGGGGCATGTAAGAGGAATAATTTCTCCCCCAATCCTGATGCTTCTTTCCAAGTAGAGGGAAATTAATTGGTATAACTTATGGCCTCTTCCCAATACTTCCAGATGTAGAATGGATTATCTAATTGGTAAATTTAGCAATAATACACTGGTCATGCTCAGATCTACTCTTCCTTTATTCCTCTTGGGAATGAGTTGCTTGTAGGGAACAGGCATCTTACTCTATTCTTCTGGAGGGTCTCTGTCTCTGTAGGGGGTGGGAGATGTGGTTCAATTCTACATTAAACAGGTGTGTCCCTTAGCAGCTCCTTTTGATGCTCACACTAAGCTACAGTTTCCAATTAAATCTTTATCAGATGTGAAGGTGTTATTTTGGCCTCCTTTTGTCACTCCTTGAATTTTATTCATCAATATAGTCCATAATTAACATGGACTGAAAGTGCTATTTGGCAGAGCATCTCTGGGAATTCCAAAGACCTTCTTTCTGTCTTGAATATCTTGGAGTCAACTCACAGGGTGTGAGGGGTAGGAACATGGCACTGATCAATAGGCAAAGGACATTGATATGTAATATGTCAGGGGTGGAGGTGGTGGCTAAAGAAAGAAACAAAAGTAATAATCAGAGTGGTTTAAGGTTGAGTAATCATGACACACTTCATAGAACAGTTGATGTTTGAGATGGACCTTGAAAAAAGTAGAGATTTTTATGCTTCCTATTCTAGAAAGGTCTTGGTTATGTCAAGTTTAGAGGAAGGAGCCTTCGAGCTCTTAACACCCTCTCTGATTCCTAGTTTCCTCCTCAACCTGTGTGACTCTAATTGAATTATGCATTTGTGACCGATGTATTTTTAAAACAATGTAATTAACGGTAGATAGCAGCTATAAAAGATAACATGGTAAAACTCTTCTCTTCTACCTCTTCCTCCTTTAGCCTCCCCCTCTACCCTTTAGCTTCAGGCATTTGGAACTTCTCAGGTATGAGTTCCACTAAAAGAGAGACAAGATATAGCCTCATATGCTTTTGAAAGCTGGACAATAAGTGAAGGAGACTGAAGAAGAATTTATGCCTTTGAATTACGGTGTTGGTGTAGAATATTAAATATACCGTGGGCCTCCAGAAGACTGAACAAGTCTTGGAAGAGGTACAGCCAGAATGCTCCTTGGAAGCGAGGATGGTGAGACTCTGTTTACGTACTTTGGACATGTTATCTGGAGGGACGAATCCCTGGAGAAAGACATCATGCTTGGTAAGGTAGAGGGTCAGCAAAAAAGAGGAAGATCCTTGGTAAGATGGACTGACACAGTGGCTACAACAATGGGCTAAAACACAGCAAGGATTCTGAGGATGGCTTAGGACCGGGCAATGTTTCGTTCTGTTGTACACAGGATTGCTATGAGTTGGAACTGACCCGATGACACCTCACAACAGCATATCCATACCAGCTAAGGAATAAAAGAGAATACCATCTTTTCCCATGACATAGAGATTAAAAAAAGAAGAGGAAAAGCGGGCTTCTCAAGTGAGGGAGAGCATCTTAAACAGTGAAAAGTCAATTTCGGCTAGAGTTGCTCCTGTGTAGATGAGAAGTACCGATAAAACTGCAAAGGTAGCAGGACTAGACTCTTAGAGCTGGAAAAGTTCTTTGTGGTCATCTGGTCAGGTCTTGAAGTGGAATCAGGACACTTGTGTTTAAATCAAATGTGTTCCAGTTAGGAGCTATGTAACTCTATACAAGTCAACATTGTTTGCTTTTAATTTACTCATTATTAAAGTTTAAATAAAATATATATTGTAATATGGGGAAATGCCTAGTGGAATTTAGACACATGTTAGGGGTTCAAAATTGAATCCAAAATCTATCCCCTTTCCAGATATAACACTTGAGGTAATTGTGGCTCAGTAAAGTTAGCTTAAGCCTCCAGAGTTAGTAACAGCAGAGATGAGATTCCAAGCTACTTTTCTCTTTTCTCCCTGTCCAGTGGGCTTCCCTCTGTGTGATGTTTAAATTGGCATGATTTAGTAATAGCTTTAGAGGTAGTTAAGTTAGAATCACCCCAGGATCTTTGGAAGATAAGGAGAACAGTGCTGTCATTGTCAAATCACTAAAGATTTTGGAGCTGAAGGATAACATGAGCCTGGTGATCTGCAGGATGGAATAGGGAAGGGCTTCCAGAAGAGACTGATTTCTCCTCCATTGTAAGCTCCAATACTGGCTGTTGTGTTCATCAGTATATGCTCAGCTTCAAGTAGTGTCTAGCTCGTAGATGTACAATAAATATATGTTGAATGAATGCATAACTGGAAAGAATTAATGATACAAATCAAATTAATAAAATGAGTAAATAAGTAAATAAAGAAATGCATGCATGCATGAAATGATGTTTTGGTTACATACTGGCCCTTCCCTTCCTTTTTTCTAATATGATAGTAGAATATTCAAGTTAAGGCCTAAGAAACCCTTAAGGATGTGATCAACATTTTCTGGATTATTGCTATTAGAAATGAATGAATTTAACCAAAACTCATTCTGTCTTACAAGTAGATCCTGTCTGGTTAAGAGCATTAGCTTCAGAGTCAGGAAAGATTGGATTTGAGTCTTGGCTTTCTACCACTTATTAGCTGTGTAATTTTGTACAAGCACTCAAGGGGAGAAGCAGAGCAGAAGAGGAAAAAAAAATAGCCCACATATAATAATTGACAGGGATTTTTTTTTTTTTCTCCGAACATTTACTTGCCAATCCTTGGGGATTCCCAGAAATTCTTATTGTCAGAATTCTTTGCTCTAGGCAGGGCCCTACTTTAGCTGATGGAAAGAACCAGTAAGATACAAATTGTTTATAAATACAGAGATTTTGTGATGTGAGAGAGGAAATACATTTATTTGTCTACATCCATTGGGAAGCTGGAATGTAGTCAGTGCCATGCTTTTCAATTTGTGGGTTATTCATTTACTTTGCTTGACCTTTTTACACCTTCCATTTGTGGGGAAGAAGCAGAAGCAATATCCAAATAGCACTCAGTTTTCTATTTATTACCAAGTCCTGAAAAAAAAAAATGTTCAGCAAAGGGAGGTGCTCTTTCCTATGTCTGATTTCTCAGAGTGCATTGCAGCTCCCTGTGACACCACGCCTTCTACATGGCAGTTGTTTCTGTTCGTGTTTCATTCTCCTTGTTTTACTCTCATCTTTCTCCTACTCATACTTCTTCAATCATAGTAGGCATCTGCATCAGTTCCATTAGTGCTTTGCAGGAGAGCCTTAGTTAAATAACTTAACTGAAAATTTGTTTCTATTTGCATTGTTGTTAATCATTATCATAGACAATTAAGAGTCCAGGATATTTGCTTGGCATACCTAGATTTCTCCTTATGCCAGAGGATTTGAGCATCTAAATATCTTACTTGGGGCAGGAGCCAACTAAAGGCCTTAAAATTTTTAAAAATTGTTATAAAAATATAGATAGCACAACATTTGCCAATTCAACACTTTTCACGTGTACAAATCAATGAGACCAATTACATCAGTCATTTTGTGCAATCATCACCAATATCCATTGACAAATTTTCCACTGACAAAATTTCCAAACTCGATGCCTGAAAGCCTTTTTGTAAGTCAAAATCCTTTGGTAAGTCGAAGCAAAGGCACACCAGGAAAAGGATGTGCCATTCTGTGCAGCAACTGGATGACCACGTTTGTAACTACCAAGCATGGAGGAAGGGCTGAGCTGAGCTTCTGCATATTGGTTGCCTCATCCTCTGTTGGAAATGTCTTAAGTAATTTTAGGTGAGGGGATTCCCTAGAGCCAGAACCACACCATAATCCTCATTCAGTAGAACTTTCTAAACAGGATATTTAAAGAGGGTGGAGGTATTTTTCTACTGCTGAAGGAATCCCTATGACTCTAAGACCTTCTCCTTGGCAGAGCTGTCTGCTACTTCTGCCATGAAAAACCCTGAGTTACCTAAATAATAGCTATTATAGCTTAAGTCAAGCTTATCTATTCCTGAGAGGAAGGGCAGCATTTATGTTTCAGCCTTCTTGTTCTACAATGACAATTAATTAGCAGAACACAGAGGAAGCAGGATAGATCTATGGAGCCGGGTCATCCACCTCTTCTTATGCCATGTCTTAGTTATCTAGTGCTGCTATAACAGAAATACCACAAGTAGGTGGCTCTAACAAACAGAAATTTGTTTTCTCACAGTTTGGGAGGCTAGAAATCCAAATATAGGATGCTGGCTCTAGGGGAAGCTTTTCTCTCTCTCTCTCAGCTCTGGAAGAAGGTCCTTGGCTCTTTTAGCTTCTACTCCTGGGCAATCTTCATGTGGTCTGGCATTTGTCTTTCTCCATCTTGGCTTGCCCACTTGCTTATTTTAATCTCTTATGTTTCAAAAGAGATTGGCTCAAGACACACCCAATTCTAATCCTGCCTCATGAACATAACAAAGACAACACATTCCCAAATGGGATTATAACCACAGGCATAAAGGTTAGAATTTACAATAAATATTTTTGGGGAACGCAATTCGATTCATAACATTCCACCCCTTGGCCCCCCAAAATTCATGTCCTTGCCACATGCAAAACACATTCACCCCATCACAACATCCCAAAAGTCTTAACTCAACTCCAAAATCTCATTTTCTGAATCATCTAAATCAAATATGGGTGAGACGTTAGGCATATTCCATCCTGGGACAAAATTCCTCTTCATCTGTGAACATGTGAAATCTAGAATACAGGTTATCTGTTTCCAAAGTACAATGGTGGAACAGGCACAAGGTAGACATTCCTATTACGAACGAGAGAATTTGGAGGATAATGGGCACCAAGCAGGTCCAAAACTCAGCAGAGTAATTTACGTTAGTTCTCAAGGCCTGAAAATAATCCTCTCTTCTTTGGGACCATCTAGGCAATGGCCTTGCCCTCCAGGGTCTAGGTGGTAGCCATGACCTCTGGATTCTGGGTGAAGTCTGCCTGGCCTTCAGTTTCTGCTCCACTTTCCAGGCCCACTGGGATGGGAACTCTGCTCCCTCAGCTTGCGAGCTTCCGTTCTCCTAGTCCATCTGAGTGGAGACCCCAACTCTTGCCCTGACAGGGTCTGTTCTTCTACCCCTTGGGCATGGTAGCCCTGCCCCCTCAGCTTTGGGCAGCAGCCCTACCCTCCGGCACACCTTAATGGCAGCCCCACAGTCTGGAACCGAGTTGAAGGTCCAACTCTCTGAAACCTAGGAGGCTGTGGCCCCACACTTTGAAACCAAGAAGGTCCTACTTTCCGTGATCCTTCTAACAGTTCTGCTGATCTCCAAGCTGCTCCAGGGATAGTCCTTTTCTTTTCTTGGAAGACAACAGAGGTAGCTCCTTTGCCCTGTTTCTTGTCCGTAGAATTCCAAGAGGCAGACAGTTTTCTTTCCTTTCGTCCTTTTGCCGTCCCCTTCAGTCTAAGCACCCCTCTTCTTGGTACCAAATTCTGTCTTAGTTATCTAGTGTTGCTGTAACAGAAATACCACAAATGGGTCGCTTTAATAAACAGAAATTTATTTTTTCACAGTTTAGTTGGCTAGAAGTCTGAATTCAGGGTGCCGGCTCTAGGGGAAGGCTTTCTCTCTTTGTTGGCTTTGGAGGAAGATCCTTGTCTCTTTTAGCTTCTGCTCCTGGGTGATCTTCATGTGGCTTGGCATCTCTCCTTCCCCATCTCTGCTTGCCCACTTGTTATACCTTAAAAGAGATTTACTTAAGACACAGGCTATATTAATCCTGCCTCATTAACGTAACAAAGACAACCCATTCCCATATGAAATTATAACCTTAGGCATAGAGGTTAGGATTTACAACCAATATTTTGGGGGACACAATTCAATCCATCTCATGCCATAAATATTCTGGGGAAGGAGCAGGGAAATTCTTCAAGTATTCCATGCTGCCTAATGAATTTATTTCAAACTCTAGATGAGACTCTTCCAGATATGTGCTTATCTCACTTTCTTGCCTTTTTCCCAGAGCATTTCTCTCCTAATGCATCTTAAGCACATCAAGCTACTCATCATTTCCCTGATTATTCCTTCTTTTTCACACTCAGGGCCTTCCATACACATTTTCCTGTGCCTGGCATTCCCACTGGGCATGTTAGTCATCTTCCTAAATCTATTTCATCATCAGTAACATGAAGATAATAAAAACATCTACCTCACTGGGGCTATTGTGAGGATTAACGAAAATGATCCATGTAGAAGGCTTAGCACAGTCTCTGGCACATGAGCATAACAGTTGTTGCTTGGCATTATTTTTCTTTCTTTCTTGCTCTGTCTGACAAACTCCTACTAATCCCAATAACCACCTCAAGCATACTTTTTGCTTTGAAACCTCCCCCGTGTGTTGAGGCCAATCGTTGCTTCTCCTATTCTTCCATATAATTTTGTACATATTTACATTACACTCAGCTGGAATTTATTTAGATATCTGTCTTCCCCAAAGGACTGTGAACTTTTGAAGATGCGGGCGGTATCTTGTTCACTTCTCCCCCAGCATCTAACACAGTTCCTCTGCAAATAAAAATTTAATGAATATTTGTCAGATGAATTTTTGAGTGAGTGAGTGAATGGGTAAATAAATGAACAAAATGTTTTTCAAAATTTGCACCGTGGCAGAATAAATGGAGGTTTCCTAAGAGGATAATTGAATCAGTAGGTTCTGACTAACCAGTTGACATTTTGCTGAACAAAGTTCAGGATTCTACAAACATTTGTTTTTATGAGTAGTGTGATATATGAATGGAGCCTTGGAAGCGCAGTGGTTAAGCACTCAGCTGCTAACTGAAAGGTCAGTGGTTCGAACCCACCAGCCTCTCTGAGGGAGAAAGATGTGGCAGTCTGCTTCTGTAAAGATTTACAGCCTTGGAAACCCTAGGGGGCATTTCTATTCTGTCCTGTAGGGTCACAATATGAGTCAAAATTAACTCAGAGGCAATGGGTTTGGTTATGGGTTTGGTTATATATGAGAATGTAAATGGGATAAGGTAAGAGAGTTAATTGAGTTAAGCTCGGGTTTCTAGATAAGGAAAGAGAAGCACTGAAAGAACCTAAGCTTTTTGATTATGGGGAGGAGAAAAAGAACAGAGAATGTGGTTAGAGAAAGGGAGACAACAGAGGACGAGCTGGAGGGTTTAGGGAGAGAGGTAATTAGGACAGCTGCTGAAAGGCAAGATTTGGGAGAAAGTGGGAGATAATTCAAGGAGAATTTTTAAAAAACTTCAGTGCAACTCTCTCTTCCATCTCTCCAGAGAAACTACCCTTAAACTAAACCCCAGTTTAATCAACACCCCATATTAATCAGTTCTCCCCACTTCTTCTGTACAACATAAATACTTCCTGCTGGTGGTTGGATATTTTTCTTCCATATCCTCGGAAATCCCCAGATCATAGTTTAGGAGCCTAACCTTCCCTCACTTTTCTTGTCCACCTTGGATTTGGTCTCAGGAAACCCTTTGCATCACTCTGCATGGATTTCTCTGAGTAATGCCCAGGTTTTCATCTTACGAAGTTAAACACCTTCACCTACAACTGCTGATAACATGTCCCTCCCAGATGCCTAAGAGCGGACCTCTTACTCACTGATGGAGATCTGTGCTGAACTTTAGCTTAACTACTAGCCCTCAGAACTAGTCCCTCCCTAAGAACACTGTCCACTGTCCATATGATCCCTTATCCCAAATCAGTGCCTCCTGGAATATGCTGGGTAGTTGGGGACATGGTATATGGCATTTGGGCTCTCCCTTTCTTGAAACATGTCAAAACATTAACATCAGTCAACATCCCACAAAAGGCAATAATGTGAATATCCCCTTGCTTCTAGTCTATTCTTGCTTCATGACCTGAGAAGCAAAAAAAATGAAAAAGTTATTCTTTCTATATGTACCAGAAACTAATTGCTGTTGAGTCAGTTCTGACTCATGGTGACCCCCTGTGTGTCAGAGAACTATGATCCATAGGGTTTTCAATGGCTGATGTTTTGGAAGTAGATCACCAGACCTTTCTTCCAGGGCACCTCTGGGTGGATTTGAACCACCAACTTTTCAGTTAGCAACTGAATGACTTAATGGTTTGCACCATCCAGGGACTTTGTAACATCCTATTATGTTGAAAGTAGGTGAGTTTTGGAGGAAATAACTAAAATGTGACGTGCCTGGTTAGAAACTGGTTCTTTGAATTAATCATAGGCAGTAAACACTATAAAATGGGTGATTTCCCCAAGAGTAGAGGGAGAATAACTACAGAAATATCAAAGGGCAGGCAGAGCCACAGGATTAACAGCCATAAACTCTTTTGAGTTTATCAGAGCATGGATTTTTACAGGGAGCTGGAATAGGCTGGCTGATACAGTAGATTACTTTATAAAAAGTACAAAAGCAGCCATATAGCATGCTGGGATGTTTACCAGCTGATATTTATGGGCCAAAAGTAGAAGGTAGAAGTGAGAATATGAAAATGAATTCATCATATTGTTTCTGTACCACATTGCATGATTTCCCAAAGGCTGTCTTAACATATGACACACATTATTACTAGGACTGATTCTAAAGAGAAAAATTGGGTGTGTGGGGTGCATTTGTCTGGTTCCCATTCCTGGCAGCACAGTGAACAGAGGCTCCTGGGGGGATTCCTTCTTCCTATAGTACCTGAGCCTGAAGTACTCATGACTCATCTCTTCGGAGTCAAGCACTGACCTCTTTCCATGATCATTTATAAAATATTCCTTGTCTTAGTTATCTGATGCTACTGTAACAAAAATACCACAAGTAAGTAAGTGACTTTAACGAAGAGAAATTTATTTTCTAACAGTTTAGGAGGCTAGACTTCCAAATTCAGAGCTCTGGCTCTAGGAGAACTCTCTCACTGTCCACTGTGGAGGAAAATCCTTGTCTCAGTTTCTCTAGCATTCTTCTTGAAGTTCCTTGGAGATTTCCACATTATGTTTATTTTCCAGCATTCATGCTTGCTTCTCTGTTCTAATCTGCTCTTTTTATATCTCAAAATGAGTAGGTTTAAGACACACCCCACGCTAATATGGCCTAATTAACATAACAAAGAAAATCCTGTTCCCAAATGGGATTACAAAAAAAAACTCATTGCTGTCCAGTGGATTCCGACTCATAGCGATCCTATAGGACAGAGTAGAACTGCCCTATAGGGTTTCCAAGGAGTGGCTGGTAGATTTGAACTGCCAACCTTTTGGTAAGCAGCCAAACACTTAACCACTGCACCACTAGATCTCAAATTATAGCCACAAGTATAAGGGTTAGATTCCAACACATATTTTTTGGGGACACAACTCAATCCATAATACTCCTTAAAAGACATTGACTCTCTAGCTCCTTACTCAGTTATTAAAAGATTTTTGTCTCTAGTACTAGGTCCTAGACTTTAGGCATGTGGTAAAATATGTGAAAGAAATCCTTGAAAAAGACAGAAACTTGAATAAATAAATTGCAGTTTTATCTTAATATGAAGTTATTTTCAACATTGATTCTTAAAAGTAAAATTTGGACTGTCAACCCTAATTATTTAGGATTTTTTTGACAAATTTGATCTCAAGAAACTTCTGGAGACAGTATGAAATCAAAGATGCCTCCTAGCTCGGAGAAAAGATTGGCTTCTAAATAAGACAAGATGGATGAGTGGGGTCCTTCATCGGCTATTTAATACTTTTTTTGCCCTTGGGTGAGTCACTTCACTCTAAAGGAAACTCTGAACTCTACCTGGAAACTGAAGTTGGGTAGAAAAAGAAAGGGGGTTGGATTAGGTGATCTTGGGTCATGTAAAATGACAGCTTATTCCCGCACGGCTGGCTCCAAAATGCCTGACCTTGACACTCAGTTGAAACAGCTGCAGAAATTGTGAGGAAAACACACCCACATACCTACTCAGAAGAGGACCCTTCACATGTGGCTGTTGAAATCATTAACTGAAGAGTCAAGGCAAGTCATAGGCCAAAAGTTCATCATAAACATGCAACTGTGGATCTAACGGAGGGTTGGTCTCTTGACAATCTGTGAGTTGTTTCAGTGTTAAATAATTCCATAAATAACCTAAAATAACTTTTAGTCTTTCTAGTACTTTAGAGTTTGCAAAGCACCAGCCCTGTCAGGGAAGTTAAGGTGCGGATTAAGGGGACCTGGTGGCACAATGGTTTAGCACTCGGCTGCTAACTGAAAGATTGACGGTTCGAACCCTCTTCGGGGCTCTGCAGGAGAAAGACCTGGCAATCTGCCCTGTAAAGCCTAGGAAACCCTATGGGACAGTTCTACTCTGTCACATGGGATCGCTATGAGTCAAAAATTGACTCGATGGCACCTAACAATAGCAACAACAAGGTAGGGGTTACTATCCCCATTTCACAGATAGGGAAACTGAAGGCTTCCTGAAGCTTAGTCCTTTCCCAAAGTCATGCAGAAGATCCTGGTCTCATATGCAAATGTTGTGATTATCAATACTGGCTAATCATACTAATTTTTGGAGTGCAATTGGATATTGTCATGATCTGTCTCATTGTTTAAAATAAAAATCCTAAAGGTATCCTATAAAGTTTCTTTCAGAGGAGGTTGAAAGATGATTTAGCTAAGCCAAGTACCATGGGGGTCAATTTAAGAAATAAGTCAGTCTTACCATCCCCATCTGTCAGTTCCTCTGTTGGAATGAATGGGGCAGGGGCTTTAATGTCCATCTGGAAGATATCTACTTTACAACATTGCTGTACATCACCATATGGATCAAAGAACCAGGCTCATCATCTAAATAAATATTGTTGTTAAATTATTTCCCATTGTGAAGGTTTGAGCCTCATTAGATCTAGAGTAGAAAGAACACCATTAGCTCAGTGTTTCCACCTAACTACCGTTTCCGATTTTAGATTTGGTGTGATAAATTTAGCAAATGACACTGAACGCAGCTCTTACTTGCTTGAAAGATATAATTAAATTGTATTGCAGCATTAAAATATTACAACTAGATGTAGACTTTATCACCAGTTTGTTTTCATTTTAAAGCTTCTGGTTCGTAGGATCCAATGGGCACAGCTTGGACAGAAGAAGGAATGACATAATGACATCATGAAGTCTGCCAATGACAGTGATTTTTTTGTTGTTTTGTTTTTGCTTTTTAAAAGAGAGTGGCAAGGTGGAAGCATTTGAGAAAATTGTAAGTGAAATTGTGAAGTTAGTTTTAAAAGGACGGCTTCTGCCACTTGTAATATTTACCCTACAGCTGGCCACCAAATTTGGTATGCTGGAGGTCTGCTGATTGCACAAGCACGGGCCACTTGCATTTGCAATTAACCACTCACACCCTTGTTTTTCCTCGCAACCCAAGAGGTTGATTATGTGATTGTAGGTATAATAATTAGCACACATGAAAAGAAAAGCCCAGCAGAAGCTCCTAAGAGAGTCATTTTATTGAAAGCTCTGAATATGAACTAACTAGGTTAGAAGGTACAGGAGATGGCCCCCAGCATGTGCTGTATCAAAACACTTTGCCTGTAGTCTAGTTGCTCTTGTTGTGTAATAGAAATTGCTCCCCCATCAGTCCTAGGTGGGGATGGCTCTCTGTTCCAGTGCAGAAGGGGAGAAGTGACATGTATTGGGTAAGGAGCCTCCCAGCTGTGCGATGGATGCATCCTCCTCACTCCAGGCAGACACTGTGGAATTTTTAAAAAGACCTAGACAAAGGAGAGCCCACAGGAATATATAGAAACATACTCATCTTCTGGAATACCTTTCTTTGTCTGTCTTTGTCTTTCTTTCCCTCCTTCCTTCCTTCGAATCACGTTTCTGCTTCTGGCAATATGGCAAATTAAACAAGAACAACAATAGCAATAACGACTTGAAACTTCTATGGTACAACCATTTAGAAAAATTTGATAAAATATAATTTTTTAATATTATAAATGTAGAGTTGCACTCACAGGGGAAAAAATGTCAAGAAAAGTAGTACTTACATAAACTCAGAATTATAGAGAAAGAGAAAAGATTCACCAACTTATCTAAGAAGCTAACATTACCTTATTACAAAACCAGTCAAAAACAACATAAGAAAAATACAGACCAATTTTACTTGTGAATATAGATGCAAAAATAATAAATAAAATCAAACAGATTAAATCCATCAGTATATGTCAAAAATTAATGATCATGACCAAGAGGGATTTATTCAATACAAGCAGGTTTCAACCTCAAAAAAAAAAAAAAAAGATTTATCATTATAATACAACACAGTAACACTTTAAAGGGGAAGGAACTTTAGAATCAACCAATAAACCAAAACCAAACCCATTGCTGTCAAGTCAATTTTGACTCATAGCAACCCTATAGGACAGAGTCAAACTGCCCCATAGAGTTTCCAAAGAGCAGCTGGTGGATTCGAACTGCCAACATTTTAGTTAGCAGCTCAGCTCTTAACCACCATGCCACCAGGGCTCCAATCAGCCGATAAATTAATTTAAAAGTATCTGATAAAATTCAAGCTGTGTTTATTAGAAAATACTTTTAGCAAATTATGAGTAGGAGTGAAACTTCTTCACTTGATTAAGGGTATCTATCAAATATCATGGAGCCCTGGTGGTGCAGTGGTTAAGAGCCTGGCTGCTAACCAAAAGGTTGGCAGTTCGAATCTACCAGCCACTCCTTGGAAACCCTATGAGGCAGTTCTACTCTGTCCTATAAGGTCGCTGTGAGTCCGAATCAACTCGGCGGCAACATGTTTGGTTTTTTTTTTTGGTTTTCAAATATCATTGTTAATAGTGAATTTTTAGAAGTATCCTATTACAGTTAGGAAAAGGAAAGTAAATCCACTATCACCATTTCTATTCTACAATGTATAATAGGTCCTAGGCAATGTAGTTAGATAAGAAAAATAAAACAGATAATTATTGTAAGGGAAGAAACAGAGCTATTATTCTTCGCTTATAATTGCTTGTGTAGGAGATCTAAGATGTTCTAAAAGCTAAGCTGATAAGAGTTCAATAAGGTTGCTGAATACAAGATCAATATGTAAGAATCAATGGTGCGTCTATGTATGAACAACAAATAAGTAGAAATTTTAATTTAAAAAGACAATAGGATTAGCAATAGCAACAAAAAGAATATGTGCCTAGGAATAAATATAACAAAAGATAGGAAAAAAAACCTTTGTGGAGAAAATTATGAGCCTAAACTTGTATATTTGAAAAACATAAAACAAGACCTAAATAAATGGGAAAATATGCCTTTTTTTCTATAGAACGTCATGCTGTAAGGATAGCAATTCCTGCTTATATTAATCTATCATTACAACGAAATCCCAGCCAAATTCACAATGGAACTTTACAAACTTATCATCATTTTTTTTTTTTATTTTTGAAAAGCAAAGACACAAAGTAGGCATCACAAACTTAGAAGAAGAGTAGGGAAGGATTTGCCTTATCTGACACAAAACACACATTAAAGTATAGAAATTTAAATATAGAAATAGACAAACAGACCAGGAACAGAAAAAGAGGACCAAGTAACAAACTGACTTATACACGAGATAAGGTATCTGACATGGGTTGCATTAGAAACCAGTGGGGGAAAGGATGGGCTGCTCAATAATAATGATAGTAATAAAATAAGACCCATAAAGAAAAACTAAAATTGGATTCTTTTCTAACACATAAATTCCAGATGGATTAAATCCCAAAATGTGAGAAGAAAAACTGCTAAGCATTTAGAAGGAAATACAGGAAAGTATTTTTATAATATTATGATAGGGAAGGACGTCTGAAATAAGATTAAAAAAACCATAAACCATAACAACAACAAAAAAAGATTACATTCAAAGCAAAATTCTGTTAAATAAATGCTACCATAAACAGGGAGAAAAGACTTTGGTTTATTAGTGGATGCCTGGATATCTTTTACTTTATTTTCTGTATACTGTAAATGTTAAAAAAAAAAATCTGTTGCCGTCAAGTCAATTCTGACTCATAGTGACCCTGTAGAACAGAGTAGAGCTGCCCCAATAGGGTTTCCAATGAGCGACTGGCAGATTTGAACTACTGACCTTTTGGTTAGTGGCCATAGCTCTTAACCACTGCACCACCTGGGCTCCTTAAAAGTTTAAAAATATTCATAAACAAAAAAGAAAATACTGAAAATATTTCAGAGAATGTAGAACAGAGAATAGGACAGTAGAACTGATAAGTTTGATTTCCAAAAAACAAGAAATGCCTCTTGTCTCTGTCTCTGCCCCCACCCTCCACCCCAGCTGACAAGCCCTTCTACTACTGACAAGCCCTTGCCTCCAGCGTCTCCCTAGTTCAGTTCAGGACATGATGAGGTCACCGTGCTGAGAGTGTTTGGGGCTGTAGGCAGGATTATGAATAAGAGGGACCTCTGCTCCAAGTCCTTGGAGGCATATTCTCTCCAAGATACCATGGAGTGTTTGTTGGGTCTGTCACAAAATATTGCTGATATGGTGGACATATACCCATTTCCATGAGGTGACACCCAGTCACAGCATGCCAATTTACTGGCATATGTTGACAATGCCCATTCAGTGATAATCCAGTTTGTATGTTTGCACAGGCAATTCCCAGAATTGTTGATTGAAATACACATGCTGTGTCCCTCCCACCTGGCCTCACCCTATTTTGCAATTGCTCAAAGCTGCCAGCCCACACATCCATATAGATAGCAAGTAGGGAAGACCTCATTCTGCCTATTTGTGTTTTCTAATAGAAGATGAAAATTATTTTATTTGTATTTAAACTACATGTGCAGAAATCACATATACAACATCCCTTCCCAAGGCTTGGCTAAGCTCATAAAGATGAGTAAAAACACATAGAAAGGAAAATGTCTTACATTGAAATTCATAGTGTAAATGAGGTTAAATATGGTGAAAAATTCAAGGAATTGACATTTTAACTGCTCAGCTAAATGCTCTACAATCTAATTCCAAATATCAGTTGTAATTCTCAAAACATAATTGCAAAACATATTACAAAGTGCATTGGAAGAAGTCTACCAATTTATTATCTGAGATGCCTTCACTAGCACACGTCATATGGGGGTTTATTCTTTATACAGATCGAGTTTGCCTTTTGCTAGGTCGTTGGGCTCCTGATGGCTGAGGAGAGCTGAGTGGATGGCAACATGGGGAGAATATAAAAATGAATGTGACCTGAGCTGTCCTCTTGTCGTGGAGTCTCTACTCAGACAAGGGGATGGGGATTTTACTGTTCTGTCCTGGGAGATGGCCCACAAGTGCAAAGTGAAATGTAGCACTGAGGTTGGTTCTGGATATAACTGGACAAATATTGGCTTGATAAATGTAAATGAAATCACACGTGGTTATACATAAAAAAGACAGAACATTTTTCTATTGTGGTAAATATGTATGTAACAAAACATTTGTCATTTCGATACTCTTCATGTATATAATTCAGTGACATTAATTATGTTTATCATGTTGTTTAACCATCACCATTATCTGTTTCTAAATTTTCCCATCACCCTGAACAGAAGCTCGGTTTCCCCTAAGCAAAGAGTCCCCTGTTTCCCTTCCCTCCTGCTCCTATCAACGTCATTGTGGTTTGGAGTCAAGGCTGGACTTATTTGCTGGCTACTAAAATTCTATTTTGTATTCTGATATGGCGGTGGCGGGGGGGCAGGGGGGGCTCTTGGGAAAGATTAAAAGATCTTTCAGCTCAAAATGCTAAAATTCTAAAGTCCTCTCTTTAACTCAAGGATTTGATCTCTACTAATATGCAAGGATCCAGCAAGGCCAGCAAGTGCTATGTCATGGATATTGTTGCTGCTCTGCCCTAAACTCCTAGGATCACTTTTACCATTTCTCTGCTTCCCTCCCTCGGTTTTGATGAGCCTTTGCTTCCAATGGTCTGAACTTGAGCCTGCAGCCCTCCTTAGAAGGACCATCTTGGCCTACTGGAGCCACTTTTGCTGCTTACCTATACTGGGAACTTGCTCAAGTCCCACCCCCACCACGCTCTCAAGGCAGTTCTGGCTCCCAGAACAGGCAAGCAGCCAAAGTGGTTCTGGTCGCCCAGGAAAGTGACTACCAGTACTGCAACTTTGAAAGGCCATCTCTACAGAACTTGGCCCAGTAATTGCACCATTGTGTGACTCCTTCCTCATCACTGTCCTGCTTCCCTCACCACTTTAGTGTTTTCTCCTGGTACCAGCACTAGTGACCATTGAGTTGATTCTGCCTCGCGGAGACCCCATGTGTGTCAGAGTAGAGCTGTGTTCTACAGGGCTTTCTATGGCTGATTTTTCAGAGGTAGATTGCCAGGTCTTTCTTCTGAAGCACCTCTGGGTAGACTTGAACCTTCAACTTTTTGGCTAGCAGCTGAGCTCATTCACCTTTTGCACCATCCAGGGACTCTCTCTTCTCCTGGGACCTGACTTGTTGCCATT
>NW_004443977.1:11546024-11547263 GCF_000243295.1 Trichechus manatus latirostris
TTTGGGGTATGTGTATAATGCATTTGATAAGCATTTATTGAGCACCAACTTTATTTAAGGTACAGTAATACACACCGAGCTAATTGAAAGAAGAAAAAACATTGACCTTCTCCTCAAAAAGCATACGTTCCAGTGGCAGACATAGAAATGTACCCAACTTCAGTGCATTATGTAGAGATGGGATGAGTGTGTTTAGATCATGTCAAAAGACCAAGCAGCAATTTATGTTCACAGTATGGAAAAATAATTAGCAAAATGATTCTAAATCAGAATTCATTTACACTTTCATCGTGAAAGAGGATCATTTGCCAGCTTAAATAAAATGTTATGATTTGATAACAGGTGTTGAAACAGAAAACTGTTAATAGGATCTGGGTCTCTGCCATAAAATGGAGAGGTTATGGAAATTCTAGCACAGTTTACATTTCCTCTATGACACTAAAACATTTTTGAAGGCAAGAACATCCTTTCCCTTACAACAACTAGTCCTTTGCCTGAAGAAGTGACTTGCAAACAAGATGCTTATTCTAATCGTGGGTTCTCTGTATGACTATGGACATTCAGATTTAAGCTGTGACATGTGTACCTCTGTCTACAAGTCGAAATCTACATCATTTATTTTATTCTCTCTGTTAATATGAGTGTCTCTCCCTCCTCATGTTTCATTTCTTCTATTTAAGGAACACTTTTGAGCCCAAGATAATACTTTCAGTTATAGCGGCCTGTTTCCCATGCCCCTTCCATAGCCACATTTTCAGGAAGTCACATGCTCTACCTCTTCACCCCATTTCAGCCTAGAATATTTTGAGTATCCCCTAGAGTCCAGGTCTTCCCTGAGATCAGTGTGTACTTCACTTGCCTTCGGGATTTGTTGATCTATTCCCACTAAGGGCAGTGATACTTGTCGGTTAAAAACTTGCTTTCAGTTCTGTGTAAGAAGAATGAGTTAAATTTGTTATTTCCAAAGTGAGAGTGGATATCAATGTATATAACTTCATGTTATAAAGATGATATATAATAAGTTCTGTGTTTTTGGAGGCTGTTCATTCATAGGAATTGTCAATGCTTTCACTCTCTGTACCTAGAGTTCAGTGAATATGTATTAGAAAGGAATTTGGGGAAAAATAATGCACAAAATCCAAGAGAAGTATCAGAAAAAAATAATTAGTTTTTGTGAATGATACGTAAATTCACCTCAGAGTTTCTCATAAAGTGTAATTGCTTCAAAGCAATTAAAAC
>NW_004443977.1:11548542-11571525 GCF_000243295.1 Trichechus manatus latirostris
ATTTAAAGAAAAGCAAAATGATTCAGCCTTGTATGGATCATGACAATACCAAACAGATGCAAATAAATATTAAAGTAATATATTTTAGTGTTGGAGCACAGCCCAAATTCTTTGCCCCAGAAAATTACATAAATGGTGTAGTGTGCATGTGGTTTATATTTAAGGTGTAATGAGCTGTTCAAATAGAGAAGGGCAGGCAACCATATTAAAAATAAACATCAAATTTTAACAAAGACACATCCACTTAGTTTGCAAACAGCCCTAATGGTTTCAGTTTATTGCAGCTACTCCAGCATATGACATCGTTGGTTGAAGCTCAATTTCCAATTTCAAAGTCTCCTAGTGAATCTGGAAAAGTTGCTGCGTGTAACTCTTTTGTGAAATAATTGTTCAACTGTGATCACATTAACAGAGTGAGCACAGTCTTTGATGAGAAGATAGAAGCAAGAGTAAAATAGGGAAGCAAGTGTATATATATTCTTCAGATTGTCTACCCAGGGCCACTGACTCGGAAGTCAGTCTCAATCAGTCTGTGACATGCATCATAATGGCATCTACTGAGTAGTGCTGTGGCATCCCCAGGTTCTGATGCCAGCAGGTTACACAGCGCGATCTGGAAAGCCTGAGGAGAAACAATAGGTGTACTGTACCCAAATTAGTTTAAAGACACCTGCAAGGTATATTGCAAATGCTCGTTAGTTCTCTCTCTCTCTCCCTCCCTCCCTGCTTCCCTTCTCTTTCTCTCTCTTCCTCTCCAAGCTTGGCATTTACTGTCTTATCTGCTTATAATGACACATCTACCCTGTTCTTTGCCTCTGTAAGTGGGTCTTTGTAACCAGGGAAATAACCTGATTCTCAGCTAAAGATATGCTGGGTGTTGCCTTTGCAAAAGATCAAGAAATGGAATCTATGATTCCAATAAACCCTTATGTTCTAGTTTATAGCTTATAAAGTATTACCTATCCCTGGGGTCTTCCGTGTTTCAACCAATAAAATGCCAACCAATGTTGCAATGAAACAGCTAATCCCAGATTTCTTCATTGCCCAGGGATCAGTCATTGGCAACTTCACTGCCCCGTAGATTGCTAGAGGATGAGGGTGCAATTGTATCACCTACTTGAACTGACCAATGAATGACTGGCCAAGGACCATTTTAGTGGCAGGTTTTCAACTTTACAGAAACAATATGACAAACCTAAACAAAGAAACAAGTTGAAATTATACTTGTTAGATCGTCTAACACCAGTCAGTGCATGAATTAGATCCTCAAATTAGTTACCCCAATATGTTTTCTGTTGGTATGGTCATAAAAATGAGTCTGGATTTCATCTAGTATCAAAATGATTTCAAGTCTCTTCTTGGGTTCTTATATTTCTTGTAGATTTTCCTTTCTAAATGTCAGATGCTATTTTTCAATGTCCATCAAGTGAGACTTTCCCAACTGTCTGAAACGTCTCTGATTTCTAAGAACTACAATGAAAAACTCCTAAAACAGAATTAAAAGAAAAAAAAAAAAAAGGTGGGATCCAAATATAGTTAGTTGCCTAAGACGAATTTAACATCTGGAATTTGCCTGGACACACTTCCTGCAGGGTAGGTCACTGGAGGCAGAGACAGGGAGGTGATCAATCCTGGGGTTACTTTGAGGCATACCTGCCTCTCAGATGTCCTGTAAGTAGCTGCACTGTCTCAGGCAGGAAATTCCATTATTCACCCCTCAACAGGGAGGAGTCCAGGATCTTCTGGGGAGTTTTGCATTTTATAAGGAGGACAAAACTGGGTGTGGGAGGGTTGCTTTACAAGGCATCGCTGAATACAAGAAAAAGGAGAACATGGGGCTAGACAGCATTAAAAGCCTGCTGCTGGTTGGGAAGAAAGCCTAAAAAGAGGTCAGTTTAAAGTAAAGGCAGGATAACAGACAAAAATCTCTATAGAAATTTTACACTAATATTGGAAAACTCATTTACATTTGAGGGGATGGGAATAACCTACCTAGTTATTACTAGAAAGAGAAAAAATATTTTCCTCTCTTTGCTATTTATTAAAATTATCTCATTGCCTATGTCAAATTTTCTATTTTTAAATTACTAAAGTAATTAATATATACATTAAAACAAATTCCAACAATACATAAGAGCATAGAGTTAAAGAAAAATCATTCTTCTTCATGCTTCTACTTTTCACTTTTAATTTTTACTCCTCGCCCTTATTTTAATAACTATTGAAAGTATATATCCTATAGTTTATAAACTTGCTTTTCAGATGGTGGTCTACAGACCAGCAGCATCAGCACCACCTGGGAGTTTGTTATAAACGCAGAAGAATTGCAGAACCCTTCCTGGCTGAATCAGAATCTGTATTTTAACAATATTCGTTGTGATTCCTATTTGTATTGAAGTTAAGAAGTCCTGGTATCTATCCTAGAAATCCTTTATACTATAGAAATACTAGCACATGTGCATAAAGATATATCATATTTTATACAAATAACGTGCACCTTCTATGTTTGTTTGCCAACTGTACCCTCCCCCTGCGAGGTATTTTCATAAGCGTGCTATGCTAATTTTTTTTACAGCAAAATGTAAAAAAAAATTGGCACAGCAGCACTTATGAAAATGCCTTGCAGGAGAAGGGCGCAGCTGGCAAACAAATATAGAAGGAATGCATTATTTGTGTAAAAATACAGTATGTATGTATTTGTAATAACAGGACATTAGGAACAGCAAAATGTCTGCCAGTAGGGAATAGATAAATAAATCATGATGCAGTCATAAGTTGGACGCTAAGCAGAGTGACTTCTTTCTCTTAGTCTCACCCAGTTACCCTCCAGGCAATGCTTACCCTCCCAAAGGCCCAATCATATGTTGTGGTAAATGAAAGCAATCTACCACAAGAGATGTTACTTGAATCCTTTAGGGATAGAAACATCTAGAGTCAAGTTTTTCAGCATCTTTTTTTTCTTTTTCGAGATTGTATATTATACAGTTATACATCATAATTTTCAGATTATATATTACAAAATAATATATAATGTAATAAATCAAAAGAATGCTCAAATTAGCCAAAAGTCTAATATCTCTCTTGAATCTCTCACTTTCCCTTCTCATTCCCTGTCCCTTCCCCTTAGTTGCCCAAGGGCGATAGAGGTGGAGGCTTACTCAGTTCAAAGGGAGTCAGATTTGCTCCAATGTGCCAAGAAGAGAGAGAACCCAAGTGTATGATCAGTCCACTAGTGGAGCCCTGTTTCCTCCCACTGTTGCTTCAGTTGTTGCTTGTTGTTGTTAGCTGCTACCAGTTGGCTCCTATTCATGGTGAACCCATGCACAACCAGCCTGGACCATTGTGATGCATGATGAGGAAATTGGCTGATATTTGGAAGTAGATCATCCCTCTTTTCTTCCTAGTCTGTCTTAATCTGGAAGCTCTGCTGAAATTTATTTGGCATCATAGCAACATGCAAGCCTCCACTGATGGATGGGTGGTGACTGTGCTTGAGGTGTATTGGCTGGGAATCAAACCTGGTCTCCCACATGGAAGGCAAGAATTCTACCACTGGACCACCACTGCCCTCTCAGTTGTTTCTACCTGGGCTCATTGTTGAGCCAGGTGGTTGCATGCAGTCTGATCCATCCTGTCTATAATGGCAAGGTTGCCTGTACTGTGTCTGAAGCTTGTCTAGACAACAGGGATATTTGCAGAGCACATGAACCCACTCTCAATGTTACCCACTCACAAGTGGGTTCTACAGGCTTCCCTTCACTGCTTGGCTATTGATCCTGAAGCACATTCACCCTGTCTTAGTGACTGAGTTCTAAGAGCCTTCAGCCTAACCATGTGCTATGTGGAGGCTATGTCTTTGTGGATCAGTCTTCTACAAGAGAGAACAGCCTGGAGAGAGATACTTTAACTCACAGGTCCTCAATCCTGGATCCCCTGGGAACATTAAATAATGCTGTCACCCATGCCCTGCCCTCACTCCCCCTGAGGTTCAAATTTAACCTGTGAAAACATCTCAAGGAGATTTCATTTAATTATCACAACAACTGTATAGGGATTGTTGTTTGTTGTTGTTGGGTGCCGTTGAGTCAGTTTTGACTCATATTGACCCCATGTGACAGTGACAGAGTAGAACTGTCCCATAGGATTTTCTAATTGTAATATTTATGGGAGCAGATCACCAGGTCTTTCTCCTGTGGACTTCTTGGGTGGTTTCAAACCACCAACCTTTTTGTTAGCAGCTGAATGCTTAACTATTGTACCACCAGGGCTTCTTTGTAGAGGGGTAGGGCTGAAGAATTGAAGTCCTTTAAAGCCCCAGAATGAGACCCCAGGTCCCCTGCCTAAAGGCCCGTTGCTAACCCACCACTCACTGTCAGTTTGGAAGCAAGGCTTGCAGTTCAAGCCCTAGAATGCTGCTAAGCTCCATCTTTCCAGTATGGATCTGACCACCGGATGTGTCTGTGACTTGGGGCTCAAAAGTGTGAGTGACAGACAACATGCCTTCTGAGTTGGCAGGTCTGGATTCTCCATTCAGAGCACAACCTGAGAGCCATGAGACACTCCTGCTGGGAAAGAGGAAAAAGACTGCAGCGTTCAATATTTTTTCTTAAAATGTAAAGTTAATGGAGCAGCCTGACTAATATAATTTATTTATTTTGATCTCTAATATATTGTTTGATATGTTAGGATGCATTTTAAATTAGCTACAGTAAACTAGAAAGAAATGTACTGAGATCATTCTAAGAAAGGCTATTTTTTTTTAATATAACAAGAATTATTTTTCAATTTGATATGGAATTCAGATACCGGTAGAAGGAGCTATTGTTGGATGGTTCGGATGTATGAATAGATGCTTTTTTGGACAGGATCTGTGAGGACTGGGTGTGGATTACTAAGCCATTTACAGTTCATTACTGCATTGTATGTATTCATATCCCTTCCATTTTATCACATCGTGAGGCCAAGAATTTTTTAAAAAGGTCATTGAGCTTTCAGAAGCTATGAATTATGGTGAAAGCATTGTTCTTTCTCTGACTTTAATGTGCTCATTTAGAGAAAAGTTACAGGAAAATACTTTTGCGTAAACTCTCAATCTGACCCTCCTGCAATCCCTCACATAAAATACCTTGTCATTAATGACTTTTGGTATTCTGCATTCTTATTGCTGATTACATAAATGTTTTACTAACCTACGCTAGCATCCAGAGCAAAAGGATGTTTGTCAGTTTTAGAATTATATCAAATTGTAAAAACTCAGGCACTGACTCACCAGAACAATTTCAGATTGCTGGGGAATTCTTGAATCAATCAGAGAGGGCAGGGAGAATTTCACCTGGTAAGTGTCAAGTACAGAAGATGAAGTCATTTGGTTTTCATTCTAAAGAGTGAGATAAAATGTTGACCTATTGTCTTGTTGGGTGACTTCTGAGGCATGGCTATGTTGAGGGGTGGCTAATGATCAATGGAATTTAATAGTAACATAAGGAAAAAGTTGCCCCCCCAAAATAAAAATGTAAAAGATTAAAGCACAATACTTTTTAAGCTAGTTGTTAAATATTTATTTCCCTTTTCTTTCTATTTCTTAAGAAGGAAAAGAACAGAGTAAGATTTAACAAGATGGATTGACTTGAGGAACATGTAATATTATTTCAGCATTTCAAACAACCTCATTCCTAGTAGTCATTACAGAATGATACAGAATACTATGTGTAATTCTAGAATTTGATCATATGAGTATCATAATCATAATTTCATTAAAAAGAATGTTAACAAAGAAAGGTTGACAGCATAATATTTATTGGAAATCGAGAGTCCAAACCAGGCATTTTCTGATCGAATCACTACTTAGACAGGAGTTGTGATCTGTGGTCATCTGGGCTTTGAGATTGTTACGTTTCATAAAATGGGTATCTCAGAAAATGTTGCTCATGATGAACACTTACACGGGAGTATATGAAACAGAAAATATTTTTTGCATCATATATCGATAATGGAATGGCCTAATTCTCATTGATCTGTGGCTAAATGGAAAGTGGCAGAGCTGGAGACGTGTGCATTGAAGAACCCTGAAGCCTCCCACAGTCCATGGGCTGTCAGCTCACACAGGACAGTTCTATGCACGGGACTTCTCCCTTTACTGGGTTTCTATATCCCTAGAAGTCTGAGAGGAACTAAAAAAAATGCATATATTGTAGTTTTTAAAGACCAAATGGCGATCAAGTCAACAGACAGTACGAAAGAAGGACAGTAAATCTTAACTGAATTTCTATTAATTAATAAAGAAGACTGTTAATAAACTCACAGGTGTCAGGTTTGTGAATAGTTTTTAAATTAAATTGATCTTTTTGGGAGCATTTTTCTTTAAGCATGGAAAAGTAATTTATTTGAATAATCTATTCGCGACAAGAAAACAAACCAAAAATCAGCAAAGGAAAGTATCAGCAACTATGATGTCCCCGTTGAATTCTGTTATGAAGAAAGACAAGATAAATGTACTCTGAGGCTACAGAATGACTTCAACGAAAGAAACCATAAAAAACACAGCCCCCAGACCTGTAGGCCTCGAACACCCATTTTCCAAAAGTCACTTTGCAGATCTACAGCTAGCCTGGAGCGGGCAGAGCACAAACTTTGGCCCCAGGCTGGCACGCAGAGATTTGAATCCTGCGGGCAAGTCAACTCCTTTAGTTTTTACTCTTGGCAAGTGGGGATGATAGTGAAATTAAAATTAATAACATATATGAATTTCTGTGCACTTTAGATTTAGCCTGTTTTTCAAAAAATGCAGTTTCATGCATCCAACTTGCAGTACTGAAAATATGATTGTTCGAACCTGACTTCTCTCTATCTCGTCGGTGTCCACCTGCCCTGACCTCACTCTCTAGCCTTTTTTTTTTTTTTCCACACAGTAAGATGGAGGATCATACTTGAATGAAAGAACAAGCACATTTATTAAGTATAGAATGCATGGCAGATACTTTACTAAGAGACAGATGCCCTAGGGTTGTTTGGAGACTTGCTGAGAAAATAGGGACATAAATATCAATTCATACTATCACATGGCCAGTGCTGTGATGGATTATGAACAAAATGCTGTGGCGACAAAGAGGATGGACCAGCTGAATCTTTTTGGAAAGGGATGGATGCAGGCCCAGGAGTCAGGAAGGTCTCAACATGGGATGTGGCATTTGGTCTGGACTTTAAGGGATGTGATGATGTTCACCAAGCAGAGAGGGCAAAGCAGAACAAGAAGAAAGGATCTCATGTGCAAAGACACAAAGGTATAAAACAGCATCTTATGGTCAGTATGGCTGGAAGGTAGAGTGGGAGGTGGGGAGAAGGAAGGGGAGGGGGAACAGAGGGAGCAGGAGGGAGTGCCTAGCGATGAGGCTGGCAAGAGTCGTATTGTGAGGGACTCGGTATCCAGCATAATATGAGAGACTTTTAGGCAGTTTTTAAAAATCTTTTTTATAATGTGAAATAAACACATATATTAAAAATGCACAAAATAAAAATGTATGGCATAACAAATCACTTTAAAGTGAATACCCACATAACCACCACCAAGGTCAGGAAATTAAAAGTTTCTAGCCCCCTAGAAGCCTGCTTCTGCATGCTTCTTTCCCACCACAACCACTTCCTCCTCCATAGAAGAAAGCTCTGTTTTGACTTTATGTCATCTCTTCCTTGCTTTTCTTTATGATCTTAGCACCCGGAGTGGGCAGAATAATGGCCCCCAAAGATGTCCATGTTCTAATCCTTGAAACCTGTGAATATGTTACCTTATGTGGCAAAAGGGGCTTAGTAGATGTGATTATGTTAATAATTTTGAGATTGGGAGAATATCCTGGATTATCTGGGTGAACTGAGTATAATCACAGAGCTTCTTATAAGTGAAAGAGAGAGACATGCGGGTGAGAGGAGATGTGAGGAAGGAAGCAGAGGTCAGAGTGAAGCAATTGCTTGAAAAGGGCGGCTAGCCGAAGTATACAGGCAGCCTTGCAAGCTGGAAAAGGCAAGGAACTAATTCTCCCTAGGGCTTAGAGAAGAAACATAGGCCTGCTAACAGCTTGATTTTAGCCCTGGAAGACCCATTTTAGATTTCTGACCTTTAGAACTATAAGATAATAAATTTGTATTTTTTAAAGCCACTAAGTTTGTGTTAATTTGTTACAGCAGCAACTAGAAACTAATATAACATCCAGTGTACATCCCTACACAGTATAATTTAGTTTGCCTATTTTTAAACTTTCTGTTAATGGAATCATTGGGAAGTGTTGCTTTTTGTCTGCTTTCTTTTTCTGAACTCTATGCTGCTGAACTTGTTAGTTGCTGTTGAGTTGACCCCTGACTTATAGCGACTCCATGAACAATGGAATGAAATACTGCCCTGTTCTGGGCCATCCCCATGATGTGTTTTTACTGTCACCATCCATAGAATTTTCATTGGCTGATTTTTGGAAGTAGATTGCCAGGCCTTTCTTCCTTGTCTGAGTTAGTCTGGAAGCGTCACTGAAACCTGTTCAGCATCATAGCAACACGCAAGCCTCCACTGACAGACGGGTGGTGGCTGAGCATAAGGTGCATTAGTTGGGAATTGAACCTGGGTCTCCCGCATGGAAGGCAAGAAATCTACCACTGAACCACCACTGCCCCAGTGTTGTTATTGAACTTAGGCCATTCTAAGGCAGGAAAGTGACGTGACCAGATCTACATTTCAGAAGTTTACCTTGATGTCAGTGTTCTGCCACCAACCTAGGGAATGCAGAGGCTGGGGGCAGCAAGACCTAGCCAGAGGCAAATGCAACAGGCCCGGCAAAAAATGGCCAGAATCTGAAATAAGACAGTGGAAACAGAGAATGGGGAGAAGAATTCATAATTGATGGGAGTTAGAACTCGGAGTTGCTAAGAATTGATATCCAAATAGATATAAGAGATGAGAAAGTAGAAGTATTCTAGCTTGGGCAACCGTGGGGGTAGAGGATGGTGAAGACAGGAGAAGAAAGATAACATCTTGGGGTTGAGATACTTGAAGCTCATGCTAGTGGGTGTTTCCAGATGTCAAGAACTTCCACTTGAGGATAACATTCTTGCTGTTGGGTTGCCCTTCTGTTCAGGTCATCCAGGTGTAGCGAGAGCAATAGAGACTTCAATGAATGAATATAGCCTTAAAATAAGATGGATATGTCCTGCCTTATCTTCAGTAATGGATAATTACTTTGTTGTTCAATGTCATTTAATTTCTACTCTCCCCTTTACTGCTCCTATCACATAATAGGTGAAATTGTATCTCACACTCAGGGTGATATAATATTAGCCTTTGTAGAGGCACATTTCCAGAGAATCTTCTTAGGCAGCTGATTTAGGCACTTGTCAGGCTTACCACACAATAGATAAATGTTTTCTTCATGTAGCCTAATATAACAGGGTATCTGCCTCTGAATGGAAGTGTTACCAGATAGTCTGGGCAAACTGTCTGTTTATTGCATCTGACAGGTTTATTGCTTTATCAGTTATTTGCTTAGGGAGGATTTTATTATATGTAAAATACTGACATAAATTATGGGGAGGAGAATTGATTTTTTTTTTACATAGGTTTGATTCATTTTTCATTGTTTGTATGTGACAAGTTTGATATTGCACATTTTCTCCTAGTGTATTTATTTAGTTTACAAGTTATTTCCCTAGTTCTACAAATACTGGTATTATTTTTTAATTCTTCTATTCTTGTGATTGCTCATGTTCCTAAACTAAGTCACATATATAGTTAATAAATAAAAATTATTTGTATATTATATATACATATGTTGTTGTTGATTCCAACTAATAGCGACCCTATATATATATACACATATAGAAATAAAATATATAGTTACTAAAAATAAATATTTATTTTAATAAGTAAATTAACTCTAAGAGGGGTTCTGTACCTCAAAACTAGGATGTATGATATGCCAGTTTCCCTCCCTCAGTTGAGAGAGAAGCAGAAATAGAACCTAGCTGGGGAAAGGTTGGAGCCCTGGTGGTGCAGTGGTTAAGAGCTCAGCTGCTAACCAAAAGGTCGGCAGTACGAATCCACCAGCCACTCCTTTGAAACCCTATGGGGCAGTTCTACTCTGTCTTATAGGGTTGCTATGAGTTGGAATCAACTCGATGGCAACAGGTTTGGTTTTTTTGGTTTGGGGAAGGGTTATGAAGGTCATCAAGGTTATGTAGATCCCAGGGTTTTCAACATAGACAGCAGCCTGGAAGTCATTCTCATGAGGTTCAGCATGTGGAGGTCAGAATCTAGAAGACACATCTGGATTTCAAGTCAAGCAGAGCTTAGAATAAATAAAATATGGTCAGTTGGTTGTTGTTATCAGTTGCCACTGAGTCAGATCCAACTCATGGCAACCTTATGTATAACAGAAGGAAACATTGACTGGTCCTGTGCCATCTTCATGATTGTTGGTATGCTTGAGTCCATTGTTGTGGCCACTGTGTGTTTTAAGTGTCTTCCAACCTAGGGGGTTCGTCTTCCAGATCTTGGTAGAGAGATTCAAATACGCAAATACTGAGCATGGGTGAGTCGGCAACAGATTGCACAAATTCAGTCACAGGAAGTTGTACCAGGTAAAACGATGCCTTTTACTGCTTATGTGGGCCCATGCTTTTCTGCTAAATCCTTCAGAGGATTACCCTTAGGCTATTGGAATTGCCTCATTCCAACGGAGATCTTAAAGGGCTGGGAAGTTACACCTCCTAGGGGCAGTAACACCTCCATAACCTATGACTGACAGATGAAGGATACAAGAAGTCCAGCTCCTCTGCCTTGAGATGAGACAAATGCTGAGGTACACTTTATACTCCATAGCTCCTCTGACATCAGGCTGAGGCTGGACTTCAGCCAAAATTGCACCATTGCTTGACTCCTTTCCCTTCCTTATTCTGCTCCCCTAACTCCTGTACTGGTTTCTCCCAGGGGCAGTCCCTTACTAAATCACATGCACTTGACTCCTTGACTCAGAGTTGGCTTCTTGGAAAATCTACTCTACAAGCAGTAAGCCAATAGCCATGGCAACAGGGTTATAAGAGCAAGAATAGTAGTGATCATAAAATTATATATGTGTGTGTGTGTATGTGTGTATATATTAGCTATTTTTCATTCAATGTTAGTTATTATATATGCATGTATGTGTATATATAAATCTGTATATAATAGCTAACTTTGACTGAATTCTCACTATTTTCCAGGCATGGTACTAATTGTCTTATATGCAGATATTTATTGAATTCTTCTGGCTAAATAATAGAAAATAGGGCTTTAGAGAGAGGTCAGAAAGACCTCACATCATTAAAGCATATTTAGCAGTGAGAATTAGATTTTAGGAGTACTTATCTCAATCGGCTTCACCTCCACCCCTACCCAAGCCAGAATATGTCTGACTCTGAACCTATATGTAGAATGATGTAGATTTATCTGCTTGGATAAATCAACGCTTGGGATAGGAAGCAAGGCTGATCACTTGCAGCCATGTGGGGCTGTTAGCTTTTTTCAGTTCTATGGCCATAGACCTATACTTGATTCTAGTCAGCAGTCTTGCAAATGAATGATTTTGGAGTTATTAGGGCATTCAATAGACAGTTGGGGCAATTCCAATACTACAGCTAAAACAAAACAATAGAAATTTTGCTTGGCATCTAGTTGACAGATGTTAATTGTATTGAACAACCATATTGGATTGTGAATATATTCAGGTAATGACACAGGTAATGTGTATAGTAAACGGAGAGTGAGGAACATGTTGTGTGTACAAGGAACAGTGTCAGGATATAAGCCTTGGACCTTTTCAAGCAGGACTAACCACTTATCTCTGTATGTGGCCTGGGTCACTAGAACATCCACTGTCCAGAGGTGTCATAACCATTATTCAGAAGTTTTTGAATTCTACAATCAAACACTTTGAGGGACAGAGTAGCAGGGGTAGGGGTCTGGGGACCCTGCTTACAGGGGACATCTCGGTCAATTGGCATAACAAAGCTTATTAAGAAAATATTCTGCATCCTACTTTGGTGAGTGGCATCTGGGGTCTTAAAAGCTTGCAAGCGGCCTTCTAAGATGCGTCAATTGGTCCCAACCACTTGGAGTAAAGGAGAATGAAGAACACCAAACACACAAGGAAAGTATTAGCCCAATAGACAGAAAGGGCCACATAAACCAGAGACTTCATCAGCCTGAGACCAGAAGAACTCGATGGTGCCTGGCTACCACCAATGACTGCCCTGACAAGGAACACAACAGAGAGTCCCAGATGGAGCAGGAGAAAGGTGGGGTACAGAACTCAAATTCTAGTGAGAAGACCAGACTTAATGGTCTGACTGAGACTGGAGGAACCCCAGAAAGCATGGCCCCTGGATTCTCTATCAGCCCAGAACTAAAACAGTTTCCGAGGCCAACTCTTCAGACAGGGATTGGACTGGACTGTGGGACATAAAGTGATACTCATGAGTGTGCCTCTTAGCTCAAGTAGATACAAGAGACTAAATGGGCAGCTTCTTTCTGGAGGTGAGATGGGAAGGCAGAGAGGTTTAGGAGCTGGTTGAATGGACATGGGGAATCAGGGATAGAAAGGAGGAGTGTGCTGTCACAGTATGAGGAGAGCAATTAGAGTCATATAACAAGGTATGTATAAATTTTTGTATGGGAAATAATAAAAAAATTAAAGAAAAAAAGAAGTTTTTGAATTCTTATGTATTTGGTAGTAGAATAAGAAATTGAGTTAAAAAGAGAAGTTTACAGAGAACTTCAAGGTATTTCTTATCGAAAGGAATGCAGTGTGGTCAAAGAATGACAGGTTGAGTCATGGAGTGTGGATTCCAGTCGGACTCTATCACCATATACATTAACCTTGAGAAAGCCATTTTTATTCTCCCCAGGGTCTGGATTTCAGAGTTCCCAATTTGTGAAACCAAATCAATACGCAATGTTTGGAAAGCCTCTTTCTCAGTGACCCTCAACCTTCTTTTCTTAGTGAGAATTATATGTGTTGTGATATCACATATACTGGTACAGAGCCCTCAGTAAAAATTTATGTAAGCACATTTACTATTTTGTATAAAAAATTCACTGAAGTATAATACTGAAAAATACAAAACATAACATAGCTCAATGAATGTTCTCAAAGTGAACAGACCCATGTAACCAGTACTCAGGTCAAGAAACAGAATTTACCAGAATCCTGGAAGTACCTGGCTCTGGTATACAGGGATCAGAATAAATACAAAGATGCAGCCAATCTACTGAATGATGCCTTGACATCTGTGAAAAGACTTTGGGCAAAGATCACCATACAGTGGCAGCGACACTCAACAATCCTGCAGCGCTGTATGGTGAAAGACGGAAGTACAAGGAAGCCTAGCTGCTGTGCAAAAAAGGCTCTGGAGATCAGAGAAAAAGTTCTGGGAAAGGATCACCCAGATGTTGTCAAGCAGTTAAATAACCTGGCCTTGCTGTGCCAGAACCAGGGCAAGTACGAAGAGGTGGAGTATTACTACCAGCGAGCTCTGGAGATGTACCACACCAAACTGGGGCCTGACAACCCCAACGTGGCCAAAAACGAAAAACAACCTGGCATCCTGCTATCTGATACAAGAAAAATTCAAGCAAGCAGAAACACGGTACAAAGAGATTCTCACTCGTGCACACGAAACGGAGTTTACTTCTGTAGACGATGAAAATAAACCCATTTGGATGCATACTGAAGAAAGAGAAGAATGCAAATGAAAGCAAAAGGATGGGACATCTTTTGGCGAGTAGGACATCCGGTACAAAGCCTGCAAAGTTGACAGTCCAGCTGTCACAATGACTTTAAAAAACCTTGGTGCACTTTACAGACGCCAAGGCAAGTTTGAAGCTGCAGAGACTTTAGAGGAAGCCGCCATAAGGTCGCGCAAACAGGGTCTCGACGCTGTGCACAAGCCGGAAGTGGCTGATATGCTCAAGGACTCTGAAAGCTCGGAGAAGTGGCGCAGCCAGAAGAGCCTCAACACCTACGTGGTCAAGTGCGAGAGCGCTTCAGATGGCGGCGAGGAAGACAGCACCGGATTTTTCAAGCGCAGAGGTTCCTTTCGCAAACTCTGGGCTTCCATTAGACGTAACAGCGAGAATAGACGTAACAGCGAGAAGCTGGTTCCGAAGCTGAAAGGAGGAAGCTCACGAGAGAGTGAACCCAAGAACCCGGGGTTAACTATCTTTTCTAGCCCTGCTGATCCTCGCCTCCTCCCCTTCTCCCCCAGACGTGTCTACAGGCCGCCCCTCATCTTCTCCAGACGGTGTCTACAGCCAGCCCTCAGCACAGCCCTGCTCACCCCTAGGCTGCAGACAGCACACCCCAGCTTAGTTCCCAGAGTATAACTGCTGGAAGGCTCTGTAGTTTCGGTGGAATCTTTTCCCAGGACAGGCTGAGAAATCATTGTGAAATTTCCTGTTTAGAGACCAGAAGAGCTGAGGACTTAAAGAGGAATTTATCCAACTCTGATTTTGTTACATGTTCAAAGAAAGCCTTAGCAATGAAAAACAGGGATTTAATATTAAGACATCGAGCATATTAAATTTGTTTACTCTAGATATACATTAAGGAACCTTGGTGGGTCAGTGGTTAACCACTTGGCCACGAACCGAAAGCTCAGCAGTTCGAACCCAACAGCAGTTTCAAGGGAGAAAGAACTGGAGATCTGCTCCCGTAAAGATTGCAGCCTACAAAGCCCTGTGTGGCAGTTCTACCCTGTCGTATGGGGTAGCTATGAGATGGAATAGACTCAACGGCAATAACAACAACAACGAGTCCCCATTCTCAAAAATAATCCCTGTCCTGACTTCTAACACTATAACTAAGTACTACCTGTTTTTAAACTTAATATAAATAGAATCAAACTACATGCACTCTTCCGTGTAGGCTGTTTTTAGGCAATATTGTTTGTAAGATTCATCCATGTTGCTGTATATAATTGTAGTTTGTTCATTCTATTTGCTATATAGTATTTCTATTGTATGAACATGACTCAGTTATCTGATCTATTGTAAAGGGACATTTGGCTTATTTCTAGGTTTTTATTTAATTTAATTTATTTATTTTTAACTATTACCAAAAGTGTTTCTATGCACATTCATTCTTATGTCTTTTGCTGAACATGTTGAGCGTTTCTGATGAGTGTATACCTACAAGTGAAAGACTGAGTCCTAATGCATGCATATATTTAGCTTAAGTTGATACTGCCAAAAAAAAAATTCCAGAGTGGTTGTACAGGGATATTGCACTTTAACCTATAAAAGAAGGCAAAGAAAGTCCCTGAGCTGATTAGAACATCCCTCTCTTGGTAAGCTAGTGAGTGTGTACTAGAGGTAAGTACCTATTAAGCTAGAGGTGAGTGTCAGACAACAACAGAAATGAGAAAACCATGCTTATGAGTAAAAGAGTTAGAGGCTGTGGGAAGGCAGGAGTGTCTGCCAGGCTAAGAATAGGGAAGAATCTCCCACAGGTAACTAGAAAATGAAGCTGCACATGAGGGAGGCAAGAGAGGGCTAGCTTGGTGGCCATTATTTGGTTTTCATAGGCGTCCAGGAATCTGTAAATTTTTCTAGCATTGAATACCTGACCAAGTGCCCTCCCTACCTCTGGGAAGGAGAACTGGCTAATGAGCATGACAAAAGCAAGCCCAGGCAGGAGACAGGTGATTTAGGCCAAGGATTGCACATTAAGGATCTTGGGTTGGCCATAATCCATTTGGTCTGAGAATCAGAGATGTGGTTAAGAAACAATTTGTAACAAGGAGTAGATAAAACCACTGTGGCTGTAATTGTTCAAGAAGGTTCCTTATAATTCATTCTCCCCATTATCGCCCTTACTTAATATCTTTAAGCACAAGGATGACTTTTCGTGTGGTTTCTGCAGTATAGAATGTAGAATGAGTAATTTGCAGACAAAAGCCAAGACAATCACTGGAGACGCTGGCCACAAAGAGTCTTTCTTGGTTCACCTTCTGTTAAATCTGCAGATCTAGGACTTTGAAGACAAGAAGAAAAGGGGTGGAGAGATGGGCAACTTTTAGGGAGAAAACATTAGCAAATGGCAGGAATTGGTCAGGGAAAAGGGTAGGACCCAGAATATCACTTAGTGGGCTCTTTCCTGCCATGTTTCTATCCAAATCTGCATTTATAATTCCCAGAGTATATAATTATGTATTTGTAATGGGCTTGTTTCATTTTGACCTCAATTCAATGATATCAATGTGTGCCCATTGATCAGTGACAGAACATTATGGTTGACGATTGGATTGTTGTGTGTCTATAAAACCTATAAAAACAGGTCAAATTCACAGAGGAGGGCTGCTGTGAGGTGGGTTTAATGAGATGAGGAATTATCTGGGTTGTTTCAGTGTGTTATTACTGAGAAAGGGGCATAGTTGCTGTTCTAGCACCATTTGTTGAGAAGACTAATCTTTCTATACTGATTTGTGCTGTACCTTTGTTGAAAATCGGTTGTCCATATATGTGTGGATCTATTTTTGGACTCTATTCTGTTTCATTGATCTATTCTCTTATTGCCAATATCACACTGTCTTGATTATGGTAGCACTAAAATATGTCTTTAAATCTGGTAGTGTTAGCCCTCCAGCTTTTTCTGCTATTTTAAACTTGTTATTCTAGTTCCTTTACATTTCCATGTGAATTTTGCAATTAGATTTTCACAATATCCAAAAATTCTGCTGACATGTTGAGTGAGGTTGTATGGATTAAATAGATCAAATTGAGGAGAATTGGAATCTTAATAACATTGAGTCTTTTGATACATGACCATGGCATATTTCTCCATTTATTTAGATTCAGTTTACTTTTACTCAGTAATGTTTTGCAGTTTTAGTACATAGGTCTTGTACAACTTTTGTTAGATTTATCCCTAAGTATTTCATATTTTTGATGCTGTTGTAAATGGCAGCTTTTGTTTATTTCAATTACTGATTGTTCATAACTAGTAGATAGAAATATAGTTGACTTTGTATATTAATCTTCTATCCTGCAACATTTCTAAACTCTATTATTAGGTCTAGTAATGCTTTTTGCTAGATTCCATCAGTTTTTCTACATAGACAATCATGCCATCTCTGAATAAGGACTCTTTTACTTCTTCCCTTTCAACCAGATGCCATTTATTTGTTTGTTTATTTATTTTGCCTGATTGCACTGGCTAGAACCTCCAGTATAATGTTGAATAGAAGCCATTGGAGCAGACATCCTTGTCTTCTTCCCGATATTGGGGGAAAACATTCAGTCTTTTACTAGTAAGTATATTAGCTGTTAGTTTTTTGTTGAATGCTCTTTTCAGATTGAGGAAGTTATCTTCTACTCTTAATTTCCTGAGAGCTTTATCAAGAATGAATATTGGATTTTGTTAAATACCTTTTTTGTATCTATAGAAATGATCATATGCTTTGTTTTTAGCTTGCTAATATGGTGAATTACATTGATGATTTTCAAATGTTAAACCAACCTTATATTCCTTGAGTAAATACCTCTTGGTGTATTATTATATATATTATTATTATTATTTATTTGTTACTGGGGTCGATTTGCTAAAATTTTGTTTAGAATTTTTGCATCTCTGTTCATGAGGGATATGGTGGTAATTTTCTTTTCTTTATTATCTTTGTCTTGTTTTGGTATCAGGGTAATGCTGACCTCAAAGAATGACTTTGCAAGTATTTCTTCCTCCACAATTGCATAGAAGAGTTTGATAGGATTGGTATTATATCTTCATTGAAGGTTTCTTTCTAAAAGTGAAGCTGTCTGGGCCTGGAGTTTTCTTTGTGAGAAGGTTTTTAACTAAGTGTTCAATTAAAAAAAAAAATGTAGAGTTATCCATACAGTCTATTTCTCCTTGGGCAAACTTTGGTAATTTGTGTCTTACAAAGAATCTGTCTAGTCTATAGAATTTGTTGAATTTATTGATATAAAGCTTTTCATTATAGTCCCTTATTATCTTCTTAATATCTTTAGAATTGCTAGTGCTAGGTACCTCTCTCATTCCTGATATCTTTTTTTGTTTTCTGAATCAATTTGTCTAGAGGTTTGCCAGTTTTATTATCTAAAAGTACCAGCTTTTGGTTGCATTGATTTTCTCTATTGTTTTCTGTTTTCTATTTCATTGATTTTTTTTTATCTTTATTATTTCGTCTCTTCTGCTTACTTTATTATTAATTTACTCTTTTTTCCTAATGTCTTGTGGTGGAAGCTGAAGTCATTGATTTGAGACCTTTCTTTTTTTCCAATACAGTTGTTTAATTTTGATATGTTGTATTTTTATTTTTATTCAGTTTAAAATACTTCTTAACTTCCCTTTTGATTTCTTCTTTGATCCATGGTTATTTAGAGGTCTGTTATTTGGTTTCCAAATATTTGGGGATTTTCCAGAGATCTTTCTGTTATTGATTTATAGTTTAATTCCACGGTGGTCAGAGAACATACTTTATATGACTTGAATCCTTTTAAATTTATTGAGCCTTGTTTTATGGACCAGAATACAGTCTACATTGGTAAGTGTTCCATGTGCACTTGAAAAGAATGTGTTTTTTGCTGTTGCTGGGTCAAGTGTTCTATAAATGTCTATTAGGTCAAATTGACTGATGGTGTTATCCAAGTCTTCAATATCCTTAGTGATTTTCTGTGTACTTGTACCATAAGTTATTGAAAGAGTGGTGTTGAAATCTCTGACTATACTTGTAGATTTGTCTTTTTCTTTTTTCAGATCTCTCAGTTTTTGCTTCATGCATTTTCAAGCTATGTTGCTGCTGTATAAACTTTTGGGATTGTTATGTCCTCCTGATGAATTGACACCTTTATTGTTATAAAATGACCTTCTTTAGCCCTGGTAATATTCTTTGTTATGTAGTTAATACAACTACTCCAGCTTCCTTTTGATTCATGTTAACACAGAATATCTTTTTCTATCTTTTTTACTTTTAACCTATTTGCACCTTTATATTTCAAGTGTGTTTCTTATAGGCAGCATTTAGCAGAGTCTTGCTTTGTATTTAATATGCATATGACCATTATATGATGGATTGAGTTGTGTCCCCCAAAAATATCTGTCAGCTTGGCGGGGTCATGATTCCCAGTGTTGTATGATTGTGTAATCTGCTGTGATTTCCTTATGTGTTGTAAATTCTGTCACTGTGATGAGGTTATACAGATGAGGTTGACAAGATTAGATAGTGTCTTAATGCAATCTCTTTTGAGATATAAAAGAGAGAAGCTAGCAGAGACACATGGGAACCTCATACCACCAAGAAAGCAGTGCTGGGAGCAGAGCGCATCCTTTGGACCTGAGGTTCCTGTGCAGAAAAGCTCCCAGACCAAGGGAAGACTGATGACATGGACCTTTCTCTGGAGCCAACAGCAAAAGCGTTCCCCTGGAGCTGAAACCCTGAATTTGAACTTGTAGCCTACTGGACTGTGAGAGCGTTAACTTCTCTTTGCTAAATCCATCCACTCGTAGTATTTCTGTTAGAGCAGCACAAGATGACTAAGACACGTTATGAACCCTGAGTTTTTGACTCTTGGATAAAATTTGATGATTGCCTGCTACTGACTTCAAAGACCTAGATTAGTGACTCTTCTTTGCTCTCTACTTTTTCCTTGCCCCACTCAGCATTTAAAGTTGAATGTATCCTACAATGAAGGTAAATCTAGCAGTTTTTCTCTTCCAGTCATAGGAAAGGAAAGATAACTCGTCTTAAGGAAGACGAAAACAATGACCCCTTTGGTCCATACAGCAGAGTTTTCTATCCAAGACAATATCCTCACTGTGTATCCTACACATAGCTTTGAGAAATACCAGTTTTCCCTTGAATTAAAGTTGAAGGAGGCTAGGGTTGGAAGTAAAATGTGTGAAACAAGACTAAGTGATTCTGACATAATTCCTTTGGCTTTATATTTATCCCTGTGGGAAAAGGGTTGTTAGAAATACTGGCTTTGCTACATGAGAGGCTGTGTTTCAAAAGCCATGGGAAAATAAGCATGACTAGATTAAAAAAAAAAAAAAATTGCCATCGTGTTGATTCTCACTCATAGTGACCCCATAGGACAAAGTAAAATTTCCTCATAGGGTTTCCAAGCCTGTAAATCTTTATGGAAGCAGATTGCCACATCTTTCTCCCATAGAGTGGCTGGTGAGTTTGAACTGCCCACCTTTTGGTTAACAAATGAGAGCTTTAACCTCTGCACCCACAAGGCTCCTATGAATAGATTATCCAGATATATTTATTTAATAGATACATAAAATGATTCTTTGATATTCTGAACATATTATAGGAAGGGATTTGTGGAGCCAAATAGTTGTCCGAAATATGCCATGAGCATAACATTGAAAAAGTGTTTTTTTCCGCAGAATACAGTTCTTATCTCTACAGTCAATATTTGATGCATGCTCATTGCTATTTCCTCATATTAGTGAAAAAGTGGATTCATCTGTAAGTGATTGATCATCACAGCTTTACTCTGCAGCATTAGGAGAAAGATTATAATGAGAGACTATGTACTTTAAACGCCATTCTGATTAGTAAGTGGCCTGATGGAATCAGAAAGATTGGAGTTGAATTTTCAAAAGTATCGCATTGCTTTGTTTCTTTAGCAGAGTCAAAGACAATAGATACGCCTTGTAAAACAAAATAAAAATTCTGCTAGTTGCTCTAAAGACTAAATAGAGGGTAAAAAGTGCACATTGTTTGTCTTTTTAAAGGAATTCCAATGTGAAACTCCGTTTGGTTTTATGGTTGGAGGAGACGTTTATTGACTGAATTGGCAATTTTACAAATTTACGGTATCCAATAAATGGAGAGATTAGAATGGAAATGTATAGACCATGGCTAATGACAGGTAAGAAACACGAGGGGCCTTAGCAAAAATAAGACTTGCAAGATTTTTCTACCAAAGCCACATCGGTTTCTTGTGAGAAGCATTTGCCAGGTTCAGTATTAACATAACTTTCTACGTTTGGTGTGCTGAGCTAGGAGGAATCTAAGGAAACACAAGGCATCCCTGTTGTCAGGAAACTTCAATCTAATTGGGGATAGCGGACACATCCTTAAAACGATAGTCAGTTTCAACTGTAAGCCTGAGGCACTCTGGGAAGGTAAAATTGAAGAGCTGATTCTAGAAGAAAGAATAGCATTTGTATTCTTACTATTGCTCAGAATGTTGAGTATTAAATGGATCCACCATCAGCTATTTATTGAGCTACTATCATGTGCTAAGTAATGTTCAGTAGCTAGTAATACAGCTAAGCTGTAAGTGAAACAAGTGTCCTCATGGAATTTATAAGCTAAAGGCAAAGTTGAGGAGAGTAAAATTTGAAAACAGTATGAAAAATGATATCTCTTCAAGAAAATACCCTTTCTCACAGATAAAAGACACCTCGCATATAGTTGGCATTTTATATACAAGTGTTGTATCTATATCATGTCCTTTCTGCTGAAAGGTTATTCTTCCCATTTGCCAGTGAGAAAACTGAGAGTCGGTCAAATTCTGTTGTTTAGCTAAAGTGGAAAAGCTTGGAATCAAATCTAGGCCTGTTTGATGCCAATGCCCATGTTCTTTTCTTGACACTGTGTTGCCTGTCTAGTTGGAATCCTTTGTTTGTTGGATTGTTCTCCAAGGGTACTTTAGCCAGGTCACATTCAAGCCATGTCTGTGAGAGTCCCCATACTCTGGCTCCTTTAAAAATACATCATAGGTCTTAAAGGTAATAGTCTCTCTGCTCTATAGGCTAAAGAGGATAAAACAGGGTACTTAGGAAAAACAGGAGAAGGATAACTGGACCACATCCTCAAATTATCTATGGAACAAGGCACATCTCTTCCTCTTCCATGGTGTGACTGATTGCAGGCACAGTGTCGAGAGAACTTGGCCATGGCTCATTTGGCCTGGAAGGCCCTCCAGGTTCAGTTTAGATGATTCATCAGGAAATGAAGCTCCCTCTTGCCAGTGGTTTGTGGAGCAATGGGGATGATTTGGAACCATGCCGAACATTTCCAGAATTGAAGTGGAGAAGTTACTGTGCTTATATTAAAAACTCAAATATAGGACACAGGCCAGGAAATGCTTTGAAGTTGCTCTTTATCTAGAGTGCTATATGATACAGACTTGATTTAATTGCCCACATGCCTGCTTAGAATGTATTTAAGCAGGCATAAAACTTTCACTACAGTTGACGTTTTCTCAAAAGCTGGTGAAAACTTTTCAGTGCAGATCTGAGGAGGGCAGACTGTTGGGCTCTGCAAGGAAGGTAGAAGGGATTCCATGATGGAATAATGGGGGTCAATTCAGAACAGTCCATTTGTCTATATTCTAGCTCATTCCAAGGGGACTGCAGGACAGCTTTCAAGAAGCTGGGCTTCAAAGCACCCAGGAGGCTCCTCAAATGGAAAGGAGTCCCATGACCAGTAGAAACCTCTTTAAGAAACTGTAAATGTGTGACCTTGAGGAAGAGGTGCACTTTCATGAAGAGAAAAAAGCCCCCATGGTAGCTGGCAGGATATTGAAGTCCAAGGAGTCTGACAGTGGTATCAAGCTGCGCTGTAAATCCTGGACATTCACCAGCCCCCAGGCTGTAGAATCTCTCCCAAGTTTTGCTTTGTTTCCTATCAATGGTGTTAAAAGCTCTGCCAATGTTCAGCAATTGTGTGAAGAGGACAATGCGTGCAGAGAAAAATCAGTACAGTATTGTTTTATTTTTATGCCCTACCCAGACAGAAAGATCTCATCTATTCATTGTAATACATTTGTCATTTTCATCTGAATAAATGCGAGGCTATGAGAAAATGCTGATACCAGTTGTCAGAGGAAACTATTTACAATTGTCTCTCCCTTCTTTCTGTAGGCATTTTCATTATAATCTTTTCAGCTTCACAGAGAGATGAACAAAACTCGTGCACTGAGTATTAAGCAGG
>NW_004443977.1:11572066-11573399 GCF_000243295.1 Trichechus manatus latirostris
TGAATGGAGTGCAAGAGAGGCAAGGAATCAAATATTATAAGTTCTTTTTCACTGGATTTTGCCGAACAACTTAAAATTTTTTTGTGTGTGTGTAAAGGAAAATTGACATGTTTAATTAATAACAGGTATTATGAGCCACCCTAAAAGTAGCTCTTGAAACAGCAGGTGATTTTTCCCTGTGGACTTAATACTGATTTTATTTAATGTGTTTATTTTTTTCCGACTTTTTATCACCATACTAGAGGCTCACTCATTCCTCTGTGTGGTTTTGCCACGGATCCCTACTACACCAGCATTCTTGAATTTCAGTCACTTAGGCGAAACTAACAATTTTTGCCACATACTCAGATTATGGCTGCTTGTCTTATTTTTGTTATTTTGCTGTATCTGGGTATTGCCTCTACTATTATCTCCATAATATTTTATTTACATGGACTTTCTCTTTTTTTTAACCTCAACGAGTTTATCTTAAAAGGAAACTTTAAATGACTACCATAAATTGGAAACCAGTTTTGCTTAAAACAGGTAGACAGTAATTGAAAAAATAAATAAAAATGTAAACTGATACTTCTAAGTTCTATCCAGGTACTGTCAGAAGATTCAGAGTTGGTTCTCTCTTTGTTAAAAAGGAAGATTGCCCATGTTACATGGATGATAAAGAAATACTCATAAACACCCGAGACTTCTTCTAGACACAGTAAGAGCTAAAAATAAAAATAATGCTTTCCTCATGATGAGATTCAGGGTATTTAATGTTATATCTAGGTGTCCCTGGGTGGTACAAAATGTTAAGTTCTTGACTGCTGACAAAAATGTTGGTGGTTCGAGTCCACCAAGAGGTAGCTTGGAAGAAAGATCAGCAATTGAAAACCTTACGGAGGACAGTTCTACTCTGACACACATGGGGTCACCATCAGTTAGAATCTACACAGTATCCGTTTTTTTTTTTTTTTCTAGGTGTAACCAAGAGTCATTTTCCGAACCCTCAGAGCAATACTAAGGGCCACAATATGGCTATACTTCAGATTTACCTGGAAGCTCATTAGCACATTAGGAAAGAGATTGCCTTCCCCATAACCAATAGGGTCAGGAGAAAACAGAGACAGTGCTTATTTCAAACAACTGCTTCTTTCCCCCATGTTGTTCTTGTTGTTCGATGCCATCAAGTTGGTTCCAAATCATAGCAACCCTACATACAACAGAGAGAAACAGTGCCTGGTCCTGCGCCATCCTCACAGTCATTGCTATGTTTGAGTCCATTGTTGCGGCCACTGTGTCAATCCATCTCCTTGAGGGTCTTCCTCTTTATCGCAGACCCTCTACTTTACCAAGC
>NW_004443977.1:11590232-11598942 GCF_000243295.1 Trichechus manatus latirostris
AATAAAGGAAGATTCCTGTACAGATTAATGTATAAATTACTTTGAAATCAGGTTGATGAAGACTTTTCTTTCAGCTTGTAAAACACACACACACACACACACACACACACACCCACACACATCCCCCACAGCTGAAAAATCTTAATGAACCTAGGAATTTTTCCCAAGGAACAAAATGCATTGGTTGAATTTTGAGAGGCTTTTACTTTCTTATGTTCCTTTACTACCCCAGGTACTTAGAAGGATTAACAGCCAAGGATTTATTAGGAAAACTCTTTACGACACTGGGCCGCAAACTTCAGCAGAAGGAGCAGGCCTGAGGGGCATAATTAATTCCTGATTGATTGTAATAATTATGTCTTTTCACTTCACCTTTATTTATTATTTTTAAGCACCTGAAAATGACCCTATCACCATTTAAGTAGTAACCCTAACATAGAAGATTATGGTTTTATGTTAACTAATTACCAGTTTTTAACTATTTCTGAAAGGCCAGGTTGACTAGTCTTAGACATAAAAGAAGGAAGGTGGGCTGTGAGCTAAATGCCTCTCATTAAATGCTCCACAGCTGGTGTGGTCACACTGGAGTGCTTTACCTGCTTTCTAATGACCACCAGGAGCCCCTGAACTTAGCTGCTTACCAAAAGGTTGGAGGTTTGAGTCCACCCACAGGCACTTGGGAAGAAAGGCCTGGTGATCTACGTGTGAAAAATTAGCCACTGAAAACCCTATGGAGCACAGTTCTACTCTGACACACGTGGGGTCACCATGAGTAGGAGGGACTTGAAGGCAACTAGTTTTCAACTGGTAATGACCACCAGCCCCAGAACACAAGATTTGAGTTGAGCTTCATACTGCAAAATTTGAATTTACCTCGCCTTTAAATCCTGAATTGATGTACACCACCAGCTAAAACTGCACTCATGTCAACTACCCCAAACAGAACTCTTGGATTGATGCCTCGTTTTGAGTAATTGAGCATTTCTTTGCCTTTTGTGAAGCATATTGCCCTCATTACTCGTTCGTATAAACATAAAACAAGTGTTTTAATGCATGTTGTTGTTAGGTGCTGTTGAGTTGATTTCGATGTATGACAACCCCATGTGACGGAGCTAGAACTGCCCCATAGGGTTTTCTTGGCTGTAATCTTTATAGAAGCAGATTGCCAGGTCTTTCTCCTGCAGAGCCACTGGGTGGATTCCAACAGCCAACCTTTAGGTTATCAGCTGAGCACTTAACTATGTGTGCCACCAGGGCTCCTTTTTCATGCATACGACATGGATATTATTTCTCATTTATTCAAATTCTGCTTTATAATATATATTTATCTCTTTATCAAACATTAATTGAGAACTTACTATATATTATACTCACAATATAAGTAGGTATTCCAAGGCATGTAGAAACTGAGTGTCAAAAATATTATTCAACTTTTTCTTTCCTCTGTCCACACACACAAAGAGCCAAGAAAGCTCTCCAAACATCTCTGAAATTATCTTTCTCTAAGCTTCTGTTTTCCTTATTGTTGCTGTTTGCTGTCGAGTTGGCCCCAACTCATGGCAACCCCATGTACAACAGAATGAAACATTGCCCTGTCATGAGCCATCTTCATGGTCATTTGTATGCTTGAGTCTACTGTTGTGACCACTGTGTAATTTGAGTGCCTTCCAACCTAGGGGGCTCGTCATCCAGCACCTGTCAGTTTGTTCTACTGTGATGGTTTGCATGTGTCTATGATACTGGAAGCTATGCCAATGGTATTTCAAATACCAGCAGGGTCATTCATGGTGAACAGATGTCAGTGGAGCTTCCAAACTAAGACAGACTAGGACGAAAGTCCTGGCAGCCTGTTTCCAAAAATCAGCCAATGAAAATCTAATGGATCACAACAGGATATCATTCAATAAAGTGCTGGAAGATGAGATGTCTTTCCTTACATTCCCATAATCCTTGGTTTCCATGAGAGATCCCTGTTCTTATCTTGCAAAAAAATATGGGCTTGACTGAAGAGACAGTAGGACCAATTAGACTTTAGGAAAGAAATTAATATATAAAACATAATATCTTGAGACGGTGCAGGATGGCAGCTTCGTCAGACACACCATGCCGGCCCCCTACAGCAAAGACCTGAGAAACTAAGTTAACCAGATACAGATGACAATCCTGGAACACTGAGCATTGAAAGGAAGGATAGAGAATTAGATCGAACACCTACTGGAAGGAGAACATGAATGAAAACAGCAAACAAGAGGAGTTATGAATTGAAGGTACCCTGCCAGCTGGCCCAGTGCAGCGTGGCCATCTTGAGACAAAGCGAGAAGCTAACTGGGGTGAGGAGCACAGGAAGGCAACTTCACGGAATTCCCAACAGGAGACAGAGAAACTGTGTAGCAAAACCCAGAGTGAAGCAAGGTGAGCAGGACGTTAACTAGATCTAAGAAGGGAAACTATAGGCAGATGGGCAAGAGCTCCAGGGATCCTAGCAACTATAGAGCTGGGAGGGAGCCAGGAACCAGAGACAGGATTACTCACCACCAGCAGTCCCTGGCTATTAGGGTGGATGGTGCTCATGGAGCAGTAGATCCATTGAGTGTCAGCAGGAGGTCCCCTACATGACCAGACTCTGGGCAGCCCACCCCTCATTTGGTCAGGGCCAGGTCTCGGTTGCTGGCTGCATCCTATGGGGAGTGCTCTGGCACCCATGCCCAGTGACCAGAGGAGCGTGCTCCCCCTCCCCCTGCCCTCTCAATAACCAGTGGTGTGAGCCCTCTCCATTGCCATCCTACCCACCCAGGGACTGCGGTACAAACCCTCCCTTTCTCCCAAGCCTTGCCTTGTCAAAAACCGGCAACATGCATCTGCCCCACCTGCCACCCTGACTACATAGCGAGCAACAGCATGCTCTCCTGTGCTGCCTGACTGATGACTAGCAGCATCATGTGCCCTCCCCGTCCACTACCTTCCCCGCAACCCTGTCCACCTGGCGAACGGCAGTGCACACTCCCATACTGCCAAACCTAAACAGCGGTGGCACAGGCCTGTACTGCCCACCAACCACTTGCCACTTTGCTCACCCAGCAAATGGCAGCACACATGCTCGTGCCTCCAGACCAGTGACTGGCAATGGCACACACCTGCTCCACATGCACCCCTGCCAGAACGATGACAAGAGGCAGTGCGCATCCACCCCACCTGTCACTCCCCTCCTCCATCGCACGGCCCACCTAGCAAACAGCAGTGTGTGCTCCTGTGCCACTGGACCAACAACTAGTGGTGTGCAGCCACCCTGACCATCCCCACTGCTGCCCTGCCAGCCTGGTGATCTGTGACATTTGCCTGCCCTGCCTGCTCCCCCTGCCACCATCTCCCACCCACACATTGATAGGTGGTGAGCACTCCAGTGCTGCCAGACCAGTGATCAGTGAAGCAGGCGGACTCTGCCTGCCCTGATATATCATAACAAAACAAAAAATAAGAACAAATCAAACAACCATACAATCAATAAGTAAATATATGGATAAATAAAATAACACCTTAATGCCTTGGAGACAGCAGACAATAACAAATCATACGAAGAAACAGGATAAGATGGCTCAAATAAATGAACAAAATCAAGGGAGCGAAAACCTTCATGAGGAAGAAATAATAATAGAACTGAGAAGGAATTCAAAAGACTCATATTTTGGATCCTCAAAGAGATCAAGGAAAACACGGGATAAAACCTAGAAGAATTCAGGAAAACAATAAAAGAACAAGATTATAAACTCAACAGACAATTAGAAGCCATATAAAAACAATTACTAGAAATCCAGAAGATTAACAATAAAATATCAGAAATAGATAACACAATAGAAGGGCACAGAAGTAGAGTTGAATCAATAGAAGAAAGAACCACTGAAATAGAGAAAAAATCCCTTGATACTAATTTGTCTGAGGAACAACAACAACAACAACAAAAAGAATGAAGACAGCTAAAGAGTTATGTGGGACACCATCAAGAGGACTAATTTACGTGTAATAGGAATTCCAGAAGAGGAGGAGAAAAGAAAATTACAGAGAGAATTTTTGAAGATATATTGGCAGAAAACTTCCCAAATATCATGAAATACAAAAGGCTTCCTTCCAAGAAATGCAACAAACCCCATACAGGATAGATACCAAAAGAAATTCACCAAGACATAGCAGAATGAAAATTTCCAAAACCAAAGACAAAGAATTCTGAAAGCAGCTCATGAGAAATGATATATCCTTACAAAAGGGGCACCAATAAGATTAAGTGCTGATTTCTCGTCAGAAATCATGCTGGCAAAAAGGCAATGGGATGCCATGTATAAAATTCTGAAAGAAAACAATTGCCAGTCAAGAATCACATATCTAGCAAAACTGTCTTTCAAAAATGATGCCAAAACTAAGAGATTCCCAGATAAGCGGAAATTACAGGAATTTGTAAAAACCAAACAAGCCTTACAAGAAATATTAAAGGAGCCCTTTGGATAGAGAACCAAGGACATCAGACAACAACCTAAGATAAAGACACACAACAACATCACCCAAATATCAACCCAGATAAAAGTTTTACGAAAGTAAAGTAAAGCTACAAACCTGACTACAGGGAACCAGAGGTGTTAAGCTATAAACAATGACAACTTCAAAACAAAAATGCAGAATAAAAGGTGTAGTTATAGAAATTCCATACGGAGAGGAAGTGAAGATAGGTTCAAGGTATAAGAGGCTGTTTTATATTTAAGAGGATAAAAGTAAACTTTAGGGTAACCACAAAGAAAATGAATAAATCTACTCAACAAAATAAAGAAGACAAAAATGAAAAAGACCCAGTAAACACAAAAAGAATAATGATTGATAGGAAAAGAAAACATATATATAAAAATAACTCAGCATAGAAAATTAAGAAGAACAAAGAAACCATTAACACCGCACACACAAAGTATAACAAAATGACAGTAATGAATCACTGTCTCTTGACTGGTGCATTTAATCCATTAATCACACTGAAAGTAAATGGATTAAATGCACAGTCGAGAGAGAGAGAGTGGCAGAATGGATTAAAAAAAACACAACCCATCAGTATGTTGCCTACAAGAGACACAAAGACATAAGTAAGTTAAAAATCATAGGATGAAAAAAATATATATAAGCAAAAAGTAACCAAAACAGAGAAGAAGTAGCAATAATAATTTGGGATAAAATAGACTTTAAGTCAAAATCCATTATAAGAGACAAAGAAGGGTATTATATAATGATTAAAGGGTCAATTCACCAATACATAGCAATAATAAATATTTATGAACCCTATGACAGACCTCCAAAATGCATAAAATAAACTCTAACAGAATTGAAAGAGAAACAGATAGCTCTATAATAATAGTAGGAGACTTTAACACACCAATTTGGATGATGAACAGAACAACTAGAAAGAAACCCAATAAAGATACAGAAGATCTAAATCACACAATCAACCAACTCAACATCATAGACGTATACAGAACACACCACCCAACAGCAGCACAGTACACATTCTTCTCCAAAGCACATGGATCATTCTCCAGAAGAGACCATATTCTAGGCCACAAAGCAAGACTCAATAAATTCAAAAACATCAACATAATACAACGCATCATCTCTGACCATAAGGCTATAAAACTAGAAAACAATAACAGAAAGAGCACGGAAAAAAATTAAATACATGGAAACTGAATACACCTTACTTAAAAACTATTAGGTAATAGAAGAAATTAAAAATAATATATTATTTGAAGTTTTCTGCACATTTCAGAGGTTAGTCCTGAAATATATATTTTTTGAAGCCCTGGTATACACACAGAAAGCAGTGTTCTTTGATGGTTACCAGGGCTAAGAGGAGGAGGGATGGGGAATCACTTACTAGATAATAGATATGTGTTAATTCTGGTGATGGGAAAGGCAATATACAATATGGGGAAAGTCAACACAACTTGACCAAGGTAAATGAAGACACTGAGAGGTACGCAAGAATAAAGGAAAACTACAGTAAAGGCTATAATATACACAATTTTGCAACAACAATAATAACAAGCAAAAAATATGTGAGTGGTTACATATGTGGGTATGGGAAGGTGTATGGGAGTACATGTACGTGCATATATAGGTATATTTGTGGGCATGTGTATATACATGTTTGTGTGTGCTGCATATATTCATATATACAATAAAGCACGTGGGAAGTTATGGATATTTCCTAGACATATCCAAACACCTTATGGGATTGATTTACTGGTTTGAAGGCTCAGGACCATAGTCTCATGGGACAACTAGGTCAAGTGGCATAAGTTAGTTCATAAATATAATGTTCTACATCCTAGTTTGGTGAATAGCATCTGAGGTCTTAAAGGCTTGTAAGCAGCCATCTTAGATATAACTATTGGTCTCTTCCCGTCTGGAGTAAAGGAAAGTAAAGAAACCAAAGACTCAAGGAAGAAATTAATCCACAGGACTAATGGCCCAAGCGAACCACAGTCACTTTTAGCCTGAGACCAGAAGAACTAGATGGTGCTCAGCTACCACTACCAACCATTCTGACCAGGGACACAATAGAAGGTCCTAGTTAGAAGAGGAGAAAAATGTAGTGCAAAACTCAAATTCGTAAAAAACAACCAGACTTACTGGACTGATAGAGACTAGAGTAACCCCCAATACTATTGCCCTAAGATACCCTTTTAACCTAGAACTGAAGCCACTCCCGGAGGTCACCTTTCAGCCACATAATAGGTTGGCCTATAAAATAAAGGATGACGCCCTTGAGGAATATGCTCCTTTTAAAAAAACATCTAAATAAGAACAAATGATCAACATTTACCCAAAAGCAAAGATGAGAAATAAGGAAGGGCAGGGAAGCTGGATGGATGAAGCAGGCAGGGTGGAAATGGTAAGAGTACTGACACATTTTGGGGATTGTAACCAACGTCACAGAACAATTTGTGTATAAAATTGTTGAATGGGAATCTAATTTGCTATGTAAACTTTAACCTAAAACACAATAAAATATTTAAAAAATACCAAAAATAAAATAGCTTTCCAATACCCTAGCCATAACTAGTTCAGAAACAAAATGCAAGGATCAGATGACCTACACAAGAACAACAAAATATAAAAATGCTCAGGAAAATGTTTCTTAAAAAGAGCTCAAGAATTTGTAAACTTTTATTAAGAAAGTTACAGAATTTTATTGAGAGATTTGAATCAAACAAATACACAGAGACATATTTCTAGATGGCAAGACTAAAAATTTTAAATATAATTGTAGATTTTTTGTAATTCCTATTAATTATATGGGGATATTTTGATTAGTGTAGTTTCTTGACAAAGTGATCTCGCTATCCATCTGTTTGAGAAAAAAAAAAGGCTAGGAGGAAATACACCAATATCTTTACAGCGATGTTCTCTTAATATATATTTTTTAAGTCTCACGTTTCCTGAAGTAAACATTTGTATATCATTTGTTGTTTTCTGTTTACAAAAGCATTTTTTGGAAGGATTGAATATGATCATTTAAATACCTTTCCAGATTTTAAATTTCTTCAACAGTGGCATTATCTAATGAAGGGTGGATATATCTTGGTTGGCATTATAGGTGAGATACTGGACATGTGATCTTCTCAAGGGTGTGTGGACTAATTTGGAGACTATGAAACCAGAAAACAATTAAATGTTTTCAGATCAACATATGAAGGAATGCAAATTGGCAGAGGATAAGAGGAGTTCAATAAGGGTGGAGGAGAGACATAAATCACGGAATGGTTCTCTGGGAGATATCCAGTGACAATATCAGGGAGGTGGAGGGCATTCTTCTTTTCCCAAAGTAATTTACATAGGTTATTATCCTCTTGGTGACACTTGTGAAATAGGAGCCAAACAACTGAAGGGACAGCAGGTCATCCTTCACATATGCCATTGCCTTATGCAGAAGGAGGACATATGCTCTAGGGGTGGGATGAAATGTGTGGGGCCTGTGGTATGTAGGCTGGGCGGTGTGCAAAGATTGGCAAGTTTGTCTGTCTTTACCTAGAGGCCTTTAGCCATGGGAAGATATGCAGGCAGAATATTTTTAGACTAGCAGACTTGCGACTGTTCACGTACAGACAGTGCTTTGATTATTTTTGATCTTAAATGTCATTAAAAAAGCTTACCTAAGTAATGAATTCGGTAGCAATTAATTGAAGGGAGAAAAAATGGTCTCTTCTGAGATGTTCCACTAAAGAGAGCATATCACTAATATTATTTTGAAAGATTAAAAAAAAAAAAAAAGCAATCAACGTAATCCACCATATAAATAAAAGGAAAGAAAAGAATCACATGATCATCTCAACTGACACAGAAAAGGCATTTGACAAAGTCCAACACCCACTTCTGATAAAAACTCTCAATAAAATAGGTATAGAAGGGAAAGTTCTCAACATAATAAAGGGCATCTATGCAAAACCAACAGCCAACATCATTCTTAATGGAGAGAGGCTGAAAACATTCCCTTGAAAACAGGAACAAGACAAGGATGCCCTTTATCACCACTCCTATTTAACATGGTGCTGGAAGCTCTAGCTACAGCAATAAGGCAAGAAAAAGAAATAAAGGGCATCCAAATTGATAATGAAGAAGTTAAAATGTCCCTGTTTGCAAATGATATGATACTATACATAGAAAACCCTAAAGACTCCAC
>NW_004443977.1:11599042-11611479 GCF_000243295.1 Trichechus manatus latirostris
GGGGTTGTTAACCAATGTCATAAAACAACATGTGTACTACTGTTTCATGAGAAACTATTTGTTCTGTAAGCCTTCACCTGAAGTACAATAAAATATACATATAAAAAAAAAAAGCAAATCAATTTTTCTTTCCAAACAAACTGAACAAAAACAATTTCACTCATGAGCTGAGATGCTAACCGCCAGCTCCCCATGTAAAAGGTAGGTTATCCCGGCAAGGAGGTAACTTCTTAGAGCTAGAGCTCAAAATAGAAACACTCCCAGAACTTCAGATGTCTTCAGGCCATCGGAAAGAATAAGAAATTGTGTTCATTTCTTGCTCTTTGGGTTCCCAGAAGACCATTTGGTTTTTTATAATGCAAGAACACTGCTGTTTGGGGTGGGCGTCTTCACGGCTCCAACAGGCTGCCTCTTTGGGGGTTGCAGCACGGTTTTAGATTTCAGCTTCCTGCTACACATTTCTGCTTGAGTTTCCTGATGTTTCACCATCACACTAAATGGCTTTTCAGAACAGAGTTCTGTTTAAGCATTTTCTTTTATTAAATGTGGTGTATTTAGTATGGCTGGATCATATTACATAGAACTATGTTGGCAAATTAATTACTAAGCATCATCTTGTCATGGGAGACTTAGATGCGCACATATACAAATGCAATAAATCATTGGCATGGAGTAAATGAGTTGCTATAAAGCATGGATTTCGACAGTCATAGCAGTTGTAATTACTTTGTCATCATAGACCTCTTAGGTCTACCCAGAAGCACTGCAGCTGTCTGGACAGCCAAAAAAACAAACCTCAGCAGTTTTGTTGATGCACACAAATCGAAAAATCAGGTCAAATTATTCCCCACCCACCATCTCAAACCTATCAGATTCCTTGTTGCCATATAGAAATAATAGAGAGTGAAGGTTGCTTTTCTGTGCATCCTAAGTTTCTGGGAGGCATTTTTTCTTTTTTTTTTTAAGGTACTCATTTTCTGTATTTTTAATCACTTCTCAAGTGGGATCATGAGTTTTCATACTGTTTTATAAAACTTTGTTTTTCGTGGTTTCCAGGGACCAAAGATAATCATATAATTTTGCAAAAGACACACTAATGATAATTACTTTTTAATATGTTTATAATAGCAATTAAAATTGTACACATTTCTAAATATTACTTGTAAGCCGAAGTCACTTAGGAAAATCAAATTAGACAGTTTTAATTTTTATTTATTTTTACTCTATTCAGTACTTCCAGCAGCACAGCTGTCAATAGAATTTTTCAGATGAGGAAATTGAGGCACAGTAAGATTGAATAAGTTACTCTAAGCCACACAGATAGCGAGTGATGGGACCAAAATTCAATCACAGAGAATCTGACTCCAGAGCCCTGCTGTTAACCACTGTCCTGGGCTCTGGCAGGTCTCTGTTCTTCCCTGATCCTAACACTCTTCACACTTCGTTCCTTGTTTTGCTGAGTTCCCACTAGGTTATAAGATCTGGAGTTTGGGGCTTATTTGTACCATTTATCCTTTTAAATTCAGTCCCTAGAAATGACCCAGGAACACCATAGGCACTTAATAGAGGAATGAATACATGATTGAAGCATTGTGTCTCTAGTTCAAATTGCCTTCAAGCTGCCCCTTGCCATGAGTCTGTGCTTGAGCCCTGGACTAGAGGGATTTGGAAAGAAGCAGAAGATACTTGAGACCCTGAGAGCCTAAGGCAGTGCTGTTCGGAGGCTCCTGGTATCACTTCTGTTGACACCCGGCTGGTGAAAGAGATCAGCATTTTGAATATCACTGTTGCTATGGTTGCTATGCTACTGGTGACTTTGATACCAGAAGGACTCAGGACCATGGCGCCAGCACCCACAGCACAGACAACAATAAGGCACCGTCTCAGAAATGTTCGTGGCCAATCAGACTAAGTCCCAGTGTGGCTGCACAAAGGATGGCAAGACATCATGGCATGACTTTGACACCATGGTCCTTCCCAAAGACTCCTGGAGTGAGGAGGCCCCTTCATTGTACATTATGGGCCTGGGGCCTTGTTGGTGGACATTAGTGCAGGAAGATGGGACTGGAGGAGGAATATGGTAAATACCAGGTTCTAGTAGAGTGGGCTGTGTTTGGGATCACACATAATAGATCCTCCCAGGAAAGTTTGCCAGGATGAGGAGAATAGAGTGCCTGCTTTAATAGATCGAAGCAGAGTTAAATAAATACTATCTTCAATTTTTACACCCAGGATGCTGGGGCCTGTGGATATACAGATTATACTTGATTATAGGGACAATATAACCTACCAATCTAAAGGATGTGTATAGGATTGGTGGGAGTCCCTGAATGGTGCACTCGGGTGCTAACCACAAGGTTGATAGTTGTGTCTGCACACAGATGCCTCAGAAGAAAGTCCTGATGACCTACTTCCAAAAAATCAGCCACTGTAAACCCTATGGAGCAAAGTGTTATTCTGACACACACGGAGTTGCCATGAGTTGGAGTCGACTTGATAGCAACTGGCATAGGATGGGTGTACGGAGCATGTGGCGGGGGAGCGTGTATGAGAACCACTAAATTAAAAATGATCCCCACCATGAAACCCAAAGAGCCTTGGGCTCTTGGAACATGTGCTTGTGTTACACACCTGTGTGTGCTGTGTTGGAAACATGTTGGTAGCAAAAGGGATACCCAGATTACATGAAAACTTGACCACCCAAATAACTAGCCTGCCATAAATCAGGATTTAATCTATACAACTATAGTTCTGGGAAATACGTCAAGTTTCTTGGATAAAATGTCTATATCTTTTAATAAAGGTTGAGAAATTGCTTTTCCTCAGTTAAAGTAAGAGGGGAGGACGTCCATAGGAAACGAAGCAAGAGCGTTGGGGCTAGGACTGGAGGTGTGAATTCTAGAGCCATGTCAGGATTGAGCTTTCCATGGTTTTCCAATTTGGAGCTTTTTAAAAAGCAAACACACCTTGCTTGGTAGACAAAGGCCCCTTGGCAAAGTTTTCCTTCGATTCAAGTCTGATCCAAAGTCAAGGACTTTATTTAGCTGTTTGTGGAAGGCAGTAATGTCTTTGTTCCAAGCACAAGGGGATAAAGCCAGGAAAGAAGCTAAAGATTTCAATGGTATCACACTTGTCATGTCACAGGGAAAAAGAAAAATATTTATGAGGGCATTCTGAACTTCAAGGGAAGGAGTAGGGAGGGGACTTCCCTCCCAACTTTCTTGCTCCAGCCTTGTTTGAAGTGACTTTCTACACAATTGCTATCTGCACTCAAGTTGGACTAGTTACTGACTACAGCCCCCTTAGGTCATTTTGTTATTGTGTGCCACTGAGTGGCGATCCCATGTGATAGAGTAGAACTGCGCCAGAGGGTGTTCTTGGCTGTAATCTTTAAGGAAGCAGATCATCAGGTCTTTCTCCTACAGAGCTGCTGGGTGAGTTGGAATGGCCAACTTTTCGGTTAGCAGCCAAGCACTTAAACGTGCCACCAGAGCTCCTCTCTTTGGTAGTTGCACAGATTCCCCTTTCTTCTCTACGGCTGCTGCTTTGCCCGTTGGCTTTTTTTAATTTCTGGAGGCTTCCTAGAACCTTCCTCTTATCCTCCACTCCCCACTTCTTACCTCTTCCCGTTGTTGCTAGACCAGAAAGACCTAAGAAAGTGTCTGGGTTGGCAGAACTGGTTGGAGATAAGGGGTGATGGGAAGGTGAGCCCTCATGTTCCCTTCTCTACCATCACAACCCTGCCTCAGGCTTGATATCTCAGCCACTCTCCCAGTTTCAAGCCATACTTTCCTGCTAATATTCCAAAGACCCCTATCCATGTCCATCCTAGCACCTGACCTTGGTTTCTATGATTATATCCCTAAATCAACTCAGTCTGAGTCTACATTTTTTTATGAAAGGAGATAAACCTTACTAGTTTCTTTAGTATATGCAAAGGCCTCTGTGCTTAGGAAAGAACCCTCCTGTTCTAATCCTTTTACCTTTGCAATTTAGGGTTAGCACCATCAGCAGCACTGCCACAGTTGAAAATCACAAGGACTGTGCTATTATGCTGAGGGTGGAAGGAAAAGAGAGGCTGACAAATATGCCTTGCCTCAAACTGGCCACAGGAGGAGGAGAACCCAAGTTGGAGGTAGCAGATGACAAGAAGGAAGAGACAGACCACACTCTAGAGATTTCTTAAGGAAGAAGCGCACTTGAGTTGTTGAGCTTGGACTGAGGAGTATTTCTAGGAGGTGGAAGAGGCCTTCACCTCTTTCCTATTTTAATCATAATTGAATAAGACCAGATTCTCTGTCTACTAGGATTTTCCCTCCGCGACTTGTCTCCTCACATCTGGTGACTCTAAATAAATATTCACTTTCACACCTAATTTTGCGTTTACAGTTTGATATTCTTTTTCTTCAAGAGGGCTCCTCCAAATTTTGTGAGATCCATGTTCCTCAAAACTTGGATCTGCCCTGATTAAACAAGAACTAGAAGTTTTGATATTAAGGGACCAATGGTGAAGGATCATACAAACAAATATTAAAACTAAATAATTTTTTATGAGACGCTGATAACAGTAAATACAAATACATACATAATATTTTTTATTTTATTTACCTAATTTTTTATATCATATAAAAATATTTTATGTCATGCACTACAGTAGAATATATCCATCTTCATAAGTCACTGAGACCCAAAATTCCTCTCTTCTTTCTAATCTACTCCGTAGTTTTTTAGTCTACAAACTGTGCCACAACTGCACCATTATGATGAACAGGTTGTGCATTTAGTATCCAGAGCCTTGCTACTCAAAGTGTGGTCCATAATTCAGCAGTATTGGCATCTCCTTGGAGCTTTTAAGAAATTCAGAATCTTTCCACCCCAGACCTAGTCAATCAGAATCTGCATTTTACCAAGATTTCCAGGTGCTTCTCCACACGTTAAGTATTTCCTGAAATACTTGCTCCATTTTTGAGTGGCAAAGAATATTTGTAAATTGGTTATTTATTTTAACTTAGATAAATACTGTAATCTTACTATTGGAATACAGTATAAAATTTGCCTGAGGTCTGGACCTGTTGTGTTTACTGTATCAGATGGAATGCTTGGTCAACCCCGGCCAGTTTTCTTTTCCCTTCAAATTCTGGTCTCCTCTGCTTTCTCTCCAGTTTGCAACATGAAGAAGGAGGTCTCTTGGTGTCAGTCTCTCAAAGCACATTTCCTCGCAGGTGAATAACAAACATGTCCAGTAGATGAGGTTGTGTTGTGTCTGGCCCCTCTCCCTGCTGCTCCAGCAATTGCCTACCAATGGTTTTCATGACCTCTGGCACTTTCTCGTTTGCTCTCCAAGTTGACAACAGAACTTTTAAAAGTTGACATTTTCAGATCACAGAGAAGGTTGCAGTTAGTTGAGAGGCGGGAGCATGTTTGGCATCTGACTCATTCTGAAACCTCCATCCCTGCTTCCTCTGTGCTCCCATACTATACTGCTTACCTGTCTATTAGAAGCCCTTATTTCATTCTGCCTTTTATTATATTTGTTATATGTCTGCCTCCCCAAATGGATTATAAATTCTTTGGGGGTAGAAATAATCCATATTCATTTTTATTCCCACCAGCACATCTAGATTCAGTACAAGGCCTCACTTATACTACATCCTTAGTGAATTCATGCATCAGAATTTTACTATATATTTATCTGTATACGCATTGCCAATCTCTCTCTTTTTAAAATTAGATTTGTCATCACAGAGACATCGATGATTATGACTTGCGGATTAGAGGTACGAATTGGATAATAAGTGTTGGTTATTGACTGGTGGAATATTAAAGCAATATTTCCACAGCCCCAGTTATAGCAGATGGACTATATTACACTGTCAAATGTGGTCTAGTAACATTCATTAAATCTGTGAATGAACCAGATGGTAAGGAGTTGTACTGGGGAGAGTGGGCTTAGATGTGATAGAGTAATAACTTTTTGATAACTTTTTTTTTTTCTTTTCAAATTGTATGACCTTTTGGAGAGTTATATGCAGCCTTCACTTCCCTGGTTCACAGCACCCGTGGATGCAGACGAGGCAGGATCACCTTCTGGGTTTGAATCCTGGCTTTGTCACTCATTAGCTCTGAGGCTGCTCTGTGCCTCCATTCCTTTTTGTTAAATGGGAGTCATAAAAATGCTTCTCTTTTTAACAAAAATTAATTGAGACATAGAACAGTGCCTGACATGTAACAGGTGATATATGTCTTTGCCGTTATAATTATTCTTCAAGTAAAATAATAATAATAATAATAAAAACCCTGCAGTTCACCTTGGAGGTACAAACACCTGCTTATTTTGTGTATCCATCATGTTTCAGTAAAACTTGAGGGTACACACTGATGGATAATTCCATCCATTCAGTCAAAACTTCAGCAATGGGCTGAATGCTATTTCCCCTAGATCTGAAGTTTCTCCACTGGCTGTGAATTCTATGAGATTTGGTTTTGGTTGCTGTTCTTGTTCTTACAGTCCTCCAGTTGTTATATGTGATAGACTCTAAGGTAACTTCCTATGATTCCCCACCTTCTGGTGCCCACATATTTGTGCAATCTCCTTTCCTGAGTGCGTGTAGAATCTGTGACTTGCTTCTAACCAATAGAATATGGCAAAGGGGATGGAATACCACACCTGTGATCTCATTGTGTTATATGACTCCTTCTTAGCAGACTGCAGAGAGATTTTTCCTGCTGCTTGATGAGGTGAGCTGCCATGTTGAGGAAGACCGCAAGGCAAGGAACAGTGGGCACCCTTTAGGGCCTTAGGGAGCCTCCAGTCAACAGCCAGCAAAATGCCAGTGCCCTCAGTCATACAACTGCAAGGAAATAAATTCTGCCAATACCTGAATGAGCTTAGAAGCAGATCCTTCCCCAGCCAAACCATGAGATGAAATGCAGCCCAACAGACATCTTTATTGTAGCCTCGTGAGACCCTGAGCAGAGGAACCAGCTAACCTGTGCCTGGACTCCTAACCCACACAAACTGTGAGGAATAAATGTGGATAGTTTTAAGTTCCTAAGTCTGTGGTAATTTGTTACACCACCACAGAAAACTAATATAGCACAATCACCAGCACATATGTAGCGCTCACAAATGACAATGCTTCCAGCAGTCTAAGACCTTCTTTGCTATGTCTTCTCAGCAGATTTTGCTGTAATTGAAGGGCCTTTAAAGTAGGCTTGCTTGAGCTGGTTTGAAATATTTATAGGTCCGATCCCATCTTACAGTAAGGAGTCAGCTTAGAGTTGTGCTGGAGCCAGCACTTATTGTTGTAAGTTTTTTAGGTTTCACTGTAATGGACCAAATTTGCAATTCCTTGAAGTTGACCATCTCTTCATATGCTTATTTGCCATCTGTATATCTTTCACCCATTTTGTAATTGGGCTATTTGCTTTCTTTATTGTTGAGTTTTAAGAGTTCTTTGTATATTTTGGATAAAGGTCCTTCATCAGATAAGTGTTTTGGAAATATTTTTTCCCAGTCTGTGGCTTGTCTTTTCTTTTTCTTAAAAGTGTCTTTCCCAGAGCAGAACAAAAGTTTTTAATTTTGATTAGAGGTATTCTGTTTTCTAGAGTCACAACTGAATTAGAATAACATTTGCGTAGAGGAAGTTCCTGGTTTTGAGGGCTCTGGCCAAGTAAATGGCAACATGTTGTTACTCATACTTATTCCTGTTGGTCTGCTTCAGAAACTTAGATCATATTTGTAAGCACATGGAAGAACAAAAGGTTTTGTTGGAACTTACAAGTGAAGTTCAGCATGACACTAAATCCCCAAATAGCAATATATACATGACAGTTAATTTTATGCCCTCTCAAGGGATTTTCTTTTCTAATAATTCAGCTGTAACATGATCATATGAAGTCAAACCACAGATAGTTGCAATTATATGTTGTCAATATTTGAATCGTTTTGGCTTTTAAAGTAGCTATTAGAGAGAAACTAAATAATTCACTATAGACTCTTATTTTAAAACAATTATAAAGAAATAGTAACACTAAACCCCTTGCCATCAAGTCAATTCCCACTCAGTGACTCTGTAGGACAGAGTAGAACTGCCCCACAGGGTTTCCAAGGAGCTGCTGGTGGATTTGAACTGCCAATGTTTTGGTTAGCAGCTGCGCTCTTAACCATTGTGCCACCAGGGCTCCATAGTAACACTAGGATAGAGTAATTGTTCACTTGAGAGTTGGCCTTTAAGATATTTCTTACTGAAGACTATCAATTGTTATAGGTTTACTGTGCAACTCTTTACATACGTTCCAAACTTCTCCTTATGGCAAACGAAGCTCTTCGCAATTTGGCTATAACTTTCCTTTCCAGCATTATCACCTCCCTTTTCACTCTCTGCACACGTATTTGATAATATCCAAAGTTCTCCGTTAAACTTTGTAGCTTTGCGTGTACTGTTTACTCTGCCTGAAATGCCCTTCTCTCCAAACTTTGCTTCTCCTGGAAATTCCTACTTATCCTTCAAGGACCGTATCAATGAGCACTTCAGACCAGATCAGTCACTTCCATATAGAACCTGGCCCCACATCTATTACAGCTTTGATCACCTTCCATGATGATTGTTTTCCTGTCAATCCTTTCTCCTGGAGAGGAAACTCCTAAAAGGAAGAGGTCATTTTTTTATTCATCTTCGTCTCCCCAGCATGTACTACAATGCTGGACTTAAGAGTAGCTAGCTGCCCAATGCTCGTAGGAATATTACAGATAATAGAACTATTTCTTCCCTACCTATTGTGAGGGAAGCATCTGGTTGTGCTATGGGCTCGGGAAGTCTTCATGAATGCCAGTCACAGAAGAAACAAAATCTTTTCCAATGATTACAGCTTTTATATAACTTGAGCAAAAGAGGACAGATTATTTTTCTCTTTCTGTCAGTTGTTTAACAGATGTTAGTCAGGTTACACATGGATGCCAAGTTACATGCAAGGCATACCAGTTTGTTTAATGTTGGATAATCTTAAAAGGCAGAAGAAGCTGCAAATGATGACTTTTCTCTGGGGATCTTTATATTTCTTGATGACATGCTGCTATGTAATAAATATGTATATATATATATATATATATATATATAATTTCTTTGGGGAAAAGTAAGTAGGGGAGAAGATTCCTTCTTGATGAATCCTTTTAATGTTAATAGATGTTCTTCTAAGCACAACATTAGCCATATGCTTTATTGTAATATTGTGAAGATACATATGACTCTAGTCCTGACCATCTCATAGTATAGTGCTTGACACATTATAGATACTCATAGTTACCCAATAGGTGTTTATTAAGTGAACGAAGGAATAAATAAATAAGTTGATGAATTTAGCGGAGTTCTTCATATCCTTCATCCTTTCAAAATAAGTGTGGAAGAATCCTCTTTAAGTTCTCTCCCCTTTCACAGTTCCTTATGATATCAGCTGGCTTTAGCTGAGAAGAGGATGATGACCAGTCTTGTCTGTCTTGGGTGTTCAGCCTTGCATTGTGAATTGACTTTCATGTCCAGTGATGAGGGTGTTTCAGCAAGGGTTGCTGGATTGGCTGTATTCATTCATGGGTATGTGTTGAGTTCTGTATCCGGTGTCTGTCCAGTCCTGTGATGGGTACTCTGTGGATTCAGGATGGTGACACATGGTCGCTGCTCCCCGCAGCTTATCATCTAGCCACAGGGAAAATAAAATGACTTGTGAAACAACTAGAAAGCCATTGCAGGAAAGAGAGGCATGTGAGAATAGGGAAGGTAGTCTGATTTGCACTGCCACAGTCCTGCACATTGTCCATCTGACTCAAGCTCACTGCTGACCATTGATCTTGTTGTTTGTTTATTCATTCATTAAGCAAATTTGAATTGACCACTATTGTATTCCAAGTGCTTTGTGAGATACAGGGGATATAATGGTGAGAAAAAACAGATGCCATTCCTGGAAATAAACATCAACACCAACACCAACAAAAACTATATCCATAAATGTAAAATTACAACTGTGGTAAGAGCTGCAGGGAGAGGAGCAGCAATAAGGCCAGAGACTATGTCACACTTATCTTCAACCCTCAGGGTCTTGCACGTTGCTTGGTGCCTGTTGTTGTGTGCTGTTGAGTGGATTCATAGAGACCCTATAGGACAGAGTAGAACTGCCATATAGGGTTTCCTAGGCTGTAATCTTGATGGGAGTAGATTGCCAGGTCTTTCCTCCTGTGGAGCAGCTGTTGGGTTTGAACGCCCAACCTTTTTGTCAGCAGCTGAGCACTTTAACCATTGTGCAACCAGGACTTTTTTTGGTGCCTAGTAGATACTAAAATGACTTCACCGATATGGTAAAAAAAAAAAAAAAAAGCAGTTCCTGTTGTATTAATTCCAACTCATGGCGGCCCCGTGTGTGTCACAGCAGAACTGTGCTCCATAGAGTTTTCAGTGGCTGATTTTTCAGAATTAGATCTCCAGACCTTTCTTTTGAGGAGCCTCTGGGTAAACTTGAAGCTCAACCTTTCAGCTAGCAGTTTAGCTTGGTAACTATTTGCACCACTCAGGGACTCCCAAAGAAGGCTTTAGAGATGAATTATAGCAAGCTTTTGAGGTAGATGGCAGAAAATCCCATTTACTTTGTCTTGCACCCACCCATCCATGTTCTTTGAATGATTATTCATTGTACTGATTATAAGTTAATAGCACCTTAATTTTTCTTTAAACACCTTTAATCAATTATAAGGCCATGATAACCAAGTCTAGTCAAAGACATTTAGGTTTCCCTGATGTCAAGACTTTGATTCAAATTCTCATCTCTGAACTCCTTGACCATTTCTGCTTTCCATAAACCATGATACACTAGAGGCAGTGTACTGCAGGGGAAACAGGGCAGGGCTTAAAATTTGGTCCAGGTGTTTGCTAACTCTGGAGACTTGCTATCATAATAGTTGCCCTATCATTTATGGTTGTGAGAGTTATTTTAGACTATCTAACACCAACATAGGAGCCCTGGTGGCATAGTAGTTAAGAGCTTGACTGCTAACCAAGAGGTGGGCGGTTTGAATCCACCAGTTGCTCTTTGGAAACTATGGGGCAGTTCTACTCTGTCCTCTAGGGTCTCTATGAGTCCAAATTAACTTGATGGCAATAGGTTTTATTTATTTATTTTTTAATACCAACATAGTTACATAATAATTGCATTAAGCATTAATGTTTATTCTTTATATATATATATAGCAATGGGTGATGAGAGTAAAGCTAACCAAGAACTTTTAAAATAGCAGAACAATAGAAAAAGTAAATGTGTAGATTTTTATTCATTTTATCATTGTGAGTTTTATGGGCCATTCATAGTCAAATAACTTCTACAAAATTTGTTATGGAAAACAGCAGTCTCCCATTTACTTCTTCACATTTTTCCCACCTCAGAGGCAAGTATTTTCATATTTTTTAGATGATTATTTCAATATTTACCTTCATGTTTCTAAATAACATTCTTGAAATTTTTTTTTTTTAAATTTTAGGTATTATATATTGACTACTCACTCTGGAAAATTAATTTAAAAAAAAAATCCTTCCCTGCCCCCTTCACTCATGCGTGCACTTCTCATTCTACCATCTGCCTCATATAGTTATATTTTTGTTAGATTAATATGCAAAGTTTACATTTTTATGTCTAAGTAAATGCTATTTCTCTTAAGGCATTGGTAGTTCAGTAATAGAATTCTCATCCTCTGTACAGAAGACCCAGGTTCAATTCTCAGCCAGCGCACCTCCTGCGCAGCTACCATCTGTCTGTCAGTGGAGGCTTGCATGTTGCTATGATGCTAAACAGGTTTCAACAGAGCTTCCAGACTAAAAAGGACTAGGAAGAAAGACTTGGTGATCTACTTCTGAAAATCAGGCAATAAAAACCCTGTGGACCTGCACCAGATCATGGGGATGGTACAAGACTGGGCAACTTTTCATTCTGTTGTACATGGGGTGGCCATGAGTTGTGGCTGACTGGATATAAGCTAACAACAACAAAAATGCTATTTGTAGTAGCGCCTTGTAGTATATTTGAATTGCTCATTTAATTTATTTTTTACTATTCAAATCTTTTCTTAGAGTTAAGAATTGTCTTGCTTTTATATATACTAAATTTCTATGTATTGAGCAGTAATTCAAACTTCAAATTTTCTATCAAATTTCGTGTTCTCAAATTTAAATTTCTCAGAACTTTTTCCAATTTTTTTCTTGATTAAAAACAGAACAAAACATTTTTCTGTTCTTGTGTGATCTCTGCAGTATCTTTCCTTGCTCTGCCAGCATTCTAGGTGTTGACCAGGAATGAGGTCTGGAGCTGTGGGTGGAGTCTCAGCATCAAGTATACATCTGCTCTCTTAACTCCTCTGTCCTCCATACAAACTTTCTACTTCCTCATGGCCGGGAGTGTCC
>NW_004443977.1:11612766-11661687 GCF_000243295.1 Trichechus manatus latirostris
CGAGACCAAACGGGTAGCTCCTGTCTGGAGGCAGGATGAGAAGGCAGAAAGGGACAGGAACTGGTTGAACGGACATAGAGAACCCAGAGTGGAAAGTGGGAATGTGCTGTCATATTGTGGGGATTGCAACTAATGTCACAAAACAATATGTATATAAATTTTTGTATGAGAAATTAAAAAACAAATGAAAAAAAATTATAGTTGACCTTAAACATACTGATGTAATAATAGTATATATTAAAAATCCCAAATATTTAGTCAGTCCCACAGAATTTAAATTGTGCATTTCACAAAGTTGTATAATGGCATTATGCAAGTTTCACTGGATGAGGATTTGGGATGGCAGTGTTTCTCAACCTCAACACTATTCACATTTTGGGCCAGATAATTACTTGTTGTAGAGGGCTGTTCTATGCATTGCAGGATATTTAGCAGCATCCCTAGCCTTTACTGACTAGGATGTCCACAGCATGTACCAACCCGTGACAATCAAAACTGTCTCCAGATTGTCAAATACTTGAAGGGCAAAATTGCCCTGGGTTGAGAACCACTGTTGTATGGTGTAGTACAGGAGTCAACAAAACTTTCTGGTAAAGATTCAGATAGCACATACTTTTGGCTTTGTGAGTGAAATGGTCACTGCTATGACTACTCAATGATGCAACTGTAGTGTGAAGACAGTCATAGACAATATGTAAATGAATGAACATGGCTGTTTCAATAAAACTTTATTTACAAAAATAGTCAGTGGTCCAGATTTGGCCCACAGGCCTTAATTTACCAACTCCTGGCATAGCACAAAGAGCAAGGACTTTGGAGACAGAGTTGGGTGTAGGCCACTTACTAGCTAGATGATCTCAGGTAAACTCAATAAAAATAATAAATGCCTATTTCATAGGGTTTTAATGAGGATCAGAGAAACCCTTAAATGTGAAATTTTCTAAAGTATAGTAATGTTATTTACTCTTCCTGGTCCTTTTTGTTAAGAAGTTCATAACTAAAACAGTATTAATGACTATCAGCGCCTCCCCTTGTATTATAATAAAATACACTTATCTCCAGCACCAGATGGTGAGCTTCTAGAAGTGAGTAAATGAATCATATTTTTACATCTTTGGTCTACTCGGTGCCTGGCACAGTGTTGTTGTTTACTAAATGTTTGGTGAAGGAACAAATGCCTCAGCAGAGTCTATTGCACTTCATGTGATTTTCTTTCATATTTATATCAATACTTGTTCTTAAGAAGAAACACATTCCACCAAGACTTTTTTTTTTAATCTTTGCTTTCAACACTAGTAGAAATGATAAAATATGTTTGCCTAACAAATTTATAGATCAAATGGTTTCACAAATACTTGTAAGAAACATTTTGTACTTTGCCAAAACTTCCAAAAGAGCTGGAATGCAGCATTCGTCTCTTAAGTATATGCTATTAGAAACACAAAAGCTTAATGATATAATTTTTATAATATTAGAATCGATTATCTTTTAACATATTAAAATGAAATTGTGTATCGCATACTGTTTCTACATGAGTTACAAAAACTGACCCTTCTTTTAGGGTCTAACAATCTACTGCAAGTATTTGTGGTATTTTCCTTTTGAAATACTTGGAATAAAATAAATTCTCCCTCTTCAGAAGAACTGAGTTATTCACATTCAGGTTACTACAAATAAACTGAATGAGTCAAAAATAATGGAACTGGATCAAGGGCTACAAGACTTTGAGATTCCAGGATCATTACTGGATTTCGATTTTTTATATTTTCTTAAGCCTAAAGTAGGTATGGAATGTGAAGAATTTAGGATATTGTCAAATCTTGGAAGAAGTAGGTGCCTTTACTCTGAAACAACTTTGGAGGACAGTTTTGAGGGGAGTGTGCTCATTCTAGGAAGTATTAAGCAAGCAGTGTCTTGTCTTGGGGACCCTGGTGGTTCAGTGGCTAGGAGTTCGGCTGCTAACCAAAAGGTCAGCAGTTTGAATTTCCACCAGCTCCTCCTTGGAGACCCTATGAGGGCAGTTCTACTCTGTCCTATAGGGTTGCTATGAGTCAGAATCTACTCAATGGCAAAAGGGCGCGGTGGAGGGAGGCCGAGTCTTAGGAACAAATTAAAACTTGGATTCCAAAAGATGGTTACTTACTTCTCTGAAGAAACTCTGATGCCTCTAAGTTACTAAAAGTAGAAACAGTTTTGATACTGTTCATGTCTACTGGTTGCCTGAGGCCTGTGAATGAAAAAGAGAGTAAATACCGTAGATAGGAGAAATGGAAGATGCCAGGAGCCCAACTCATAGCAGAGCAATCACAGACTGCTTGAGAAGGAGTCAGATCCAGGTTAGGTGATGGGCAAGCCAGACAGCTTCTTGACACACTAAAATATTATTGAAAAACAATCAGGAGCATGGTGCCATATTTTCCAGTGATAATCTATACAGAAATAGTGGTATGACTCACTGGAAATGTAAGTTATCTCTTTCCAAAAACTTAAATTCTCTCTCTCTGTCATTATCTTTATCTCTTTTGTCTGTAACAAGATTCCCCTGTCTGTCTTTGAGGGCTAGTCTTGGCATATGACTCCTTAGGAATGAGTGGAAGTTATTTCCTTTCCCTTTTCAGTGCACAGGCCTTTGAGATTCTAATGCCTGGGACCTTTAAGTGTTTCCTATGAGACACAAGGCTCTATTATGGGAAGGGAAGACGGAATAAACTCTTTTTATTTAGACATGGGGGTGAGGAAAGTGGCCTGGCCCATGGGGTAGAGCCTAGGTCTCAGGAAAGGGACAGGGACTGTGAATGTGTTTCCTGATGGATATGCTTTAACACACACCTCAAAGGCAGTGAGACCTCAGAGGAGAATGACTCTCTGTGTCTGGAAGGGAATGGTCATCCGGAGTTCTAGCCTTGGAAGCCTGAAGAGGAGGGGCAACTAGAACTGAGCTGGTATGGAGAGAAAGTGAAGCTTCCCTTGAAGCTGCACTCTTTTAAAGGACAACAATGGCCGGACAAGTTGCTGGGCCTTCAAGACTTCATTGGCAACAATGGCAGTGATGGCAGCCATAGCAAGAGAGGTGCCAGAGCTTTCCTGTGTAGGAGGGGAAGCCTGTAAGAGCTCCTCTTCCCACAACTGCCTCTGGGGTCTTAGACAACTGGAGAGGGAGACATCCTGACACCATGATGGATGGGCTTCTAATATGAGAAATGGATTATGACACCATTGTTTATGGAGCATGTGGAATATCCCATACCTGTTACACCTAACTGATGAAATGTAAATTGATCCTGCTTCTACTGAAGTGAACAGTGGCCTTGAGTTAAAAAAAAAAAAAGCAAGAAAGAAACCTTCTCGTCTTGGTGGCCTAGACTGGTTGAGTGTTTTTTGAGACCTGACATACTAGGTGAGACACATGTCAGGAGATACTTAACTAGTTTTAAAGATGGAATTAGCTCAAATTCTGAAACCAAATAATGCATGGTGTATGATTTTTTACTGAGAAGGAGTGAATTGCTTTATTACCTACGTTGTAATCCCTTTAGTACACTTCCTAAGAAATTGCAGAATTCAGAAAACTGCAAAGAAAACAAGAGCTATAGGATTTGGAAAACGTCTCACTGGCATGAAAGCCAATGTCACTGACATGGGCTGTGATGGCCACTCAGGCACCACACAGATTCCTTCTATCCACCCAGAACCAAGGCTGCTGCCTGCTCACAGCTCAATCACTGTCCAGGAATTACCCTTAACTGAGGGAAGCTGCTTCTCCCAAAGTTATATTTCTCCTTGGGGGGAGCCTGCATCCTTGCTTGGTCAATGCAAGGGTACAAAATCTGTCTCTTTTGTCTCAATTGGGAGAACTCTGAAGGGCCATCCCAGCTCTAGAGGCTTCTGTGGCAAATACATCACAGTTCAACTTCTTTCTCTACCCTATCATATTTCCTCATTACCCACAGGTGTTCTCCCCAAGAGTATTTCTCAATAAATCTCTTATGTGCAAATCTCAGGGTTTTATAATATTTTTATTGTTGAAAATGACCTACGAGAGTAGGCAACAGGAGTGTTTCTAGGAAGCCAACTCTAAAATGGGATTTTAGAGCTTGATCTTCCACTAGCAGAAGCAATATCTTCGGGGTTTGAGTAGTGTATTAGTTTCTTAGAGCTGCCGTAATAAAGTGCCACATATTGGTGGCTTATAAGAACAGAAATGATTGTCTCACAATAAAATCTAGAGGCTAGGAGTCTAAAATTAGGGTATCAGTCGTATCAATTCCTTCTAAGGGCTCTGAGGATGTCCCATGCCTCTCTCCTAGCTTCTGCTGACAGCTGGTGATCCTTGGTTTTCCTTTGTTTATAGATCACTCTGCATCTGTCTTCTCATAGCTGTCTTCCCTCTGTTTCTCTGTGTCTCTTCTTTTTTATAAGGACACCCTTCATATTAAATCAGGACACATCGTACTCCAGTAGACCTCATGTTAACTGAGGACATCTTCAAAGACTCCTTTCCAAACAAGGTCACATTCACAGGTACAAGAGATTAGGAGATTAGGACTTCAACATTTTGGGTGAACACAATTAAATCCATTACAAGTGGTTTAGAGGAAATAGTAATCATAGGGACCATGGTATTGGATGACTATTGCTGAAGGCCAATGATGCATTGGAGAAAGTGAAAGGCTAAAGAGTGATTAATCAACAAAAGAAGGTGAAGTCTAAAAACCAGAGGGCTTCCTTGGCAGCATATAAAGAGATTCTAACCTCCTATAGCTAAGGGCATAAAAAAATTAAAAAGATAAGGCTCAGGACATAATTTTAATACTAGCAGATTTCCAGAGAGGGTTGAATTCTCAGCTATGACTAATCTTCTATGCCAACATCAGGGCTCTTATTTGAAGGAGTGGGACCCTGTGACTTGGAAAGACTACATCTAAGTTGACGCACTCATAAATTTTGAATCCATAGTTTCTTATGAACCCTCTGGACTTGTAGGAGTGGCCCATGCCTCCCAGTTAAAGGCTAGTTCTTCCCACTTGTTTGCATATAATGCTACGTATTCTGCCCTGCAAGACAGCAAGCAATCCCTTGATCCACTTCCACCTCCTCTTCTGGCTATCAGGCCAATAACTAGCTTCCAAGTCAAAGCATATGCAAACTGGGACATGCTGAACCAGCCAAAGGTGAAAGGGTTTATATCCCAAGGGACTGTAAGAACTAGTCAACATATACTGGCTGGAGCAGGAGAGAATACACAGGACTGGATTCTGAGGGCTTTGGATGAGAAGGCGAGGCAGATAGGTCATACGTTTGGATAGTATAGTTTACTGATAGGGGAGCACTTTCCCAAGATGCAGTATTTGACCCTCAGACAAGGACCCAAGGAGGGTGGGAACTTGTTGTTTAGAAGAGGATATTTAAGACCGAATTCTGAGGGGGCTGGATCAAAGAGGACAGAATTTAAAGTTAAATAAAGGAGAGTTTATTGCTTTGGGAATACTCTTTCATTATAGAGGATTTAACACTGGCAAGGATACAAGAGATGTTGTTAATCCACTGTGGGACTGGTCCTTGCAAGTATGAAAAAAGTGTTGATCCACAGAAAGTGACATAGAAATGACAGAACTGTTGTGTAGAGGGAGAGAGCCTGCTATAATGGATAACTGCGTAGAACCAGAAAACCCACAGGATGACTATTTCAATGGGAGGGCCTGAGGACACTCCATTTACCAAAACAATAAAATATACCAATGAGACGGGTTCCAGTAACGGGGCTTGGAACTCAGGCAGGAGTTGAGGTTGCAGTTTTGAGTCTGAAATTTTCAGGGTAGGCCGGCAGGATAGAAACTTGGCAGGAGTTGAGGTTGTAGTCTTGAGGTAGAATTTCTTCTTCTCTGAGAAACCTCAGTTTTTACCCTTAAGGTTTTCAATGGATTGCATGAGGCCCACCCACATTACTGAGGGTAATCTCCTTTACTTAAAGTCAACTGATTGTAGATATTAACCACTTCTACAAAATACCTTCACAGTAACACCTAGATTAGTGTTTAAGTAACTAGGTACTAAAGGCTAGCCAAGATGAATCATAAAAATCCCCTTCACAGCTGCCAGTCTATCACTTTGAAATACTTGCGCCAAGAGACCAGCAGGCAAGGGACAGAGTCACATCCTGGCAGGGATAATTGACCCTGATCATATGGAAGGCAAGACCCCTGCCACACCATGAGAGCAGGAAAGAATTTGTTTGGCACTAGATGATCCACTGGGACATGTCTTGGCACCACCCTTACCCATCAAAATGATACCTGGGCAAATGCCCAGGCCTGAGAAGGGCATGTAAACCAGGAGTCAGACCCCTCAGGGATGAGAATCTGAGTTATCCCACCATATAAGTCACCAAAACCAAAAGAGGTACTAATCAGAGACACAAGTAATCTAAAATGGGTAATAAAGGAGAAAGAAGAGAAGTGCCAGTTGCAGTTTAAAAACCAGCTGTAGTGGTGGAGGCCGTCATGTGTACTATAATTTTTCTATTATAAGTTTCCCTAGGAAGGGAGACCATCCACAGTCTGGGAGCAGACATTCTCAGATGGGGTGAGCTCACTCTAAGAAGCAAGTTCAGTCCAAGGAATAGAATGTAGTAGATGCTGTGTGATGCCACCCAGATTCCCCTGCAGTACTGTAGGTTTATTCTCCAGCTGGCAGGAAAGTTAGCCACTGATAGCTCACAGCTGGTCCCTCTTATCCTCTGACTGGCTGATGTCAGGGTACAAGAACCTGGGCCCCAGTCTTAGGCGGAACAACTCTGAAGGGCCATTCCAGCTCCAAAGGTCCTTTAGGATTGGCTGAGGCCTCTCCTCCAACTCTGTCACAGCTCAACTTCTCCTTCTTCCCAGCCCTGCTTTCCCCCGGAAGTGCTATTCCTGACCACACTGCCCAATAAACTGCCTCTGTTTCCCAGGGAACCCAGTCTGTGACAGCTAGTAAAAAGAACTTTTGAATGCATTTGGAAGAAACCTTTGGAAGTATACCCAGATTAGTTACCTCTACCCTGAGTGAGTGTGAGTGACTAATGCCATCCAGTTGTGGGTGAAGAAAAAGCTGTGAAATGAAATACAGTCCCAAATAAAGTGAAAATGATATGTTACTCTCAGGAAAATGTCTTCATTTGATCATAAAGAAAGAAGAATATCATTTTCAAGAATGGAAAACCAGCTCTTGCCCTCAAAAATAAAAGTTGAATAGCTAGTAAAGAATATTGTAATAAAAAATCATGAAAATGTGAGTCTTTCTAGGTCAAAGCAATGTCTTTCTTTAGCATTGGGAATAGTTTATGAACCCCACTCGCCAGGAATAAACTATAGAAGAGGGAGATCTGAGGGGCTCAGATGATAGAAGTGTGCTCCCAAGGTTCCCAGAGTTGGGTTGGCATCCTTCCCCTCTCCCAAGAACTCCTAGATTCCCTTGTGGATAATTACTCCTCTGCCATTGGATATTTGTTCTTAGAGAGAAATGGATTCCTAGAACCTGCCTCCAGTGTTGCTCCCAGCATTAGGTGCCATATCCTTCTTCTACCTACCTGCTTGCAGGTGGGTGGTATACAGCTAACCTTGGCCAAGAAGTCTCCTTTCTGGGACTCTTAAACTGAAGTGTGTAACATGAAGAAATTGGGGCAGCAGGAAGTCAGATCTTTATAGATGGTGAGAAGGGTAATGTTGGCAGTGGTGACTATTCCTGCTATGATGATGCCGTGTGGTCTACAGTATTTTCTGCTCACTTTCCATTCCCAATGCTTAGACTCCTACTATTTCTATTAGATTCCAGTAGCCTTCCAATAAATACCATGTTTTGCCCAAGATGGCTAGAGTTGGTTTTCATTGCTTATGCCTACTTATCTTGATTGATTCAGTAACCTACCAGCCTGCTGCTCTCTAAAAGGATGGGTTAGCATTAAACAGGACACAGGAATATTCATGATCCTTGTTCATGCCCCTTATTAGAGATAGAGTCCCAAAATCTGTAGGAGAGGACAAAATTCATCTCTCAAGATACTTGGTTGATGGTGTGATCCAGTAGAGAAGGTGACATGTATATATCTGAAGGTTCTAGTTACTTATGCTTACCTATGTGGGCTTCCAGATTTCAAAGACTAAAAAAAATAAAATAAACACTAAAATTGTCTGCATATATTGAATCTGAAATCTCAAAGAACCTCAGGGTCATGACCCTCAACACAGACTCTTCCCAGAATAGTAAGGACCTAGATGTCTCAGAAGATGGGGTCCTATTGCTATGAGTCTTGGACATTCTCTGGGCATTGTTTTTTAGTACCTCCCTGATGACAGCTTATTTACTTATCATTTGTCTCTTTCCCATAAAAGAGTACAAAATGTGCAAAAATGCTTTTAGCTCGCGTTTTTGTAATTGTTTGCAAGCTGGTAGAATGGTAATTTACTGTATTTTATTTTCTTTCTGGAGATGCAACAGCTTCTTTTAAACATTTTCTTCATTTGTTATCTTATACTGGGGTAATGCAGTACCCAAGCCTGCCTTTTCATCGCATAGAGACCACTGGAGGAATTATTTCCTAAAGAAGGAGGCAAAGATGAGGAGTGGGAGGAATGTGCTAAGAAACATGTTCCAGAGTATGTTTCACCCACACAAATGCGAGTGAAATAAAAGCTCTCTTCCAAAGAAGCAGCTAGCACAGTTCTATCTTGATATACTCCACCTCCTGGCTTCAAAGATCCACAGCTGAGAAAACAAGGTTTCTCGTCTTTTAATATGGATTATGTGGCATCAGGTTATTTTTAAATTCACTGATGACATCTGGCCCAAGGGACCATAGAAACCAATATTGTCAAATGACTTCCTTCCTTCTTGGTTTCTATCTTAAGCATCCATCATAAATAAGCTGGAGATAAATATAGTAAACCATGATCCAGGTAATTCCCATGACAGAAACCACTCCATGGGAGCATTAAAGATACTGATAGCTATGAACCCACAGGATCTCTTCCAGGATTATTTTTTATAAAAATTGAGTTTAAAAGGATATTTCTGCCTTCTTGACATTTGCTTATATCCTGGGACAATCTGGATCATTCCATGGCCATCATGATGCAGTTTGGACATTAGATGCTCTAATTGTTCTATGTGTCTTGTTTTCCTAACCCTAGCTGAAGAGTATTGACACAGTGGCTGCAACAGTGGGCTCAAGCATAACAATGATTGCGAGGATGGCAAAGGACCGGGCAGTGTTTCTTTCTGTTGTACATAAGGTCGCTATGAGTAGGAACCGACTCAATGGCACCTAACAACAACAACAACAAGCTGAAGACTATAGTCACGTACACCTATACCTGGAATCGCGATCTCTTCAGTTTCTGTGGGGGAACAGAAATGCCTTGCTTATGAAGAATTTCCAAAGCCTTGCCCCACTTTGCTTTGAGAAAGAAGACTGAACCTCTAGGAAGATATCTTCCAGAATGAGTGCAAAAGAGTTACAATCATAAGGGCTATACTGGCCAGAGAGAGAGAGAAATTAGATTCTCCTTTTATTCTTCATGAATTTTATTAGCCAAGCTGAGCAGGATAATCTAACCCGTTCATCAGAATAGTTCTTTATAAATGAAATATTAGGACTAAATTCCAATTTATAAATAAGGTTAAGATGGACCATCTAGGCTGACACCAGGGTGGGGTACTTAGAGCCCCACACAACAACTCCTTATCTTCTCCTTCCTCTTCCCGGATAATTGCTGAGGCTGCTACTTAAAATTGTTGGGCACCTCAGAACCCTGGATGCTCTGAAAAAGTGTGGAAAATTCTGCTCTAATTAAGTAAAAATATATGTCTGTAGTTCCAGTTGCTTCATTCTGTGAAAAATTTAGTCAGAGGAAGCCTCCTAGGTGTGACTTGGGGGATGCCTCACAGGGCCCTGCTGGGCACCCTTCCTCCCATTGCTATCTGCAATCACTTCTTTGGGTTAAGGCTCTGAACCTTTAGAAGCTCCCTGGGCAGAGAAAAAAAAAGAAATTCTTTACCTAAAAAAGGATCACCGTATTTTACTTGATTCTGTCATTAAATGCTGAGAGGGGATTTTTCTATGATGATACAGAGCCAGGATAAACCAGTTTCACCAACACAGATGAGTGTATATGAGAGGCATTTTTTCAGATTATGGCCCTGTGAAGTCAGACATTGGACAAAGATGTTGACATGGGGAGAGGGGTGAGGATACAGCTGAAACAGCAGATGCTGACCAGTGCGGTAGATTCCATAGCTATCATGGGATTTCCTAAATAAGCAAATGGTAAAGGAAGAACTGGGCATTCCTGCTGGTGAAAAGAATTCCCTAGATGGTACAAATGGTTAACACACTTGATGTTAACTGAAAGGTTGGAGGTTCAAGTCCACCCAGAGGCACCTTAAAGAAAAGCCTGCCAATCTGTTTCTACTGAGTATAGTTCCACCCTGACACACATGGGGTTCATATGAGTTAGAGTCAACTTGATGGCAACTGGTGTTACTGGTGAAGAAATGGGAGGAATCTGCCATCAAGAAAAGAAAGATAGTGATACATAGACTAGACTCTGACTTTGTTGTTATTGTCCAGAGGGCTGGCTGGCTGTCATTTCCAAGTACAGTCGACCCTCCATATCCATGGGTTCCATAAATCACAAATTCAGCCAACTGTGGGTTGAAAATATTTGGGAAAAAAAACAAGAAAATTCCAAAAAGCAAATCTTGAATTTAATGCTCATCGAGCACTACGCTGAATCCATGTGAATGAAGTGATGTGTAGGCATCCCCTGCTGTAGCCTCCCACCATTTCACAGATCCTCAGCCTCTCTCCAGCACTCGTTGTTTGAGAGTTGTTCGTCTCTTGTCATTATTCCCTAAACAATACAGTATTTTCTTAGTATTTACATTGTATTAGGTATTATAAGTAATCTAGAGATGATTTAAAGTATACAGGAGGATGTGCATAGGTTATATGCAAATACTATGCCATTTTATATAAGGGACTTGAGCATCTGTGGATTTTGGTATCCACAGGGATCCTGGAACCAATCTCAAGCAAATACCGAAGGACAACTGTACTGAATGGAGTGAATGGCTTTAGTGAATTAATTTGTCACTGATGCCTGAATATTATGGTATTGTGTGTTTAATGTGAGTAAGCATGAATGAGAAGAAGCTCTCCTAAATATGCAGAAAGAGTTGGATGGCATGCCAGATAGTTAATCAAACATTTCAAGCTATAAATTTATTAGATTTGGGGTAGGGGTAAGGTTCTTTTGAATCCTGTTTTAATATTTTATCTTTATTCTTTGAAAACAGTTATCAAATTTGTTTCCTTGTGCCTGCCTTTATTGATTACAAATGTTCCTGAATGTCAAGACCATGGAAAATGGCAACAAACTATCAATTCCTCATGTTAACTAGCACCACATTGACTCCAAAAGATCATGAAGAATAGGAAGAAAAAGGAACCACCACACAGATGATTTAAATCATATAGTTTATAAAGATGTAGAGAAACAGGCTTTGGTTCGGGTGTAAGCTGCTTGGATTTGAATTTAATTTAAAGATGGACAGTTTTTCTATGGGTAGGCATGTTGTCTTCCTGAAGCCAGAATAGATTCTATCCAGATGCTTCATGTTTTTGCCCTGAGAGAAAACTTCACTTGGGAATGGAGCTGAAGGAGCTGAACAAAGCAACCTTATAAATTCTAAATTTGGATGATTGCATCATTGAAGTCCTAAATACACTAAGAGTCAAATCCAGCTTTTATTTTTATTGAGCATTTGCAAAGAATTCCCACTGATCAAAGACAAGTTAGTCTCTCTTCCCCATTTTTTTCTATTTTTCTCTTTGGAAAAAAAAATTAGTATTCTGGAAGGATGACATGGAAATTGCTTTTATTTCCAACAGCCACACAGATCCACTGAAGCAAGGGGAAGTGGATGGGAAAGGCAGTGCATTTTGGGAATTCATTCCATGCCTATATTCAGTAAATATTGGGAGGAGATAATTTAGACCTTTTCATTAACACAATAATTTGCAACTCTGTAATTATCAGGGTTTGCTTTAGTCTGGGACAAAATTTGATATTTATACTTGTGAAGATTATCTATCACTTATACTGATAAAAAATATGAGCTTCTGGGTTGTAGTTATTACTAAGATGTGGGGTTACAAAATCCTCACTTTGCTTTTTCCTAATTAGGTTTTATAATTTTGTTGAGGGTGGGAGTCAGAGGAAAAAGATGTGACCCGGGATGGAGATGGTGCTTGTCTAAGAGTGTCACCTATAGAAGCTTAAGCTTGAGGCTGGAGCTAAGCAGCTTAGGTCCTATCCCTGGATCATCTCAGGCCTTTCATTTCTTTGGCTAGCAAATAATAAAGACAGTAACTGTCATTATGGTGAGTCCAGATGCATATTTTGGGGGGTTCGTGACTTATATGAATATTGTCCAATATAGTGCTGAAAGATGAGCCCCCTGGATTGGAAAGCACTCAAAAAATGCACAGCAGCAACAGCAATGAACTCAATCATACCAACGACTGTAAAGATGGCACAGGACTGGGAATCATTTTGTTCTGTTATGCATGGAATCGCCATGAGTTGGAGCCAACTGGATAGCAACTAGCAACAATAGCGTATATAATTTGGGAGGCCCTCCTGAAGAAAAAGAGTACAAATATTTTATGAATTCAAATTTGGACACAAAGCGTTGGAATGGACCCATGCAAGTGAAGGCCCTGAAACTTAAGCTTTGTTAATTTCATGATACATCCATCTCTGGGTATGTTAATGTCACTAGGGGAAAGGAATGATGATTCTTACAGATTGTCTCAACAATCCATAAAAGAGCTGTTATTTGTGCTGGCTGGGTTGCCCCTCAGAGGGAGAGGGTAAGGTCCTCTCTAGAACCCTAGAGGGTGGAAGCAGGAGATCGCTGTGTATTGACAACTGAAGACTGTTACTAGGTAGTATGAGGTGTTGTCCCAGCCTGAGCCTCTGCTGATAAGCCATCCTCTGTTTTGTAACATGACTACTGCTAGGCTCAATTTCCCCACACAGGGATGATAACTTATTTTGAACTCCTGTGTTTTGGAAGCCAAACTCAAACCAAAGGAGTCAATTCTGACTCATAGCAACCCTACAGGACAGAGTAGAGCCGCCTCATAAGGTTTTCTAGGCTGTAATCTTTACGAAAGCAGATCACCAGGTCTTTCTCCTACAGAGCCACTGGGTGGGCTCAAACTGCCAACCTTTCCTTAGCAGCTGAGTGCTTTTAACAATTTCACCACTAGGGCTCCTTGTTTCAGACACAGTTATGTGCAAGATTGTGTAATTCTTACAGCAGCACTATGTGTACTTTCAAACTCAGTGTATGAATGTGGAAACTGAGCTACCGAGAGGTTTAGTGACTTAATCAGTATCACAGAGTCAGGGAAAGAAATTGGAGTAAAGCTTGAGTCTGTCTAATCCCAAAGTCCATGCTCTGCATGGCCAACCTTTGCTGAAGAGTTCTCAGGGAACGTAGCCTGTGGGAGTTTCTGTAGGTTGTTTGAGGTCTCTGAGTGGTTCTCACTGTTAAGCTGTTCAACTAGCCAAAGTAAAACCCCACTTGTTGGGAGTCAAACACGTTTACAACATGGCAGACTGCGCCTCTTTTCTGATTTGACAGCTAACTTGTAGAGTAAAATATTTACCCTACTCTGGGATCAAGGAAGTCCTCACCCGGAAAGACGTTAACAAGAAATAATTTTGCATTCCTTGGGGGTAGTAAATAACCATAAAATGATTATGTTAACTTTCTTGCAGGAATATGTTCTAGAGTACACCTCCATTTTGATATTGTTCATAGAGTCCATTTTATGGATTTCCAAACAGATGAAATCCCCTGAGTAATAATTATTAGTAGTAGGCCATATTAGACATGAATGTTGAGTGGTGAGAAGGAAAAGTATTCCTTTCTAAAGGAAAGTCTAACCTAGAATAGGGCTCTTTTATAAAGAAATCCTTCTTCTTTGTCCATAGTCGCTTTGCCTTTTCTTCCCCACATACTTCCACCATCACACACACGTGCACACACACACACACTCACTGTTCGCATGTGCACATACACATGCATCATGTATGTGCGCGCACACACACACACACACAGAGTCCTCATAGACAGTAGTGAAAACCTTAACTGTGACCTAATAGTATTTGGCACTTAGGTTTCTCAAGACCCTGCTCAAACGCTTGGGCAGGAATGAAATCCTCTTTCTTGCAGATAAATCTCTATGAATCTCTGATTGAGAAATGTGATTTGTTCTGATTGAGACCAGCATGTGTCTGTTATGCTCTGGATCCATAGTGATTGAATACATATTTCTTTTTTGAAATCATTAAGAACTGGGATTGCTTCCCCAAAAGGTGGGACGTTTCTAGAGGCAATTAAGTAGAGGCTTTTTGACATGAAGGTTTATGTAAAGGGAGCAGCTTGGACTCCCTCGAAGCTTCCCAGCATGGTAATCACACCAAATTCACTCCCTTTCCTGGGACTCCCCTGAAGGAGCTTGGAAGCAATCACTGTGCTAGTGCAGACTTGGAAGACATTGAAATAGGCCTATCAAGTGTCAGCTTCTTCAGGAGGCGATGGAGTATGAGCTGAAATCATGTAATCAAAAGGAAAAGAACATTACACCATGTGTCTTGCCTGGGAAAAATAGACTGCAACTTAGTAAGTTGTATTTTATGCTCCCTGCACAGAGCTGCAAATCCTGACTTTATTTACTCATGGAGCAGCTATTTAACTACGTGGTGGTGGTTTACAAATAATCAAAGAGTGGGGCTGCTCTGTGTGTTTTTAAAGACAGCAGCTCTGGTGGATCAGATAAAAAATCCAACTCACCTCAGCAGGCACTGACTTGTTTAAGAAAAGCAGCTGTCAACAGGAAAGAGAAACTCAGAGGGCTCACCAAGTTAATAATTCTTTTGGCAGGCCCTGCAAAATTCACTGCTTGAGTTTTTAGTGAAATGGTGGGCAAATGCAGAAAGTCAGCCGCCTTCCATCAATTGAGAATCAATTATGAAGCTGATTGGGGTGTTTGTTTTTTAAATTACCCAAACAAATCCCAGATTCCTGGAATGGTAGAAACCTTAAAGTCATCTCAAAGGGGCATACAGTGTAGGAGTGGGAGAGAGGGGGTCCTGAGCAAGAATAAAAGACTAGGAGACCTCGTGATTCTCTTCTCTCCTTAGTCTGCAGGCTGAACAGTCTCCCCTCCTGATCTGCTTCTCTGAAGGACCGTCTTCTTCTGCGGGCTGCCATTGAGTTTTCTCCCAGGAGGTTACCTGGCAGAGTCACTGGCAAAGCTATGGCAGAGATTCACACCCTGCCTCTGCCCTGTCCTTTAGCTCCCAGCCTCTCCTGTAAACCCTTTCTGAATAACTATTAATTTCAGGTGTGCAAATTAAATGCCAAACGCATATGCTAGGGGATGATGCTGATACTTTCCCTAAATATATTTTTCAGACATCTTGGGATTCACAAAGCCTTTATTCTCTCTCTCTCTCTCTGCCATTGAGTCGATACTGACTCATGGCAACCCCTTGTGTGTCAGAGTAGAACTGTACTCCATAGGGTTTTCGTGGCTGTGACCTTTCAGAAGCAGATTGCCAGGCCTGTCTTCCCAGGTGCCTCTTGTTGGGTTCCAACCACCAAACTTTCGGTCACTGGCTAAACACTTAACCGTTTGTGCCACCCAAGATCTCTTTGTTCTATAAGCTTCCAATATTATCATCTTGAGGTTAGATTGCCTAGGCACCAGCATTTTCCCTGAAGACATTTTGAAAGCACACCCCATTGACCAATACAAAGGAGTATTTTTGTACTACAGATATATTTTCTAAATTTGGGTTAATTGTGAAATATAATATGCCTACAAAAAAAGTAGTTAAAACAATGCCATAGATATTTTTGTAAGGAAATTGGAAAGCTTTCTGGCAGAAATCTTAAATGGAATCTTAGCAAGCGTACCAACCAAGGGCTATTTTGCATTTTGCTTTTATTAGTGGAGGTAGAGGTAGCTGGGAAGGGATGGGGAGAAGGCATAATTTTGACTTGGATGATCTGCTCTCTGAGTGAAAAATCAAGACCTTCTCAAGCATGACATTTGCCAAATTTGTGTGATGTTGCTTGGTAAATCAGGATGGCAGGCTTTTCAGCTAGTAAGAGAACTAGACCCAAGTCACAGCCAAACATAAACAGCCAGGTAGGTTACCTTCTTCCTGTGCAGTCCCTGGATTAAGCCAACTTGAGTAGAAGATTATTAGGTCAAAGAAAATTTACAGGAAAGGATGAGAAACAAGTTGGATGTGGTGGCATAGTTCAAAAAGTTTGCATTAAAAAAGGTTAAATAGGAATGCTTACTGGGCAGCAGAAATGGTGTGACATTTAAGAGCATATATTTTGGAGTCAGATTGCTTGACTGGGGCTTTTTGACTTGTTGTCATCACTGTTTTGTGGAAGGATTTCTTGTCACACTCAGCTTGTCTTGTCTGATTTTATTTTACATAATAAGTCTTCAGCTCAACAACCTTTTATTGACTATTGTTAGATCGACTGTTCTCCCCTCAAGTACTAATAGCATGTGGGTTAGTAACACCTGTAACCTTGAACTTGATCTTGATTTCCCATACAGGTAAGTCTGAAGCCTCACTCATGACCCTCCCCAACTTCAAGAGTGGGTGTTATCAAAAAAAAAGACCAGACTTACTGGCTTGACAGAGACTGGAGAAACCCTGAGAGTATGGCCCCCGGAAACCCTTTTAGCTCAGTGATGAAGTCACTCCTGAGATTCACCCTTTAGCCAAAGATTAGACAGGCCCATAAAACAAAACGAGACTAAACGGGCACACCAGCCCAGCAGCAAGGACTAGAAGGCAGGATGGGACAGGAAAGCTGGTAATAGGGAAGCCAAGGTCGAGAAGGGAGAGTGTTGACATGTCATGGGGTTGTTTACCAATGTCATAAAACAATATGTGTACTAATTGTTTAATGAGAAGCCAGTTTGTTCTGTAAACCTTCATCTAAAGTACAATTTGAAAAAAAGAAAAAAAAAAAGTAGGTGTTTTTAGTCTCAATCCGATTGTGTTATATTACCCCTCCTTCTGATGGTTTTCCTGATCCACAGGGCAGTATCTACTATGCAACTGCTTGAATTTGATAAGAAGACTGTATTTTCCTTTTTATTACTATTCTTTTGCTCTGATAGCACTATTTCATTCTGTTTCTTTGTAATATATTTTTCTCTGTCTTTATTTTGAATAATTTTATTTTTTTCTTTACATTACATAGCGAATCTTTGGTTTAACAACGTTTTATTGACCATTATTTGATGGTCACTGCCTAAATGATTATTTCTGTTTGCAGAGAGCTAGTAACAAAAATAGATGCAATACAGTTTGTTGAAGAGATTAAAAGCACAGGCTCTGGAGTTAAGATTATGTGGCTTGTGGTGCAAACAGTTAAGTGCTCGACTGCTAACTGAAAGGTTAGTGGTTTGAATCCATCCCGTGGCTCTGTGGTGATCTGCTTCTGTGAAGACCTGGTGATCTGCTTCTGTAAAGATTACAGCCAAGAAAACCCTATGGAGTTCAGTTCTCCTCTGCAACACGTACAGTCACTATGAGCTGAAATTGACTAAATGACATCTAACAACAACGACAGTGAACTTGGCAAATTACTAAAACTCTCTCTGAGGCAGTTTTCCCATGTATATGTATAAAATGGCTTCTCTCATAGGGTTGCTGTGCATATTAATTAAGGCCACAAAATTATCTTTCAGTAGTGTGCTTTGCACCCGATAAGGCTCATAGATGTTGTCCATAATAAAAACATATTCTCTGCTTTCTTCAAGCTTTGGGTAGTAAATTACTATTTATCCATCTAGGGCAGAAGCAGAAGAAGGAAAAAGGATTGGAGCAGGAAGCTGCAGTGAGCACAAGGAAAAATGTGGAAAGACTGGTCCTACTAAGGCCAGAGTGGATAGGAAGCTGGCACAAGAGATTGGAGCCAAATAGTGGAGTGTTTTGAATACCAGATTATGGAATTCTGTAGGCAATGGGGAGTCATTGAACGATTCTGAACAAAATAATAATAGGTCCAGCCCTGTGTTTCAGGTAGCTAACTTTGGGAATAGGAAGGAGGAGAAACTGGAGCAGGGAAACTATTGAAGCAGAGAGACCATTTAAGAGATTAAGTTGGCTCCATTCTTTTTCTTTTTTTCTGTTTCTATTTCCCCCGGTTCAGTGTCTTACATAATAGTAGTAAGTTTTTCACGCAACTCCCATTGATAATCGTTGCCTAGAATCTCCTTGGACTTTTTAATCTTCCTCTATCTGACTCAGCCTATCTGGTTTACCTGACCCCTAGGATTGTATTCAGAAACAAAATGGATCATACATTTTATGTTTTATTTATAAGCCTCAACTTCCATAGCTGCCGACTGCTACCATAATACTGCTTCAGAGAATCGCTGTCTCTCCTTTTTCTTCCAGTGTGCTTATGTGGTCTCACTTTAGTGCCCAATTCAAACTATGAGTGATGTATTTACATTCAAAATGGAAAAAAAGATGATAAGGAGATTTAGATAGCTATCAGTCCTTGATTACAATAGATGCATGAGCTAGGGAAAGCAGACCTAGTGTTCTGTTCTGGAATCCTCTGAAACAATAACCCTATTTACGCCTGATGCAGTTGAACATTGCACACGTTCAATTCAGTTAGATACACAGCGTGTCTACTGATGACCTTTCAGCTATTTGTTAGCACCTTCCTATTAAACTCTCGCTCTGCTTAAAATAGACCACCAATACCTCTGGGCACCTCACTTTTGAAAAACAAACTAAACCATCAGATAAGACCATGAGGACTTGGGCTTTATCTCATGCTGCACACTCTTTTTAAAATTGATTCATTTTTCTGCCAACTCAATATGTCCATGAAATAGCCTAGCTACTGCTACAAGAACAATTATTATTCCGCCTGAGGTGATTCGTATGGTCTCAAGACCCTGCAAACATCCATTTATACTGAGATGGGTTGGAGATAAAGCAGACATGAGTTGGCACTTCAGGCAGACAATGATTGTCAGACATGCCACATTGTGACAGCTGAAGAAACTGCCCTGTGGACTGATGGGAGAGAATGTGTCCTGGTTTCCCATGGACCAGACGGTGTACATGGAAACACTTGTTTTTGTCCTAAGAAAAGTACCATAAGGGACCAAAAGGCCTTCATGTGAATTGTCTGAATTTCCAGACTGACAAATCTGAAGGAAGAAAGCAAACATAGAAGTCCCATGGAAAGTTCAATTCACTTGTATGGTATCTTTCTCTATAATCTAATGCCAAGTTGCAATTAAATGCAATTCAAGATATACATATGTAATTGCAACTCATCCAGAAGAGATTATATTTTGAGAAGTTCAAAATGAGAAAATGTGCATATTCCTTTTCAGTTCTCATTGAAGAAAAGTTAATTTACATAAGTTCACACACGTGTGTATATCCTACAGTGATTGATATATTCAAAACAAAATGTATTATTGACATCTGTAGAAATACACATGCTAGTATTTATCTCTTTAGTGATGCCATTAACTAAAAGTGGAAATATCATTTCAGTAGCCATTTTGTAATTTCTATATAAATTTCCAGTTAATGTTTGGCATTGTAAGGCGGGATAGGTGTCTATAGGTCCAAACTATGTATATTTGCACTGTATTAATTCCCTACATTCATGAAGTCATATCAGGTAAATGAGAGATTCCTCAGTGAAGCTCTATACGGAAGTCAGTATTAATATCCGAAGCCATGAGAACAGGAAAGTCTGTGTTTTTAAGGAGAAACAGATACAGGAAATTTAAATCTTTACATAAAAGTGAGTTGCAAGTAAATTGTACTCCATTCTTTCCAGAGTTACTGAAGGATATCTGCGTGAGATAACTGGTATGAGCAGTCAGAACATTAAAGACAAAGATGCTGTCCAATCAAAAAGTTTATTTATTAGTCAAACTGATCACTTCAGTAAAATAAAAATAGTGTAAATATTTGAATTACAGTTCAGTAAGAATTATCAGTCTCATAGACTTATATTTTCACATACCAAAAAAATGAAGAATTGTACTTTGTAGCTAGGGGTTCAGGTATAATAGGTAAGAATAAAATCATGTCGAGTTTATTTTTTCACTGATTTCAGTGAGTCATATAAATCCCCTTTATCACAAAATGGAGAATCCCAAGTAAGTTCATCATAGGGCAATGACTTTAGAGCAGCAATACTCATTCTTCCCTTGCTGCTCATTTCCCAGACTATTTGGGGCCTTGACACTGCTGCTGAGGACTAGTTGGGTCTTGAGAGAATGGGCAGGCCTCCCACCACAGTGGAAAATAAACCAAGTCAGTTGATTCTGATTCAGGTCTTCTTGAAAAATCCAAAGGTCTTTTGTGGTACTTAGGGAATTTCCAGTCTATTCTTGATCTGAGATTTCCATGTGTCCAAGGGACTTCTTGTGACTTGATGAAGGCCCTGGGAACTATAGGCCAATGCTACTGGGAAAAGCCCCAGAAAAGGCCAAGTTTGGTTTACACCAGTCTGAACTTCAGTGACATGCCCTCTACTTTTAGCATTAAAAGTTGGCCAAATTAGAATGTTATTACTAGCAATAAGAACAGTTATTTGATTGCTTCTTGGATGTCAGCATCTGCCAAAAATTAGATACTGAATTGAAAGTAACCCCTGCCTTGCCCATAATCCAAGAGCACTTTACTTCTACAATTTATGTCCTACTAGTTGCTTTCTACCTTCATTTGTTTAGAAACACAGATCTGATCATATAATTCTTATTTAAACCTTCAAAATTTCCTAGCTCAGCATTTAATACACTTCCTAGTCTGGCTTAGTCATGCACCTTTGTTATTTCCTTTCACTTTTCCCAACACACTTGGTTTTCTAGCCATACCAGCAAAATTACTGTTTCCAACCTTGATATCATTCTATGTGTTTGCTTGTGTTGTTCCCTCTGTCTGATATACCCCCCTGCCTTTGTCCATCTCATGACTGATGCTCATCTTTCCGGGCCTATCACAAGTGTTAGCCACTCCCATACGTGCATTCTCAACTCCCTCAGACAGAACTAATGAAATCCTCTACTTTGTTTCTTTAAAACTTTATGCTTCTATCCTAGTACTTACCACGTTATAACTAGTGAGATAGTAGAGCTTATTGTTGTTTGTTTCCTTTGTTATAGATTGCATTCTTTCAGGTCTGAGAACACATCCCTGGATAGGAGAAGATCTAGGATTTGACAAAACAGGGTGTTCGATGATTCTTTCATGTGCCTGATGAGCCATGAGAATGATGACTTTACTACAGTTATGGTGGAGAGGAAGTCAGGAGCTATTAACTAAAGTCTGCTATGAATGAGGGAGAATGACCAGGAAGTTGATAGATAATCACAATGATTAGAGAGTGAGGTGGTATCTCTATATGGTGTGAGCCTCAAGAGAGCAGTGGTTTTAGCAGGATGTTAGTTGTTGTTAGCTGCCATCAAGTTAACCCTCGAATCATGGCCACCCCTTGCACAACAGAACGAAAGCTGCCCAGTCCTGTGCCATCACTATGATTGGCTGTGAATCAGACAGTGTTCCATTGTGATCCATACGGCTTTTATTGGCTGATTTTCAGAAGTAGATCTCTAGGTCTTTCTTCCTTTAGCAGGAGGTAGGGGTGCTGTAGAGCACAATTCTATTCTGACATACACATGGGGTCACCATAAGTTGGAGTTGACTTGATGACAGCTGGTTTTTAGGAGGAGCCATGGTGGCATAGTGGTTAAGAGCTATGGTTGCTAACAAAAAGGATGGCAGTTTCAATCCACCAAGCGCTCCTTGGAAACCCAATGGGGCAGTTCTACTCTGTCCTATAGGATCTCTGTGAATCAGAGTCGACTTGCCAGCAATGGGTTTGGTTTGGTTTTTTGGTCATGGACTAGAAGCAGTGACAAGAATGAGGAAAGATGCCTGATACGTATGAATGTGGAAAATAAAAGCATCCTCCACTTGAGCAGGGATTCCCTGGGTAATGCAAATGGTTAAGAACCTGACTACTAATTGAAAGGTTGGTGGTTCTAACCCACCCAGAGACATTTAGGAAGAAAGGCCTGGTGATCTGACTCTGAAATGTCACAGCCTTGAAAACCCTGTGGAGTGCAGTTCTACTCTGCACACATGGGGTCACCATGAGTCAGAATGGACTCAACAGCAATTGGTTTGGTTTTTGGTTTTACCACTTGAGCAATCTTCAAAGCAGTACTCAGAGGACAATTGGGTTTTAGTTAAGACAGGAAGTAAAAAGAACATTCTGACAAAGATTGGAGGGTGTAGGGGAGTCTGCAATCTACTGAAAGGAAGTTCTAAAGGGGCACTGGAAAGGTTTGTGGGGGAGTGGGTCAGACTAAATAATGTACAGAGCAGGATGAAGATGGGGCCTGGAAGATTTAGATTTGTAATGGTAGCCAAGAGAATGGTGGTATGAAGCATAAAGTATTGGTCTTGATGGTTTCTGCTGTGTCACTGGACAACTGGACCAACTTCCATGATCCCAAATGCTTCTCCCTGTGGTATGGTGGCTTGCAGGACTGAGACCTTCTGAGACTTCTTGTGGTGTTGATGCTCATGTGGAAAGGAATTAATCTTGGTCTGTCTCTGTGGAGTATACAAATGTGGTGGATAGGTTAACCTTATGAGACTTCCATTTCCTTACATATAATACAAGAATGTTAAACTCAATAATCTCTGAGATGCATTCCATGAAAAGTTCTGTTAACCTTTCTAGCAAGTTCAGGCAACTCATATTTCTTGACTTAATTTATCAGTCTAAGGAAGGCTACTTTCTAATGACTAAAAGGAGAATATGTTATTTTATATTTTAATGCAAGAATAATTTATTAAGCACCTACTATGTACCCCGTACTGATGGACTGTAGAAGAAGTGAATACATTCTCTGCTCTCTAAGACCTTTCACACTACTAAGGGTAGTGACATATGCTCAGGAATGAATGGCATCTGTTGAAGTCCTGTGCCTTCAGGTCAACTTTTAAAAAGAGACCCCCCATACTCACCCACTCACTACTTAAGCATTCACCATTTTATCAGCCCCCCACCATCTTATAGGAGCTAGTTGGGCAGTTCATGTCGTTATGTCTTAAATGCTTGGAGATTTTAGTCATAGGGTCATTCTTAAATATCTTAGCCTCAAGGTAATACAGTTCTGGAAATGCCAGAGGTGGAGCTGCCTATTGTCTGTAGAGTTCCCTCCTCTCCTTTACTTTGACTCTAAGAAATCTCAAGGATGAATATCTTAGGTGTTGCTATAACAGAAATACCACAAGTGGGTGACGTTAACAAACAGACATTTATTTTTTCACAGTTTAGGAGGCTAGAAGTCCAAATTCAGCGTGCTAGCTGGGGAAGGCACTCTCTCTATCTGCTCTGGGGGGAAGGTCCTTGTCTCTTTTCAGCTTCTATTCCTAGGTTTCTTAGTTATCATGTGGCATGTATCTTCCCTTCAGTTTGTGCTTGCTTGCTTGCTTAATCTGCTCTTTTATATCTCAAAAGAGATTGACTTAAAACACACTGTACACTAACATTGCCTCGTTATCATGACAAATAAAATCCATTCCCAAATGGGATTATAACTACAGGTATAGGGGTTAGGATTTACAACATATATTATGGGAGAACACAATTCAATCCATAACAGTAAGGAAGTGAGAAGATGTTTCTTGATCCCTGTTCCACAGGAAGGGGAAGACATGATGGAGCTTAGAGAAGACTCATCCTAAGAACTGGTGCTTAGGTCATCAGGCACCTTCTTATTATAAAAACATAGCAGGGAAGCCCTAGACAGGTATCAAGAGACCTTTGTTTTTAAGTTTTGTTCTAGCATTCATTGTGTGACCTGTGAAAAGTCACTTCCTGTCACTGAGGCTTCCTTCTTGGTATAATGAGAGGTTTGGACTAGATGGTCTGAATTTCCTTTCAACTTAAACATCTGCAATTCAAACAGTCTATCTCTGAAGTGTTGTGGTCAGTAGGAAACTGATTATTAGGTCTTTGAGTGACTTGGTGTTCTGAGGACTACTGATAAATCCGATCAGTGTATTCAGATTCAAAACTGCATTTTTTAAGTGCAAAATATTGTTGAGATTTTTTTTGGAATTAGCTGTGTTCTATGCTTAGATACATGTGTCTAGAAATGGAAAGGAGGTGAGAAAAGGCGCAAGTTACAGAATTTAACAATAGCAAGAATTTGTGTGTAAGGTGGTTTTGTTTTGTTGAAAGCACATGCTTGAGTCTCTGGAAACTATGTTTTAGAAGTGGCTACAGATGAATTTAAGACAGGCTGCCTACAAGGAAGTGTGTGTCAGCATTAGTTATCCTGGAGTGTTTTGTCCTTAGAGTGCCCTCAATCACCTCGTGGTCTGTCATATTCCATAGGCCACCAATCGGTCATTTCTGATTAGGAAAATGCTGCCTGTGAATGAAGTTGTCTATTTTGGTCACAAAGAAAGAGGCCACGCCATTATCTGGTGATTTATAACAAATGGTCATTTTTATTTTTTTACTTTGTAGTTTCAGGTATCTGAACAGCTGTTTGTCTGAACCATACCTGTGTGACTTGAGGGGAGTTATTTAATTGTCCAGATCCTCCATTTCTTCATCTGTAAAGTAGGTGTGTTGACTTCACAGGGTTGTTATGAGAATTTATTGAGATAATGATTGTGAGAACAAATTTTAAGTTGTTAAACACAATGCACATGTTGGTTATTACATTCAGTAATACAGGTAAAGGCCAGTAAAGTTATTTTTCTTTCTTAAATCTCTAAGACTCATTAACAACCTGTGATACGCAGATGACACAATCTTGCTTCCTGAAAGTGAAGAGGACGTGAAGCACTTACTGATAAAGATCAAACACTACAGCCTTCACTATGGATTATACCTCAACCTAAAGAAAACGAATCCTTCACAACTGGACCAATAAGCAGCATCATGATAAATGGAGAAAATATTGAAGTTGTCAAGGATTTCATTTTACTTGGATCCACAATCAACACCTATGAAAGCAGCAATCAAGAAATTAAACGAGGAGGTGGGGCCAAGATGGCGGAGAAGTCAGACGCTTCCTGTGGTCCCTCTTATAACAAAGACCTGAAAAAACAAGTGACTCGATTATATATGACAATCTAGGGGCCCTGAACATCAAAGACAAAGTTGAGGAATCAGACTGAATGGGAGGGGGAGAGAGACAGTTCAGAAGCAGCAAGGAGTTGCCAACCTGACTTGGCCAGTACCAGCACCCTGCAGGCAGGATCGGCTGACGAGAGTTGTGAGGCAGGCAGTGGCATTTGGGACGCATTTTCCACATCGGGAAAGACCAAGTGGCAAAGAATTGGCTCAAACCTCCAAAACCAGCAAGAAATGCTGCTTAATTGGCGAAAGATAAGTATGAGCATCTAATCTACCGCGTGGATTTAAAAAAAAAAAAACCCTCATTTTGGGAAATACCTCTCTCCCATTTACCTGCTCTCCTCCCACTCTGCTCCAGCTCCCCAGTCCGACTTCAGAGATTGCTGTGCTCCCTGGGCCAGAAGTAGGACCTGTCTTGTGGCCAGAGCCATTCTCCCGGCTTTAGAGACACAACAAATTAACAAAAAGGAAAAAATAATCTGCCAGCTCCCCTAAACCAGAAAATCAGGGTGGGCACAGCTTTTTTTGCCTAGGCACAGGCATAAGAGGTCCACAGACTTAGAATGCCTTTCACCCCTGCATAGGTCTGTGTGGGCCCATTTCAACAGCATAGGCCCTCAGCACAGTATACCAGGGTATATTCCTGAAGTCTATTTTCATCTGTAGCTGCTATAAGGGGGAGTGGCAGACTTGTGACATTTGACACCACCCTGCCCATTAAGCAGAGTCTTCACCTACTCACATAAGGGTTCTGAAGACTGGTGGTTCCACCCACTCTGCTGAGCCACCTGCAACAAGTGTCCAAAAATAAGTGGTGCCTCCCAGTCCTTACAGCCAACAGCATTGGGTGCCCATACTATGGCTGCAAACCCCATCTACCTACATGCTCTAGGGAACAGGGACACATCTTCCACCCAGATACTTAGGGGCAGCAGTCAGCCCCCTGCCTTGATCAGCACATGACCTCCTACAGCAGCCAGATACCAGTGCCTACTCAAATCACCCCTGCCCATCTACAACTGCAGTGAGAGCCTGTACCATACCCTTGGTGACTGACAACCTGGACACCTGAGCTGAATCCACACAATAAAAGTAAATGGACTCTTGGGCTCACATACCTACTAACAGCTCTAGCCACCTGGAGACAGGACTTGAGAGCTTCAAAGATACCAATAATCAAACTAGCTCACACCACCAGCTTATTTGTGCATAGCATATCAAAACAAAACAAAACAAGAAGCTAGGACACAGTAAGCTCAATGGCTTGGAGAAAACAGTCAAAATCAAATCACATAAAGAAGCAGACCATGATGGCTTTAGCAAGCAGCCAAAACAAAGAATCAAAAAACCTTCCAGAGGAAGAGAACTTCTTGGAATTACCGGAGGTAGAATTCAAAAAACTAACATACAGAATGCTTCAAGAAATCAAGAAAGCGATCAGGCAAAATGCAAAAAATTCCAAGGAACATACAGACATAGCAATAGAGGAACTTAGAAAGGTTATTTAAGAGCATAATGACAAATTTAACAGGCTGCAAAAATCCATAGAGAGACAGCAATCAGAAATCCAGAAGATTAACAATAAAATTTCAGAATTAGAGAACTCAATAGAAAGTCATAGGAGCAGAATTGAGGCAATGGAAGTCAGAATTAGTGAGACTGAAGATAAAGCACTTGACACCAATTTATTTGAGGAAAAATCAGATAAAAGGATTTAAAAAAATGAAGAAATCCTAAGAATTATGTGAGACTCTATCAAGAGGAATAACCTACGAGTGAGTACAGTACCAGAACGGGGTGCTGTGGGGGGAATAATAGAAGATACAGAGAGAATTGTTGAAGATTTGTTGGCAGAAACTTCCCTGATATCGTGAAAGATGAGAAGATATCCATCCAAGATGGTCATCGAACCCCACATAAGGTAGATCCCAAAAGAAAGTCACCAAGACATATTACAATCAAACTTGCCAAAACCAAAAATAAAGAGAGAATTTTAAGAGTGGCTAGGGATAAATGAAAAGTCTTATACAAAGGAGAGTCAATAAGAATAAGCTTGGACTACTCAGCAGAAACCATGCAGGCAAGAAGGCAATGGGATGACATATATAAAGCCTTGAAGAAAAAAATTGCCAGCCAAGAATTATATATCCAGCAAAACTGTCTCTCAAATATGATGGCAAAATTAGGGCATTTCCAGATAAACAGAAGTTTAGGGAATTTGCAAAAACCAAACCAAAATTACAAGAAATACTAAAGGAGTCTTCCAGTTAGAAAATCAGTAACATCAGATAACAACCCAAGACTAGAACACAGGACAGAGCAACCAGATATCAACCCAGATAGGGAAGTCACAAAAGGAAATCAAGGTTAAAACACTGAAATAGGGAAACAGATGTCAATATATAAAAGATGACAACATTAAAACAAAAAACAGGGACTAAAAAATGTAGTCATAGATCTTTCATATGGAGAGGAAGTCAAGGAAATATAAATAAAAGAATGGTATTAACTGAAAAAAATAAAGGGTAAATATTACGGTAACCACAAAGGAAACTAACAATCCTACACATCAAAATAAAAAACGAGAAAAACATAAAGACCCAGCAAATACAAAATCAACAATGAAAAAGATAAAAGAAAATACATAAAAAAGACTCAGCACAGAAAATTAAGTGGAACAAAGAAACTGTCAACAACACACACAAAAAACATCAAAAGGACAGCACTAAACTCATACCTATCAATAATTACACTGAATGTAAATGGACTCAATGCACCAATAAAGAGACAGAGTGGCAGATTGGATAAAAAACATGATCCGTCTATATGCTGCCTACAAGAGATACACCTTAGACTTAAAGACACAAACAAACTGAAACTCAAAGGATGGAAAAAAATATACCAAGCAAGCAACACTCAAAAAAGAGCAAGAGTGGCAAGATTAATGTCTGACAAAATAGACTTTAAGGTAAAATCTGCCACAAAGGATAAGGAAGGACACTATATAATGATTAAAGGGTCAATTCACCAGGAGGATATAACTATAATAAATATCTATGCACCCAATGACAGTTCTCCAAAATACATAAAACAAACTCTAACGGCATTGAAAAGAGAGATAGACAGCTCCACAGTAATAGTAGGAGACTTCAACACACCACTTTCGGTGAAGGACAGAACATCCAGAAAGAAGCTTAATAAAGACATGGATGATTTAAATGCCACAATCAACCAACTTGATCTCAGAGACATATACAGAACACTCCACTCAACAGCAGCCAAGTATATTTTCTTTTCCAACACACATGGAACATTCTCCAGAATAGACCACATATTAGGCCATAAAGTAAGCCTTAACAGAATCTAAAGCATCGAAATATTACAAAGCATCTTTTCTGACCATAAAGCCATAAATGTAGAAATAAATAACAGGAAAAGCAAGGGAAAAAAATCAAATATGTGGAAACAGAACAACATCTTTCTCAAAAACTACTGGGTTATAGAAGAAATTAAGGATGGAATAAAGATTCATAGAATCAAATAGGAATGAAAACACATTCTACCAGAACCTTTGGGACACAGCCAAAGCAGTGCTCAGAGGTCACTTTATAGCAATAAATGCACACAACCAAAAAGAAGAAAGGGCCAAAGTCAAAACATTAACCCTACAACTGGAACAAATGGAAAGAGAACAGCAAAATAAGCCCTCAGGCACCGGAAGAAAGGAAATAATAAAAATTAGAGCAGAATTAAATGAAATAGAGAATAGAAAAACAATTGAAAACGTTATCAAGACCAAAAGATGGTTCTTTGAAAAGATCAACAAAATCAATAAAGCATTGGCCAAACTGAAAAAAACAAAAACAGGAAAAGAAGCAAATAACCCAAATAAGAAATGAGAAGGGCGATATCACAAAAGAACCAACTGAAATTAAAAGAATCATAACAGAATACTATGAAAAATTGTACTCCAATAAATTTGAAAACCTAGAGGAAATGGACAAATTTCTAGAAATACACTACCTACCTAAACTAACACAAACAGAGGTAAAACAACTAAATAAACCTATAATGAAAGAAGAGATTTAAAAGGTAATTTAAAAACTCTCAACAACAACAACAAAAAGGCCTTGGCCCTGACAGCTTCACTGGAGAATTCTACCAAACTTTCAAAGAAGAGTTGACACCACTACTACTAAAGATATTTCAAAGCATAGAAAAGGATGGAATACTCCCAAACTCATTCTATGAAGCCAGCATAACCCTGATACCAAAACCAGGTAAAGACACCACACACACACACACACAAAAATACAGACCAATATCCCTCATAAACATAGATACAAAAATCCTCAGTAAAATTCTAGACAATAGAATTCAACAACCTACCAAAAAATAATTCACCATAACCAAGTATGATTCATACCAGGTATGTAGGGATGGCTCAACATTAGAAAAACATTTAATATAATCCATCACATAAATAAAACAAAAGACAAAAACCACATGAACTTATCAATTGATGCAGAAAAGGCATTTTACAAAGTCCAAGACCCATTCATTAAAAAAACTCTCAGGAAAATAGGAATTGACAGGAAATTCCTCACCATAATAAAGAGAATTTATACAAAACCAACAGCCAAATTCATCCTAAATGGAGAGAGTCTGAAAGCAATCCCCTTGAGAACCAGAACCAGACAAGAATGCCCTTTATCACCACTCTTATTCAACAATTGTGCTGGAGGTCCTAGTCAGAGCAATTAGGTTAGAAAAAGAAATAAAGGGCATCCAAATTGGTAAGGAAGAAGTAAAAGTATCCCTATTTGCAGATCATATGGTCTTATACACAGAAAACCTCAAAGAATCCACAAGAAAACTACTGGAACTAATAGAAGATTTCAGCAAAGTATCAGGATACAATATAAACATACAAAAATCAGTTGGATTCCTCTACATCAACAAAGAGAACTTTGAAAAGGATATCAACAAATCAATACCATTTGCAATAGCCCCCAAGACGATAAAATACTTAGGACTAAATCTAACCACAGTCATAAAAGACCTATCGAAAGAAAACTACAAGACAGTACTGTAAGAAACCAAGAGACCTACATAAATGGGAAAACATACCTTGCTCGTGGATAGGAAGACTCAACATTATGAAAATGTCGATTCTACCCAAAGTGATCTACAGATACAAGGCAATCCCGATCCAAATTCCACCAGCATTTTTCAATGAGATGGAGAAACAAATCACCGACTTCATATGGAAAGGGAAGAGGCCCCATATAAGTAAAGCATTACTGAAGAAGATGAACAAAGTGGGAGGCCTGACACTACCTGATTTTAGAACCTATTATACTGCCACATTAGTCAAAACAGTAACAGAATTGAGAATCCAGACGTAAATTTTTCCACCTATGAGCAGCTGATATTTAACAAAGACCCAAAGTCCGTTAAATGGAGGAAAGACAGTCTCTTTAACAAATGGTACTGGCATAACTGCATATCCGTCTTCATAAAAATGAAATAAGACCCATACCTCACACCGTACACAAAAACCAACTCAAAATGGATCAAAGACCTAAATATAAAATCCAAAACTATAAAGATCATGGAAGAGAAAGTAGGGACAACACTAGAAGCCTGAATACATGGCATAAACAGGGTACAAAACATTACTAACAATGCACAAATGCCAAAAGAGAAACTAGATAACTGGGAGCTCCTAAAAATCAAACACTTATGCTCACCAAAAGACTTCACCAAAAGAGTCAAAAGACAACCTACAGACAAGGAAAAAAAATTGGCTATGACAAATCCTATCAGCATCTAATCTCTATAATCTACAAGATACTGCAAAACCTCAACAACAAAAAGACAAATAACCCATTTGAAAAATGGGCAAAGGATATGAACAGGCACTTCTCCAAAGAAGACATTTAAGCGGCTAACAGATAAATGAGGAAATACTCACAATCATTAGCCATTAGAGAAATGCAAATCAAAACTACAATGAGATACCATCTCACCCCAACAAGGCTAGCATTAATCCGAAAAACACAAAATAATAAATGTTGGAGAGGTTATGGAGAGACTGGAATGCTTATACACTGTTGGTGGGAATGTAAAATGGTACAACCACTTTGGAAATCGATTTGGCACTTCCTTAAAAAACTAGAAATAGAAGTACCATATGATCCAGCAATCCCTAGAAAAATAAGGGCCATCACACAAATAAATACATGCACACCCATGTTCATTGTAACACTGTTCACAGAGCAAAAAGATGGAAACAACCTAGGTGCCCATTTACAGATGAATGGATAAACAAATTATGGTATACTCACACAATGGAATACTACACACTGATAAAGAACAATGAAGAATTTGGGAAACATCTCATAACATGGATGAATCTGGAGGGCAAATATTGTTTGAGGCCACTATTACAAGAACTGAAGAAAAAGTTTAAACACAGAAGAAAACATTCTTTGATGGTTATGAGGGTGGGGAGGGATGGAGAGGGGAATTCACTGACTAGATAGTAGACAAGAATTATCTTAGATAAAGGGAAGGACAACATACACTACAGGGGAAGTCAGCACCACTGGACTAAACTGAAAACTAAGAAGTTTCCTGAACACAACCAAACACTTCAAGGGACGGGGTAGCAGGTGCAGTGGTCTGGGGACCATGGATTCAGGGGACATCTAGGTCAACTGGCATAACAAAGTTTATTAAGAAAATGTTCTGCATCCCACTTTGGTGAGTGGCATCTGGGGTCTTAAAAGCTAGTGAGCGGCTGTCTAATTTGCATCAATTGGTCCCAACCCACCTGGAGCAAAGAAGAATGAAGAACACCAAGAGACAAAAGGGGCCACATAAACCAGAGACTTCATCAGCTTGAGACCAGAAGAACTAGATGGTGCCTGGCTACCACCAATGACTGCTCTGACAGGGAACACAACAGAGAGTCCCTGACAGCGCAGGAGAAAAGTGGGGTGCAGAACTCAAATTCTAGTAAAAAGACCAGACTTAATGGTCGGACTGAGACTGGGGGAACCCCAGAATACATGGCCCGCGGACTCTCTGTTAACCCAGAACTAAAACCATTCCCGAAGCCAACTCTTCAGACAAAGAGTAGACTGGAGTATAAGACATAAAATGATACTTGTGAACAGTGTGCTTCTTAGTTCAAGCAGATGCATGAGACTAAATGGGCAGCTCCTGTCCGGAAGCGAGATGAGAAGTCATAAAGGGATTGAGCTGGTTGAATGGACCCAGGAAATCCAGGGTGGAAAGGAGGAACTTGTGGTCACATTGCAGGGATACCAACTAGAGTCACATAACAGTGTGTGTATAAATGTTTTTATGAGAAACTAACTGGAGCTGTAAACTTTCACCTAAAGCCCAATAAAAAAGAAAAGAAATTAAACAATGCATTGCATTGGGCAAATCTGCTGCAAAAGACTAAAGTGTTAAAAAGCAAAGATGTCACTTTGAGGACTAAGGTGCACCTGAACCAAGCCATGATATTTTCAGTCACCTCATATGCATGCGAAAACTGGACAATGAATAAAGACGACTGAAGAAGAACTGATGCATTTTAATTACAGTGTTGGTGAAGAATATTGAGTATGCCATGGACTGCCAGAAGAACAAACAAATCTGTCTTGGAAGAAACACAGCCAGAATTCTCCTTAGAAGCAAGGGTGGCAAGACTCCATCTCACATACTTTGGACATGTTATCAGGAGAGACCAGTCCCTGGAGAAGGACATCATGCTTGGTAAAGTAGGTCAGCAAAAGAGAGGAAGACCTTCGAGGAGATGAATTGACACAGTGGCTGCAACAATGGGCTCAAACATAGCAATGATTGTGAAGATGGTGAAGGACTGGGCAGTGTTTCGTTCTGTTGTGCATGGGGTCACTTTGACTTGGAATTGACTGGATGGTACCTAACAAGAACAACAAACCTCTAAAGACAATAATTTCCCATACACCGGATTTTTTTGTCATCACAGTCTTGCGAAGTATAATCTGCTCCATCTATTTCTAGTAAATTTCCAATTTGGTAGCTTTGGATAATACTGGCCAAAGTTTCTGTAAATCCATTCTGAGCAGGACTCTTTGTTATTGTTGGAACTCCAGAACATTAATTGATGTTTGCAGCTGCCAAGATTTTACCACAATTAAAGCAATAACCGTGCAAGTCAGCCTTACACCTGAATTCCTTCACATTTGTTCGTTTAAATCTGATCCTCAAAGTATTTGTTTTACTCATTATGCAACCTAATTCGCCTAAAATAAATCAGGAACCAGTCAGCACTGAAATCCTGGGGTAATTGAAGTTGTTGGGGTCAGCAGTAGCATTAACATCCATTTCATCTTGAGTGCCTGCAGTTTTTTTTACGGGAAGCGTGAACTAAGAGAGTTCTTTCTGCCTGCAATTACAAGTATTATTTGGGGTATTTTTAGTTCATTTACAAATGGATATAAAATGTTTCTTTTTAATAGTGATAAAAGCTGCTTGTTTTCATATGTCAGTCTTACCTGAAGAAAACAGGATGGAAAGTGTATTGAATGAATATATTTCAATTTATCACCACGGGAATATATGTAGTATCTTTTGAAACTAATATATGATTTTTGATGCAACAATCCTAGGGGACAGTAAGCATCTGGATCTACCCTTGGACAAATTAGCATCTACTCCAACCTAGAAATTTTGAATTGGGCCTTATAAGAGCAAGTAAATAAAAATACAGAAAGCAGAGGACAGATTTGATTTGGTATACTTGATTGTCCACAACAGTACTCTGCCTGTTTAAATCTTGGTAGTATTTTGTTATAAATAACTGTTAGGAAACAATACCCAAACAAACCAAACTCATTGCCATCAAGTTGATTTGTAAGAAGTGGGAATTCAGGCAAGTGAAACTTTAATTTACTCAATAGAATTGTTCGAGGTGTTGGAGGTCAGTAAGTCTTCCTCTTCCTTTAGGCTTCTTTCCTTCTTTTCTTTAAATCTTAGAGAAGTTTTAGGTTTACAAAAAAAAAAAAAAAATGTGCAGGAAGTACAGAGAGTTTCCATATATACAGTCCCCCATGTAAACTCTTTCTTCTATTAGTAACTCCTTGCATTGTTACAATTGATGAATCAATATTGTTACATTATTATTAACTAAAGTTCACAGTTGACATCAGGTTTCACTCTCTGCTTGTACAGACCCGTGGGCTTTGACAAATGCATAATGCCACGTGGCTACCGTTACTTCTTTAGGATTCTGATTGGAGAAGGCTACACACAAAGAGTTCTTAGGCAAGGGGAATCCATTTACTTTCTGTCTGACCTATACTTTGGGAGCAGGGTCTGTAGTGACGGCTTCTCCTGACCCACCCATTCAATCACCACCTGAGATGATGGAATAGCAGAGAAGTTGCCAGGCTGGCCTTCTGCTCTTGGGCTTAGCATAGGTTGATAGGAAGCTGAGATGAAGGGCTGTGCAGAGCACTGGACTTGAACACCAGAAATGTGGCTCAGTGTTGGTCAGGTCAACTCCAGTAAGATTAGCTACTTCTCCCTCAGGGAGGGATGAGCAAAGAGTGGAGAGCTAGAGACTGGGTTGAGGTTCAGGCCTATGCTCACTATGGGGATGAAGAGGGGCGGCAGGGATAAGGGATATAAGTGCTAGCTGGGGGCAGGGATAAGTGCTCTGGAAGATATAGAAATGCTCGAGAAATGGTCCCTCTCTTTCAGAAGCTAATAGACTTATGAAAGCAAACACCACATGTTAATCTGTTTGCACAGAATGAATGAAACCATTTCCTATAGATTTCAAAATATACAATATCCTAGAAAAATGTCTGTGGCATTTAAATATTTTATATCAGAATCTTTAAGGGGCATTGGAGAATATTCTGAGCGGCAATGTTGGCACTTTAGGGGAAACGTGAATATGTTTTCCTGGGGTCTGCCCTTCTATATTTTGGCTCTATAACAAAAATAATATTTTTTTGTGGCAAAATCACTTCGTTCTGATAATAATCTGAAATGCGAACTGACCTAGAAATCCCAAAATGTCTGATTTCCTTTTCCATAGACCAGACATTTGTCCTTCAGCAGCTTAAAGGCAGTCCTGCCCTTGTCCACCTGTTATCTCCAGGTATTAGATCCAAAAGGTTAGTGAAGAGAATTGCTTCTTGCTTTTTAGAAATACAATGGCCACCTTTAATGTACAATAATATTTTAAGTACTGTTAATATTTTAAAACAAGTAATCACTGTGGTTCTGTAAGGAGAATAGCCACAAGATCGAATGAATCCTTTAGTTTTCATTCGAATATCCAGGTGCCATAATGAAATTCAACACAGTGTAATTAATAGCAGTGTTCTGAGCTACTAGCCCCCAGAAGTCTGTTGTTTGGAGTTATACTGGAATCATCATGCCCAATAAGGGAGTGTTTTAAGATCAGCCAAAGCGGGGAAAGTCATGTTGTTGTTGGGTCCTATTGAGTCCACTCCAACTCATGGTGACCCCATATGACAGAGTAGAACTGTTCCATAGGGTTTTATTGTCTGTAATCTTGATGGAAGCAGATCTCCAGATCTTCCTCCTGCAGAGATGTTGTGTGAGTTCACATTGACAACCTTTCAGTTAGCAGCTGAGTGTACTCAACTGTTATACCACTAGGGTTCCTTAGGGAGAACTATTAAAAACAAAAACAAACAAAAAGCTATTACCATCAAATCAATTCTGATTCATAGCAATCATATAGGACGTAGTAGAACTGCCTCATAGAGTTTCCAAGGAGCACAACAGGTGGATTCAAACTGCCGACCTTTTGGTTAGCAGCCTAGCTCTTAACGACTGTGCAACCAGGGCTCCCAGGGAGAGTTACAGGGGTTTAAATTCTATCCTCTTCCCACGTGGCCCAGGCCCCCTGACCCCCTCTCCTTTTCACTCTGTGTAGGGGGTTCTGATCGCCTCGACTTCCATGAAGAATGATAGAATTCCTGAGATGATTTAACACAGTGCTGCAGCCTCACACACTCACAATGTGCAGTGCATATTGAAGGTGATTAAAGGCTCCATAGAAATCCAATGAGGTGAAATCATTTTTTAAAGACCGGTTTTAGACATAGAGATATCAAAGTAATATAGACTTCCCAAAGGAAATAGCAGCCCAAGACATAGGCAAAAAATATAGGCTCAGGAGGGCAGGCAGAACCAGAAAAGATTAGCTAGGGATTATCTCTAGGACAACTAGTGAGGAGGAACTAGAAGATTCACATTAAACCCCACTATATATTCTTTAGGTGATTACGTAAAACTTCATCTATTTCCATTGGGGGTGGATTTTGTACTTATCAATAAAAACTTTTGCTGACTTCATAAAGACCAAGTCAAAGAACCCCTTCTGGTGTTAGTAAAAAGGGAGACCATCCCTATTACTTAGAACCAAGAGTTTCTGCCTAGAGTAGCAAAGCCAGATAAGCAGCCTTTAAAGAGAATTATGTCTTAATGAATTGTTCAGAAATATCAATAGGCCAGGAGTTGGCAATATAAGACCCCTGGGTCAAATCTGACACATCACCTATTATTTTAAATAAAGTTTTATTAGAACATAGCCATATTCACTTATACATTGTCTACGGCTGCCTTTTCACTACAACAGCAGAATTGAGTTGTTGCAACAGAGACTTTGTGTCCACAAAGCCTAAACTATTTACTAGCTGGTCCTTTACAGAAAAAGTTTGCTAATCTTTGGGACATACTTACCTCAGAAATCACTTGGAACAAAGCAGCTGTCAGGCATCTATCGTTAGAACCATACACATCCATCTATTCATTCTTTCCATTCATTTACAAACATTTATTGAGCACCTACCTACTGTGCACCTGACACTATCTGGGCATGCTCAGGTGAACAAAAAAGACTAACATTCCTGTCTCCATGGAGCTTACTTTCTAGTGGTGAGAGACCATAAATAATAAATATAGTTAATAGGTGAATTATATTATATTAATTATATAAAGTGATTAGTAAAACCAAAAACCAAACCCATTGCCTTAGAGTTGATTCCAACTCATAACGACCCTACAGGACAGAGTAGAACTGCCCCACAAGGTTTCCAAGGAGCGGCTGATGGATTCAAACTGCTGACCTTTCGGTCAGCAACCTGAGCTCTTAACCACTGACCCAGGCCTCCAAGTGATAAATACTATGGCAAAAATGGAGGGGGTATACATAGGCTGGGGAACCCTTGTAAGGTGGTACAGTTTGGGGAAGTCAAAAAGAGCTCTTTGAGGAGTTGGCATCTGAATGAAGACATTAAGGAAGTGAATGCTAACCTGGATGTAGAGTGATTCTGCTCAGGAAACAGCCCCTGTGAAGGCCTTAGTTAGCCTCATCAGGGCCCAGCCTTAGCGTCAGCTCAGTTTCAAGGGATGATTATCCATCCAGGTTCATGAAAATAATCTTGTAAGTTTTCGTTATGTATTTTTTTTTGTGGGGGCGGGGCAAATTCCAAAAACTCTTGCAGATTTTCCAATAATTCCATTGAGCCTCCCACAGATTTTGATTGAATAAATTCTGGGGAGGGGACTGGAAATTTGTATTTTTGAATGAGGAAGGGGCATTTTAGGTTTCTCAGGTGCCTCTGTTTGGAACTACTGATCGAATTCAAAATAAGAATGTCCTTCAAACATACTAGAGTCATTCACTTCTGCTCAAGCACTTCCAGTAATGGGAAGCAGTTCACATCCATAGAGAGTTCACGCCATAAAATATTTGTAAAATTTGATTAATTTATTCATTTATTCAACAAAAATGTGTTGTCTTCTTACTGTGAGTCAGGTACTGGGGAGACAAAAACACATGTTTTCTGTCTTCATTGTTTTCTGTTTGTTTTTAATTGTTAAATGTATATATTCTCATTACAGATAGTTAGGAAAAAAAACAGTAAAATACACATAGGGAAAAAAATCGCTTATCTTAGAGGTAGCCAGCGTTAACATTTTGGTATATTTTATTTAATATCTTTTTCTGTCTCTCTCCTTCCCTTCCTACCTCCCTCCTTCTCCTTCTGTTTTCTTTTCTTTCTACATTTGGCTTGGGACGTCTTTTTCAACTAAAAATATATAATGAATATTTCTGTGTCTGTGAAATATGTTTTAACCATATTTTATAGCATAGTATTTCATTTTATATATATAGTATAATTATATTCACAAATACTACATGATAATTAATATTCAGGTTATTTCAAATTTTTCACTCCTGCAAAAAGCACTGCATTTCTAATTGTTCAGATAAATGTTTATAAGTTAAATTTCTGGATTAATGAATATAGGCTTTTTTTGTATGTGTGTAAAGTCCTTTGAAATACACTGCCAAATTGCCTCTCCAGAAATAAAGATCTAATTCCATCCCAGTTTCAATAATTCAAAAATATCTATGTTTTTATACCGTAAGCAATATTGCTTTTTAATTCTTTTTATTAAAAAGCTCTAATTATTAGAAAGTTCTTTGTTGCACTGAGCTGAAGTTTGCCTATCCATATCTTCAAACTATTGGTCTGACTTTTATCTTCTGAAGCACTGAGGAGTAAATTCAATCCCTCTTCTTTAAAATGGAATTTAAGATATTTGAAAATAATTATCATGCCTCCACTCTGATCTGTCCCTGGTTATAATATCTTTCTTTCCTTCGATAATGATTCATTTAACCCAGTTTCTAGACTCTCCACCTATCTGGTCTCACTGTTCTAGATAAGCCTTAGTTAATCAAAGTCTTTCTCTTAATTATTAAAATGTGGTATCAAGGACTTAACTGAGCACGGCAGACTGGGTCTACCTCTGCAGAGGACACAGCCTTCTTTGTTTTGAACACTGTACATCTAACTGGTGCAATCAGAGCAGGCATTAGCTTCTCTTGGCAACCATGCCACACCATTGGCTCATAAAGAGATTGATATAAACCAAATTCCCAAACATTTAAAAAACAGTCTTATGACCGTATCAGACATCACCTTACCGCACTGATAATTGTTTTCAGAGGCCCAAATGTAAGGCTTCAAGAGAAATCAATGCAATCTTTAATTCCATCTCATCAAGTTATTTTGAAAACTGATTTTATCACCAGATGTGTATCTTACACAAACTTGATAAGGTTATCTTTTGATTTGCGGTAATGAAGAAAAATACTAGATCATGTTTACTGCAGTCTTACTGCACCCAACTCGTCAGTCATTGATCCTTTAATCAATAGACTTTAGGTATAATTGTGTGTGTAGGTTCCTGTTCCCAAAGATATAGAGAGAGATTTGTAAACCACAAACAAAATATTTAAAATTTTCTGAAATACTAACATATTCTTTGTGCAGTGTTTTCCTGACCTGCTTGTCTATGATCCCTATTTTTTTAATTAAAATGAGTTTGACATGACCAGTTGATCGTCCATGTTGGTCCCTTAGTTTCAGCTTCACTCTAGAATATGGCCAAGTAAGACATCAAGCTCAACTGTATTTAGTTTTTAATTTCTAACTTCATTTATCTATTTTGAAACTGTCTTAGTCATCTAGTGCTGCTACAACAGAAATACCACAAGTGGACGGTTGTAATGAAGAGAAGTTTATTTCCTCACAGTCAAAGTAGGGCATCCGCTCCAGGGGAAGGCTTTTTCTCTCTGTTGGCCTTCTTCTCTTCAGTGATCCGACAGACTAGGAGCTTCTCAGCGCAGGGACCCAGGTCCAAAGGATGCGCTCTGCTCCTGGCACTGCTTTCTTGATGGTTGGAGGTCCCCCTGTCTCTCTGCTCACTTCTGTCTTTTATGTCTCAAGAGATTGCCTCAGGACACAATCCAGTCTTGTAGATCCAGTTGTGCCTTACTAACACAACTGCTACCCATCCTCCCACATTAACATCATAGAGGCAGGTTTACAACATACAGGAAAATCACACAGTACCAGGAATCATCGCCCAGCCAAATTGATACACACATTTCTGGGGGGACGTAATTCAACCCATGACAGAAACATTGGTGTATTTGCCCTTATCTCACCTGCTGAAACATCTGCTTTTATAGTAACATAAGTTTTTTTTTTTTTTTTTTTTTTTAAACTGGCCTGGTGTATAACTGGAGCTCTGCAGGTGCAGTGGTTAAGAGCTTGGGTGCTAACCAAAAGGCTGACAGTTTGAATCTACCAGTCGCTCCTTGGAGATCCTATGGGGCAGTTCTACTCTGTCCTGTAGGGTCACTATGAGTCAATTGACTCGACGGCAGGGTGTTTGGTTGTGGTTTTGGTGTGGTGTGTAACTTATATAAGTCTGATGACTTCTATTCATTTCAAGCAAAGAAATCTTATTTACTATCTTCTAGCATCTTTACTCTGTTGTTGTTGTTAGGTGCTGTCAATTTGATTCCAACTGATAGTGACCCTATGTACAGCACAGCAAAATGCTGCACGGTCCTGTGCTATCCTCACAGTTATTGCTATGTTTGAGCCTATTGTTGCAGCCACTGTGTCAATCCATCTCACTGAGGGTCTTCCTCTTTTTCACTGACCTTTTCCTTTAACAAGCATGATGTCCTTCTCCAGGGCTGGTCACTCCTGATAACATGTCCAAAGTATGTGAGATGTAGTCTCACCATCTTTGCTTCTAAGGAGCATTCTGGCTCTATTTCTTCCAAGTTAGATTTATTTGTTCTTCTGGAAGTCCATGGTATATTCAAAATTTTTCACCAACACTGTAATTCAAAGGCATCAATTCTTCTTTGGTCTTCCTTATTCATTGTCCAGCTTTTGCATGCCTCTGAGGCAATTAAAAATACCATAGCTTGGGTCAGGCCCACCTTAGTCCTCAAAGTTCCCTAATAACTGATTGTTACCTGCATTTTTCAATTTGAGTCATTCTCCTTAACGTAGAAGTTAGAGAAAATGATCATAAAATAGGAGTCTAGGACTTCTGCTTTTCTATTATTTGCTAAAAATATATTACTTACCTCAATTTGTATTTAAAACTTCCTTATTCTTAATATTGTGGACATGATTTCAATGATCTGTGTTGTTATTCTCAACACTTTTGCTACATCTGTGTTTTAATGTAGACTTCTTCATCATGTATGCCCTATCATAATTGATCTGTACATTTCAAACAATTCAGGTTACTGCAGAAATAGTTCAGCTCTACTGGCAGGTATCTGTGATCAGCTCAGTCATAGAATGGGTTTGCTTTTGTCCATGTTGCTGCTTTTAAGTTTTCAGAGTACTTTTGTACTTTTTTTTCTTTACTCTTTAACACTAGACATAGTCGTAAGATTGGATTGGATCATAAGTCTAAGTTATACTTCCTGGACCATGCAATGTGAAGTCGTGATGAGTAAAGTACAGATAACCACATTTCCTTAAAAACGAGAAATATATACACGTCTTCACACTCTGTATATCTGGGAGTTTCTGCATAGCATACAGGTCACATAGAATAAAACTAATTGGCTTCTAACTAAATATAAAAAGGGAAATTCAACTATTTCAGTGTGAGGGCCATCTTAAAATAAAACATAAAATGTAATATTGATTACAGTCTTCCTCTAGGGTGACCAATCATCTCAGTTTGCCTGGGACTGGAAGGTTTCATAAGACAGGATTTCAGGGCCCAAACTGGGAGACTTCCAGGAAAATTGAGACCAGTTTCTCACCCTATCTTTCTTCCAGTTGTCTCCAGATAAACCCCCACCCCCGCCATTTTGTTTAAAGGTAAATGGATGACTACTTTCCAATTCTAGTATGACCAGTTTTTCTTTGGCCAATTTGATTTTTTCCTGGCTTCCAGATTCTGTTGTTGATTAGTCTGTACCATTTCCTTCTTAAATTTACCCCCCTTTCTCCCCCTTCTCTTTCTTCTCTCTCATTCTCACTCCCACATGATTTCTTTCCCCCTGAGAGAGCCAGAAAATTTCCTCTTAATCTTCCCATTTCAGTGTTTATGACCATGAAATGGTCATTAATACATCCAGTAAATTTTCATCTTTACTTTCATTGTGAAATTTATCTTATCTCTATAACAATGCCCCATATTTTTGTGATTTGAATTCCAAATTGAAGCAGTAAAAGAGAAAGATAAGTTTTATGACACGCTTGTAAACGCCTGGAGTAACAGGCACACTAGAGCTTTTTGGAAGTAGGGGCATAATTTTGATGCTTATACCCCCCAGGTGCTAACAAAGTGACTGACTCTTCATTGGGTTGACAGAGTCCAGGTTCACACAGGGCCCAGTTATAGAAGCGTTGACTCTATCCAATTCTTACTAACATATCATTGAATATAATGATCATGTGTTGCAAATTACGAGTTTGTGTACCAAAAGAGTCCACAAAATAATCATATCACATAATGTTTACAACCTGTAAGTGACCATTGAAATGGTCAAGTATAACTTCCTCATTTTTCACTTGAAGAAATTGAGGTCCAAAGAGCTTAAGCAACTGTCCTAATATCACAAACTCAATTAGTGGCAGAGTTGCTCAGGCATCCCAGCCTTACTCTCCACTGTATACTGTCAAGAGACCAGGAAGAGAGAAGACAGAGTAATAAAGGGGTGAGTTTTTGTTGCTCTAGCCTCCTCACAGCCGTGTCTGTGGAGGAAACAGGCCTGAAACAAGCATCCCCTTCCATTTCATTCCTCCTCAGCCACTTTGCAGCCCTAGGAACTTACCAGTGACCAACAATGGGGTCATTGGCTTTCATATTATTATGCTTGCTCATTATTGCTTAGATTTGGACCCTACTCCATAAAGTCCTGGTGGCGCAGTGGTTAAAAGCTCTGCTGCTAACCAAAAGTTGGTAGTCTGAATCCACCAGCTACTTCTTGGAAACCCTATGGGGCAGTTCTACACTGTCCTATAGGGTCACTATGAGTTGGAATTGATTCAACGGCAACACAGTTCCATTCCTTCTCCTCTCTTCACTCCCTTGAGCATAAATATTTAATCTCTGGAAGTCCCACTTCACCTTAGTTTAATGACTGCCTAGAATATTTACCTAATTGGCTAATTGAAGAAAGAAGATAGCTGATGTGGGCACGGCCCCTAAAAATGTAGGAATCCTTTCCCAAAATGCCTTTTCCTTTATCCCTGGCCTACAATCTTACTTACCATGTAACTTACTATCTCTATCTGGCACAAAGCCTCCTACATAACCAACAATTACAAGTATGTTGAACACAATATATTCTTAAAGCTCAACTCCTCTAGGTCTGCATTCTTTCACGTTTTCTTGATAACAAAAAAAAAATACATCTCTTCTTTAAAATATGCATTAAAAATATGCTCTAAAAATTTATTCATAAGGTGAAATTATAGACTACTATTATTTTTAAATCAACTGGTTTTTTTTTTATTTTGGAATAAGTTTACATTTACAGAAAAGTTTCAGAGATATTATAGAGAGTTACCCAGTACTCTTCATCCCGTTTCCCCTAATGCAAACATCTTATATAACCATGAAGCATTTGTCAAAATTAAGACATTAACACTGGTAAATAACTATTAACTGAACTGCAGACTTTATTTGGATTTCACTAGTTTTTCCTCTAATGTCCTTTTTCTGTTCCAGGATCCAATCCATGGTACCACATTGCACTTAGTCATCATGTCTTCTTAGTCTCCTTTCATCTGTGGCAATTTGGAAGTATTTTTCATGATCTTGACTGTTTTAAAGAGCACTGGTCAAATATTTTGTAGAATACCCCTCAATTTGGGGTTGCCTGGATTAGACTGGGCTGTGGGTTTGGGGGAAAATGCTACAGAGGTGAAGTGCCTTTCTCATCACATTGTGTCAGGGAATACATGGTATCAACATGAATTATCACTGGTGATGTTAAACTTGATCATTTGGTTATATTTTCCAGGCTTCTCCACTATAAATTTACTATTTTTCCCTTTCCATGCTCTATTCTTTGGAAGCTAGTCTCTAAATCTAGCCCAGTTCAAGGGGAGGGAGAATTAAGCTTTAACTTAAAAAATTCTTTCATCTTATATCATTTCTGGTAGTCAACTTCCTTCATCTTGGATTCTAGGTGGTTTCATCTCTAGATGGACCACATGTATTCCAACAATTTCTGAACCCTTTTCTCAGCATTTCTCCTTTCCCTTTTCTTGAGATCAGTTCCCTAACACTCCTCAATTTTCTTACATTCTGCATCTCATCTCAGAAGGATCAATCTGATTTTAATTGTCTCCATTTGATGAAACTTAGCATGACATAGCATAGCTGCTTATTTTTCCTAGTTTACCAAATTTTCAGTTGAGAGATGAGGTGTATTGGGTTAGAAAGTTCTTTGTGAAGAAAGAATGAGCTAAGTTAGACCTAATAGAGAAAGAATTAACATAGAACTTCTAACAAGTTAACAACTGACATGATGGTTACTGAGGATATGTTGTGATGTAAGCATTCCAAAGAGTTTCCAGGGAGATGCAGAGCTCTTTTGTGGTGGAGGTCCTTCCTTACTGATCTTTTTACAGACATCTCCTAACACATTATACGGCACCAATTACATACCCAACAATTTTTTGTTATTTATAGGGATATGTAGATTGGATTGATATTTTTGTTGTTGTGTGCCATCAAGTTGATTTTGACTCATATTGCCACTATAGCAACCCTATAGGACAGAGCAGAACTGCCCCATAGGGTTTCCTAGGCTGTAATCTCTGCAAAAGCAGACTGCCACATCTTTCTCCTGTGGAGAGGCTGGTGGGTTCTAACTGCTGATCTTTCGGTTAGCAGCCAAGTGCCTTAACCACTGCACCACCAGGGCTCCAAAATGTCCATGCAATGAGTAAAGATGAAAATAAGATCATACCTAATTTTGTTTTCCTTCTTGACATAGGATAGCTCCATGGAGAAGCTGCTTTCTGATATAGGTGCCATGGACTTTGGGCATTCAGAGCCAGGGGATGGCTCAACTCCGAGTTTAGATTATGCAGATGACCTCAGCAGTGTCTAAATCTTTACCAATGCTAGTCTTTATCTATGCATTAATTTGAGATTTTCCAAAAGACAGATTAATTAAACCATATATCTTCACCAATTAGGCTACTTCCTCACTGGCAATATGGTCATGAATTATTTGTAAACATAGTTTTGAAACTGGCTACCAACAACTCTTCCACAAAGTAATTTAGTTAGTGAATTAAAAAAATTGGTGTGACTACAAGTAGCTGATCCAAAAGAACTGCTGAGCTAGGTTGCCATGTATTAGCTTCATTATGCAAATAGGTGTCCCAAGGGAGCCATCCCAAAGACTATTAGCCTCTTTCACCTTTAATAACCTAAGATCTCTGTTCGTGATGTGTGCAAATGAAAATATGTTCTGCCTGTGGGTAAAGGTGTTATTAATGCATAATTCTTTAGCTTCTTTCCCCCTACACTGGAATTCTATTTTGGCAAACCTCTTGGGTTTGGCTGTCAGAGAGATAAAAACCTGTGAGTTCTGCAGTAGAATCTTGAGTGAATCTTGGTAAAAGTAGAGGGCCACATTACTCTTTGTGGATTGCCATCTTTATCTGTGAGTAATACTACATCTCCTCTCCCCTGTTGTGGAACTAATGGTCTGTGTTGCAGACACTCTAACTGGCCCTCCCTGGGTTGAAACTTTTAAATGTGACCCTTTGTTTCTACCTGAAGATGCATCCAAATAGCCACTTAGGTTTCAGATGCAGCCTGTGGAACAGGAACTGTTGATTCACAGGTAATCTTAGTCTTATGCAGATAGTGACTTTACCTAGAAGAAAGTCAGCCACTGTCCTGGGAAGGCTCAGAGAGAGTATTACCATTTGGTGGCTAGCATGGTCACTTCCAAAAATGAAATACAACCTTACAGCCTTTTGAAAAGGTATTTGTTTGATGCAGGTGTCCGCTCACATGCCTTTGTGTAACGTTGAGAGGGTGTGATTGTGCTCAGGTCTGAAATATGTATCAAGTGTATCCCCAGAAGTTAGCCCTCAGTAACTTCAATCTTGGACAAGTTTAAGAAGGCTACTGGTGTAAGTGCCTGTTAACCCTGATAGGCAGGATTTTCTGGCTTTGCTGATGTAGTTGTTTACTCAGTTACTAATTTATAAAGAAGGTAAATAAAAAAAAAATTTTTTTTTCACTGTCTTTTCTGCCACGCAGATTTTTGCCAGGTATTCCCTGTATCAAGGAGGGTTTGAGGATAAGAAAGCAGACTGCCTTTCTTGAAAAGGCCCAATACAGAGAGTTTCAATGTTAACCTTTAGCACGTTTGAAAAGTCTTTGTAACCTGACTTCATCTCATGTGAGTGGCAAAATATTGTTGAGCAGTTACTGGAAAATATACTACGTCCCCAGGTACTTAAAAGGATGACAAAACGCCAAAGGAAAAAACAAAAAAACCCACAAAAAAGTCATCCATATTCTCGGTCTCCTGCTTGGAAGGCGAGAATTCTACCACTGAACCACCATTGCCCCCATAGCTCTAAACTAAAAGCAAAACCAAACCCTTCGCCTTTGAGTCTATTCCGACTCATGGTGACCCGTGTGTTACAGAGTAGAACTGCTCCAGAGGGTTACCTTGGCTGTAATCTTTACTGTTTGTACCACCCGGGGCCATCCAGCTAGACCATTCTATGTTAAAGTACAACTCTATGAAGCAAACTGCACAGCATTGGTAGTAAATTTATTTTGCTTTTGTTAGGTTTCACCTGAGGCCTGGCTTCCCTGGTGGAGGTATGTGAAAGGAACACAGACTCAAGCCTAGGCTGTGGTTTCAGTATCTAACTGACCTTTATTCTGGAATTTGGATTTCAGATAAACTGCACTTGTAGCGAGTTTTACGTAGCTAATGACAAAGCAAGGGCAGCATTCTTTTCTAGGCAGTTAGCTTTCTCTGTGCTTATTTATTTGTGATTCACTGGTTCAATTTAGTCTCTGTAAACTTGTTGGTGACAATGGAGGCATCGTAGCTTTAACTGTATTTAGTTGACATCTGTTTCTTTGAATATATGGTTAGCGATTTTCCAAGCATGGAGTGAAATACACCAAAGTGTTCCATGGGATATTTCAATATCCAAAATGATTTTTATTGTTTCCCCAAACCATAATAAAAGAGGTGTTATCTTCTTCATTTCCCTGACTGGATTTTTTTAAACTTAAACGAAGACGAGCGCATGCATCTGACAGCCAGAGGTGTAAGGCAAAATTTATTTGATATCAAAGTTGCAATGAATCATGGAGATAGGAAATGGCTATGAATATTTTCTTGTGGGGAGAAAGTATTATCCTAACCACTATCATATCAGTTCTTGTATAAGGCGCGTGTCCCAGCTTAGGATTTCATAGAACCAGGGCAGAGTCATCGTGGAAAATGGGTGTTAGAGCAATTTCCTGGTAGAGAAGGATGAGGAAGATTGAATTGAATCTTGAGATTCAAAAAGCACTTTTTAATATTTTTTGTCTGTTTTTCTATGTTTTTATTTCCAAGTAAACAGTTTTTTTGATCTGAAAGATTATCTTGAAGGGATTGTAATTTGAGGCATCTGGGGATTCTGCAAATTCTTGCATATCTCAGTAGTTTGAGATTGAATTGTTTTCATGTTCCTGAATGTTTCTACCAAATGTGAGCAGAGCAGACACCCCAAAATGTGCTATTTGAAAGGAATAAACCATCCAAAAATATTTTGCAGACTGGGAGCCTCTCTCTGCCCAACAGGATTTGAACCCAGAACCAGTGTTGCCTTTGCTAAACACCATGGTAAGCCTCAGCAAGCCAATTTCCAGAAGCCCGCCTTCTTTGAGGCTTCTAATAAATTCACATGCCTGAAAATTAGGATAACTGGTAAAACTATAACCTTTCAGCAAACCCACCAATTCATCTTTAATATAGCAGACAGCCCAAATGTGACTATAAGAATTTCAGTCAAAGGTCACAAATATAGACCCTAATGTTTGGAAAAGGAGCCCTGGTGTTGCAGTGGTTAAGCACTCAGCTGCTAATCAAAAACCTTGCTGTTTGAATTCACCAGCCACTCTGCGGGAGAAAGATGTGTCAGTCTACCTCTGGAAACCCTATGGGGCAATTCTATTCTGTTCTATAGGGTCACTATGAGTGGAATTGACTCGACAGCAATAGGTTTGATTTTGGTTTAATGTTCAGAAATGTGCAGAAAAGACATCCCCAAAAACCTGACATAGAATATATCTTCTTTTTTACACACAAGTTTAACCCCCTTCTTTAACTCAGAGCAGATTAACAAGCAGATGATGAAATGAATGACCACTAACATCATGCCTGGCAGAATGAGAACAAGAAGTTATGGTTGATGCGATCTCCCACCATCTCCCTTCATGGACTCATTACCCATATGTCCATCATGAGGAAGGTAATAGTCATTCAGAAATAGTTTTAGAGCCCCACCATCAGCTAGGCTGGCAGCTGTCCTCACTCAGATTCTTCCTTTTGTGACCTTCTGGAGGCTATCTATTCCCTTACGTTTTCTTCCCACCAGGGGAAATTGATTGCCTGGGTCTGCTGAAATTCTTTAGCAGTTCTCCATGATGATAACCTTATAATTATAGAAA
>NW_004443977.1:11661787-11663660 GCF_000243295.1 Trichechus manatus latirostris
CCTTACGTTTTCTTCCCACCAGGGGAAATTGATTGCCTGGGTCTGCTGAAATTCTTTAGCAGTTCTCCATGATGATAACCTTATAATTATAGAAAGTTATGGAGCTTCTGGAAGGCAAGATAAAATGCATCTTATTTCCACTTTGCTATATTGATGCATTTAACTTACCTTCAATTTTGAAATTCCTAAACTGCCAGCAAAAAGCATGTTCTTTGACATTTGTGGTGATGCAATTGTTAGCTCAGGCTCTGTTGTTTCAGAGGTGCAAATTGATGTTTTTGAGAGGAAATTTTAAAATCCCCTGCATTCTATGCTAAGTATGTTTACAACATCACATTTGAAAGAGGATTGTCGTAGTACTTGAAATGATATTTCTGTTGAAAATCTAGGTTGAAAATGCAGTGATTCCCAACAGAGTACAAGTGATAAACCTTCCATGTAGGCTATTGCCTGGAATATGTTTCTTATGTTACTATCATTTCATTCCTTCTTAGAATTGCCTGCTACTGACTCTTGAAAATTGAAGAAATACTGTGTGCTTGGCATCATGGCTACATTGCAAGGCAGTTCAGGTACACTTTCAAGGCAGGTCAAGCAAAAGTCATTTTAGAAGACTTCGAGTTTATCTTTTATAGATGCTTTTCCCTGATGAAGACTTCAGGGCAGCTTTGAAATCTCTTCCCTGAAAGAGAATAAGTGAAAAATGATAAAATTCTTAAGCATGAATGGATCATAGGTTAAGCATAAGATGATAAGCATAGGATTGTGGCTCTTGGGTTTTTCTGTAAAAGGAGTATGTGGAGAGTGGCCTGTGTCCCTCCCACCTGCTCGGCTGCACTTGAGTTCTTCTAGTACTGACCCTGAGAAAGTGCTACCACGTTTATATCAGCATCTCAAGGTCCTGAATTTCTATGCAAGAAAGGTTTTATACCCACTTTTGTGCCAACAAAGTGGAAATGTTTAACGACCGAATTTAAGTAAGTCATAGAGTATGAATACAGAAATTGTCAGTGCCATGTCACAATTGAGTATCAACAGTTTATTTCATTCATTTGTTCATTTATTCATTCATTCAACATATATTGAGTACCCATTATATACTAATTTTTTGAGGCTCTGGGAATATGGCAGAGTCCCTAGGTGGTTTGGTTAAGTTCTTGGCTGCTAACAGAAAGGTTGGCAGTTCAAGTTGGCACTGAGGCACTTTGGAAGAAAGTTGTGGCGATCTACTTGTGAAAATTCAGCCACTGAAAACCATTTGGAGCATAGTTCTACTCTGACACAAATGGGGTCACCATGAGTTGGAATCAGCTAGACAGCAATTGGTGGTGTGTGTGGAAATACAGCAATGAACAAAAAGAAGAAAAAAACTCTGTTCTTATGAGGTCTCCTTTTTTATAAGGTACTCAGAAAATAAATAGTGATGAGTGCAGTATAGAAAGAGTAAAGCAAATGAACAATGAGCCATGCAGAGATATGGGTCTGTAAGAGCATTCTAGGTAGTAGGAATATCAAGTATATAGACCTTGGAAGCAGGACTGAGTTTAATGTCTTAGCAGTGCTGTCCAGTAGAACTATAATGAGAGCTACAAATGTGATTTAAATTTATTTTTAGTAATCACATTAAAAAAGTAAAGATAAACAAGTAAAATTAATTTTAATAATATTTTATTATCATTTAATCATGTAATCAATATAAAATTATGAACGCAATGTTTTACATTCTTTTTTCTTCATAAAAAGTCTTCAAAATTTTACATTTACAGCACATTTCAACTCAGAAGCTAAGTTTTTATCAAAAATACTTGATCTGTATTCTGATTTCATAAAATTTGTAATTGAGAAAGTACACTCACGTTAAACTCACATTGTT
>NW_004443977.1:11663760-11677055 GCF_000243295.1 Trichechus manatus latirostris
CAGAAGCTAAGTTTTTATCAAAAATACTTGATCTGTATTCTGATTTCATAAAATTTGTAATTGAGAAAGTACACTCACGTTAAACTCACATTGTTATAAATATACTTAAACATTTTCAGATCTTTGACTCAAGTATTTGTTTTTTTAATTTAAATTTAAATTAATGAAAGTTAAATAAAATAAAAAATTCAGCTTCTCAGTTTCACTAGCCATATTTTAAGTGCTCAATAGTCACATGTGGCTAGTGGCTCTGGTATTGGACAATAAGAAAGTCAGAATGGCTGGAAAGGAACAAACATAGCTGGAGAGCTAGACAGAGGCCAGGCAACAGAGGGCTTTGGGAATCATGGAAAAATGTTTGGATTTCATTCAACTTGTGACAGGAAGTTATTGAAGGTGAGTGAGTAGTGAGTGACATGCCCTAATTCGTACTTTAAACAGATCCATTCTGGATTTCCTATGGGGAAAGAGTGAAAACACTGAGACCTGATAGAAGGCTATTAGGTAGTTTAGGTTAGAAACGAAGGTGGCATGGGCTAGGATAGTTGGGAGGAAGGAGGAAGGAGATGATGGTTTTAGGATATATCATGAAGTTAGAGATGACAGTACTTGCTGCTGGGTTATTTGCAATATAGGTAGCAGAGAAGAGTCAAAGATGACTCCTAGGATTTTGGCCTGAGCAACTAGATTAATGGCGGCACCACTGTTGGGACGGAAAAAGATCAAAATAGAAGCACTTTGTGGGGGATAAACATGATTCGGATGAATTAAGTTTGATTTGTCTATTAGACTTCTAAGTAGGTAGCTGAGTTTGGAATTCAGGGGGGAGATTAGGGCTAGTGACATAAACATATAGCATGGAGTTACTGCAGCTAGGAGTGAAGGGACTAAGGGGAGGGGGGAGGAAGGAATTGAGAGAGGAGGAGGAGGAGGAGGAGGAGGAGAGAGAGAGAGATTTAGAATGAATTGTGACTGTGGGAAGGGATCACCTAACAGCAATTGCTGCCTTGGCTTGAGGGACACCAGTCCATGGCAACACTCAGGGAGTGAGCAAGGGAATTAATTATCCAGTGTCCCTTTTCTTCCATCTTCCAATCTTCCACCATTGACCAAATTCAATTGAAGCCAGACGGCAGGGGACATTAATGACTTGGTCAATGCAGGTCAATTTCTGTACGGATTGAATTGTGCCCCCCTCCCCCCAAAAATGTATATATGTGTTAGAGGGTCATCGAAAAGGAGGAAAACACTCAATGAGATGGATTGACACAGTGGCTGCAACAATGGGCTCAAGCATAACAACAATCCTGAAGATGGTGCAGGGTGGGGCAATGTTTTGTTCTGTTGTACATAGGATCGCTATGAGTCAGAACCAACTCAATGGCAACTGACACACACACACATATGTTAAAATCCTAACCCCTGTATCTGTGAATGTGATTCCATTAAGAAAGAGTTTTTCTTTTGTTACGTTAATGAAGTTTAACCTGAGCAGGGTGGGTCCTAAACCTAATTCCTTCTGCGTGGTGTCTTATATAGGGGAGTACAGACACAGAGAGACACACACAAGGGGAGGATGGATGCCATATGAAGAAGCATCTATCTGCAAGCAGCCAAGGAATACAGAAAAATGCCCAGGGCTAAAGAATCTGAAAGAGACAAGAATAATCCCCTAGAGCCAACAGAGAGAGAGAGACTAGCTCTACAAATCCGTTGCCCTCAAGTCAATTCTGACTCATAGCAACTTTATATGATGGAGTAGAACTGCTCCATCAGGTTTTCAAGGCTGTAAATCTTTACAGATGCAGACTGCCACGTCTTTCTCCCACAGAGTGGCTGGTAGATTCCATCTACCAACCTTTTGCTTAGCAGCTGAGTGCTTAACTGCTGAGCCACCAGGGCTCCTTACTAACTTTTCAGACAACCTGAATTTAAGCTTCTAGCCTCCAGAACTGGGGGGAAATAAATTTCTGTTCTTTAAAGTCACCTACTTGTATTTTTTTGTTATGGCAGCACTGGATAACTAAAATGATCTCTTAGGGCTCAGTGATGGATGGAGAAGGGTAAGGAGTGGATCCAGAAGGCAAATGGAAGATATCCAGCTCACCAAGGGAAGAAAGCCAATAATAGGATTATAAATGATGATTATATGAAACAGAATCCTCACCTTAGTTTGTGTTCCACTTATATCATTATCTAGAGGCGTGCTTGGCAAGAGACAACAGATCCCAGCTGGAGAATTCTTCCTTTACACATTCCACTAATCTTTTCATCTTCCTTTCACCTACTTCCCACCTTTTCTTTTTCTCCTCTTTCTTATTTCTTTTCTCTCTCCTTCTTTCTTCCTTCCACTCAATCCGAAACACTCTACTCTTCACTCCCTATTTGTTTACTCAAGTTGATCCATAGTTGGTACTGAGAACTGCTCAAAAACAAAGTTATGTTTAAATGTCACTCATATCAACTTAGCATATGGGGGAAAAAAAAGAATGTTTCTCCAAATTATAAATTAATTAAGAGTAGCTCTATTACATTTTCATTTTAGAACAATAATTTTTCCTTCCTCGAAGAGTAGATAACTGATTTGAGTGAGCACAATTTGATGCTGGAGTAATCTAAATTTAATAAAGAAAGGATGATCTATAGTAGTGTTTATCAAACTGGAGCAGGCATCAGAATCACCTGAAGCACTTATTAAAACATAAAGTGCTGGATCCCACCCCTAGAGTTTGTGATTCAGTAGATCTGGGGTGGGACCTGAGAATGTGCATTTTTTACAAGTTCCCCAGTTATGCTAATGCTGCTGGCCTGGGGAGGACCACTGCTATGTAGTGGTAGGAAATGACAGTAGGCCCTGAAATTCAAGTGGGAGTAGGGAGAGTAAACATAGGATGGGTGACTAGATGTCTTGAAAGGGAAACGGAAGAGTGGTGCTTTGACTGGTGATAAAGTCAGTGGCAATCAGAGATAGGCTAGTGCCTGGCTAGAGGTGTAATAGCCACAGAAAAGAATCCTTAGGAGCCTGTGGATTCCATTCAGGGATACATTCCAGAAAACTGGCATCTCAGGGATGATAAATGCAGGGGTGAAAGATCAAGGAAAATTTATTTTTAATACCTATTATATGTTCATATCATCCATAGCCTACTAGATATCCCTATTTGGGTGCTTCATAAGCCCTGATGGCATAGTGGTTAAGAGCTCAGCTGCTAACCCAAAGATCAGCAGTTCAAATCCACCAGCTGCTCCTTGGAAACCCTATGGGGCAGTTCTGTTCTGTCCTATAGGGTTGCTATGAGTCGGAATTGACATGACAACAACAGGTTCAGTTTTGGTTTGGTATAAGCACTTTAAACTCAACCCATCCAAAAGTCTCATTGTCACTTCTCCTTCATCCCTGTCATGGATTGAATTGTGTCCCCCAAAAACATCTGTCAACTTGGCTGGGTCATAATTCCCAGTATTGTATAATTGTGTACCATTTTGCAATCTGATGTGATTTCCTTATGTGTTGTAAATTCAATCACTATAATCTAATAAGATGGATTAGCGGCAGTTATACTGATGAGGTATACAAGATTGGATAGTGTCTTAAGCCATTATCTTTTGAGATATAAAAGAGAGAAGCGAGCAGAGACACATGGGAACCTCACACCACCAAGAAAGCAATACTGGGAGCAGAGCGTGTCCTTTGGACCTGAGGTTCCTGTGCAGAGAAGCTCCCAGACCAAGGGAAGACTGAGGCATCACAAGGACCTTCCTCCAGAGATGACAGAGACAGAAAGACTTCCCCTGGAGCTGATGCCTTGAATTTGGACTTGTAGCCTACTGGACTATGAGAGAATAAACTTCTCTTTGTTACGGCCATCCACTTGTGGTATTTCCGTTATACCAGCACTAGATGACTGAGACAATCCCCAAACCTCCTCTCCCTCCTGTATTTCTACGTATCTGCATTAGTGATCCTGCTAACCAAGTTACCATGCCTGGAATCTGAGAGTCACTCTCAGCTCCAAAATTCCTTTTTATTTGTCTTTCTGTATAACTTGCAAACTCATTTTCTGTCCTCCCTACCCCAACTAAAACTGTTTTAGATCAAGCTGTCTATATTTCTCATCTGAAAATTACATTCCTACATCCAATTTATTCCTCTCTGAATGTATCATTCATGTATCAGGAGAGTCATGTTCTAAAATACAGATCTCAGCTCCTCGCCCCTTTCCCACCCCTTTCCTATGAGACTTCTCACAGTGCACTCAGCCGTCATGGTGGGATGCTTACCTAGCCTCCTTGTTCCTTCTCTGTTTCTTGATGTCTCATCCCCAAATTTATTTTCCAGCAATAACAAATCATCTGTGTTTCCCCAAGCACACCACAGTTTGCAAGCTTGTGTGATTTGCTTGAACTATCTTCCTTCCACACCCTCATTTCCACACCATCTTCTTTCCCTTCCAAGCCCTATTCATGCTCACCTCCCTGGGGATACCTGCCACAAGACAAAAGCAACATTCCTCTTCTGTGCTCTCCTGTTCCTTGGGTAAGCTTTTATTTTTGCCCTTAGTATACAGGGTGGGTATTGTTACTGGTTTATATGTCTATGATCACTTTCTAGGCAGTGAGTTACTTGATGGATGAAGCTGTAGTCTCTCCATCTTTGTATCTTTGGAGCCTGGAAACTTGATGAAGTTTGAGCTGTGGAACTGTTGAAAACCAAAACCAAAACAAAACAAAACCAGTTGATTCCAATTCATGGTAAACTCATGTGTTTCAGAGTGGAACTGCTCCATAGAGTTTTCAATGGTTGTGATCTTTTGGAAGTAAATCACCAGGCCTTTCTTTAGAGATACCCCTAGGTGGAATCGACACACCAACCCATTAGTTAGTTGTTGAGAACTGAACTGTTTGTGCCATCCAGGGACTCCAGGAATTGTTGCAGAGACTGGGAAAACTATCTCTAGATTCAGATCTGGGTTAAAGTAAAGGTGAACTGGGAACTAAGAGGAAAAATAAATGCTGAGACAATTTGATCTTGGTAGGAATATTGCTAAGCTTAACAAGGGGCCCATCTATCTAGAAAAGACCCTGTCGGAGCCAGCTTATCCAAGAAAGTTCTTGTTTGTGGGATGCTCTTCAGCATTTCTCATACCTTACACAACGACCATCCGTTGTGTGGCATCATAGTAGATGTTCTTTGCTTGAGTCAGATAATTCTGCCAGATGTCTTCTGTATTAAACACCATTTTCCAAGAACTATGTTAAGCACTTTACTCATACCATCTCATTTAAACCTCCCAACAACCAAGCTGTTACCCACAGAGGCAGCAAACACTACTGGTTAAGAGCATGGATTAGGTCAGGGTGTTAAGTCCTAGGTCAAGTTATTTAACCTCTCTTGGCTTCTGTTTTTGCATCTCTAAAATGGGACTATGAATAGTCCCTACCTCACAAGATTGCTCTGAGTGCTGATGAGCCAATATTTATAATGTATGCAGCACACTGCCTAGTACATCCCAAGTGTTACATAACGTTGTTAATTGTGCCATTTTCCTGCCCTTATTTCTCCATCTTCTAGTCATTCCTTCCACCAAGCTAAGTGTCTTTCTTCATGACGCCTTTCAACAGCGATGCTTTTTAAAAGGTGATACAGTTTGTCTGAAAATATGATCTCTGATACCAGAGGGACTGGGATCTATTTCAGGGTCTACCACTGATGCCTGTGCCATTTTGGGCACATCATTAGCTTCTCTGATCCTCAGGTCACTCATGATAGGGTTACAGTAATGATACTGTCTTCTGAGAAAATCTAATAAGGTTTTATATATATATATTTATACATATGTACACAGACACAAAATTATAAGCTGTAAAATGTTATAGCAATGTTAGGTGAAGACTAGTGGTAGTAGTAATTACGAATGCAGCTGGCCATTTATAAGTGGCCAAGTCTTCGGATCACTCTGGTAGCCTCCATTTCATAAGAGGCCCATACCACCACCATTGCCTGACACTTCTGGGTTAAAGGGTCCCTAGAGTCACCTCTGACATTCTCTCTTTTACCAGATCTGAGTGAGTATAGACAATGAAGGTCTACAATCCATTTAATGTCTGGAATTCTTCAATCATCTCCCTTTCATGACTAAACACACTCATGCACACAAGCTGTCAAGACCGCATGTTAAATAGTGGCTTTTGCAAACCAAAAGGTCAGCAGTTTGAATCCATCAGCTGCTCCTTGGAAACCCTATGGGGCAGTTCTGCTCTGTCCTCTAGGGTCGCTATGAGCTGGAATTGACTCAGTGGCAAGGGGTTTGGTTGTTTTTGTTTTTTTGGTTTTTGTCAGCATACACTTTGACTCTCAGGAGCTTAGTGATTCCTGCATTGCATCCCTTTTCTCACCCCCACTCCACCCATATCTACCCATTCTTCCTTCTCCTTGCTTAGAGTAGAATCTCAGGACTGTAAATGATTCAAAGTTTATCTCCTTGGAGTTTTTCTTTCCCTTTTGCTAAATTTTACGCAAGGAAGTCATGAAAGAAATTGCATCACTTGTAATCTTACTCAGTGAATGTTTAATATTTATTATTAAATTTTTTTTCTGCCTACGATTTTGACAATCGTTTGATGGTGCTATAATCTGAAGTCTGAAAATGGTTATCTTGCCATACCTGAAGAATTTTGTTTGAAAGTAGGGGGTGGGGTTTAATTTTATTTGTCAAGTTAGATTTTCCTTTGACTTTAGAGATCACACAGGTCTCTGCAGCACTCTGCAATCCATGGTGAATCTTTCCATTCAAGTGACACGCAGTAGAAAGAGAAAGGTCCGAGTCTAGAAGGTGAACATCAGGGAAGTCTAACTTAAGATAATGTTCAGACAATATCTTCTGTGGAATTAATAGGCTTTAATTCTGAATATATTCATTAGTATATTTTCAAAAAGTCTGTCACCCATTTTGATGATTATGATATGCTTACAAAAGAATCACAGTTGAATTCATAGATCCAAATTATTTATTGTAAAGAAATGAACACAGCAATATGTTTTCTATGCCTTTCCAATTAGAGTTGAGATCAATTTATCTTTGTGAAAATATTGCCTAGTTGAATTTTTTTAAATATATTATGACATGTTATTGGAGCCAACTAGCTGGAACACAAGGTTCCCGAGACTCAACATTCATTATTTATCCATTTATACTAATAAACCTTTATGTCCCACATGTCTCCTGCTCAGCTTTGAACAGGGCTTCAGAAGCACAACTGCTTTAAATTTATGACACAGCAACAATTGCTTATGACAAAGAAGAATGATATAAAAGTTCATCCATTTTCTCCCTACAGGAAGACAAATGATTGGATTTTATTTTTAAAAGATGACATTCCTCTCCCTTTCTTAGAAGAAAAATTAACCTTAAGACAAAGAAATTCAAAGATCATAAACCATAAAAACAAAGGAAAATTGATTTGGGGACGCAAGATGGGATTGAGTTGTAATGTAAAAGTTGCTGGTCTTTTCCTACCAAAAGGCAGAACCAACTGATTTATGATCACAACTCTGTAAGCTGGCTTTCCTCCTCCGCCTTCTTCTTTCCTCCCCCTCCTTCTTAGGAAAGGACTGCAGATACTAGGTGGCATGTCTTCTTTGATTTGCCACACTATGTCTTAATTATCAGTGCTGGAAGATCAGGCAGTAGTATTTTCTAACTTCAAAGGCTTCAACAGCCCGAACAGCATGAGGGGGATCAGATGTGCCGGGATGCAGAGTGACAACAATATGGTGTCTTCATATCTTAGGAGTGTCAGCTCATTTTTTATTTGTGATACATCAAAGTGAAAATGAGGACACAAGGAGTGTTTTGCTCTTTGTTATTTTCTTCTTAAGTGACAGCAATGTCTTCCAATTCAGTGCCCAGGCCAGAGTGCTTAAGGAACAATTTTTTTTTAAATTTATATTTGTCATACTTATAGAACCCAAGAAAAAAAAAAATAGCCACAGATGATAAACTGCAACAGAAAAATAATATGCTTATTGAGAAACAAGATTAGAGATTCCAAGAGGATATGTAGAGCGACATAAATAGTGGAATAGTATAGCCAGGTATTAGTGAGTAATAACATAGTAATGGTAATGATAGTGATAATAGTAGTAGTAGCAGTAGCAGCAAGGGAGGTGGCAGCAGGCACTAATATTTATTGAATGTTTGCAAATTGCCAGACACTGCGTTAATCACTTTTACAGGTTGTGGAACTGAGGCTCAGTTGCGTGCTATGATACAGTGTGGAGCAGAGTTAGAGTTGTAACCGAGGCCATCAGATCAGAGTCCACTCTTGTGACTACTAATAGTTTACTGGAGTGTCATCTTAAATAGGAATTATGTTCTGAATTCAGTATATGGGGCACACATCATGAATACTCAAAATTAACCTCCCTTAAATTGGTTATGAAGTATAGCATACATTTTAATTTTGTGATATGTACATACAACTTCCCAGTAACACTTACAGTAATATTTAATAAAGAACACAATAGAAAAATGCAATTTTAGACTACTTTAAGGCACAAAAACAGAGCAAGCATATGTAGTTGCATTTACATATTTAATATTGATGTATATAACATGACTTTGCTGAAGACGATGATACTAGATGTGGGTTTCTCTATGTAAAGGGAACGTGTGTTTACAGGTTATAATCATTTCATTCAAATAGATTCATGTCCTCTTTTCCCAAGGAAATGCACTTTCCCCTCTAATCCAAGGAATGGTATAATCTGGAGAAGTAAAGGCTAAATGTGGCTCAGAAGTAAGAGCTTCATGTGATACAAATACTATAGTCTGTGCTTGATTCCACCTTCTAAATGTTTTATTTAACCCTCACAGCAACTCTGTGTGCTTGGTAATATTTCTTTCTTTCTTTCTTTTTTTTTTTTTTTTAGAATAAATGGACATTAGGGAGGTTAAGTGGCTCTTCCAAAGTCACACAGCCACTAGTTTTGCCAGGATATCCTTGGAAAATCCTGCTCCTGCTGTCCATTTATCAGGTGACAATCATTCCTTTATCTACAAAAAAGATGAGTTTGATAAACTATCACCAGGAGAGCACGTGCCATCAGGATTGGCCTCTGGTTCCCCAGGGACAGCTCATATGCGTCAAGAAGAGGAGGGGATAAAGGCAGAGCATGTTCAGCAAAATATTCTATCTTGTCCTATGTCATGATAAATTATGCATGCTGGCTGCATTGAATATTACCATTTGTGAAGATAGGATACCCACCTCTCGGCATCCAAAGTGAGAAAAGAAAAGTTGTTCTTGGATGTTATCACTGTCGGTATTCCCTGGAATAAAACAGAGTTCGTTTCCACCGGCCCCTCCCCCCAGGGAAGCAATGAGCAGGCTGGGTCCGCAGGATTTGACAGGTTTCTCTTTCTGCCCCTCCTAGCTGAGGGCAAGGAGGGCTTCACTGTCTAAGCTTCTGAAACAAAAAGAAAGACGTCTCACCAGGGACGGATTAACCAGTAAGCAAGGTACTCACGCGCTTACTTGTGCTTACTTACTAATTCGTAGTGCACAATTTCACCTGTTTTTCACAACAAAGCCCGTGCGTACCTTGCTGAAAAACAAGTGAAATTGTGCTCGATAGATTAGTAAGTAAGCACAAGTAAGCCCGTGCATACCTTGCTTACTGGGTAATCTGTCCCTGAGCCTCACAAACAGAGGGCTGAGAATCCTATGCAGATAGTATCTGATTATTTCCTAACAGACTCTTAGAAAATTAGAACTTCGTAAAAAAATTCTTTGGACTGATGGATGTTCCTTGGAGTTTTGAATACTTCACTGCTGACCTAATAAGAAGAACTACTTACTTATTTTTGACAAAAAGGAGGATATTGACCAGGGTCTATTGTGTTTTGTTTGCAGGCATTTTTAATTTTTTACAAATGGCATTGGATCATAGATCTCATCGTTTCTCTCTTATTTTTACCTAACACTGTATTTGTTGGATCTCTCCAGTTATTTCTACCTGTTTCATCCACCACATTTTACCTATCTATTGCCTCCAATTTCCATCATCACCATCAACAGAGCTGTTATAACCATACTTGTACCTGCCTACTGTGGACTTGGTTGATAATTTCTTTGCTTTATATCCTTGGGAGCAGAATTGCTGGGTTATTGGGTAAATCTATACTTAATTTAACCAAGTTCTGCCAGACTGCCCCCGTAATAGCTGTATAAACCAACAATCCCTTTACAAAATATCAGTTAAAATTTGTAATTTTTCCAATTAAGATATTGAGGATTTCTTCACGTGCTTTATACTTTTTTGAGTTCTCTCTTCTGTAATTTGCCTTTTATATATTTGTCCATTTTATTTTATTGTGGGTTCCTACTGTTTTGTTTGTTTATTTATAGGAGTTCTTTGTTAGTTTTAAAAATCAAATGTATATTTTCTCCATCTGTAAGGTTGTTTATGTTTGTTGCTTCCACCACAGAATCTAGAAAATCTAAATACATGTTCTCCCTGCTTCCCTTGCATCTAAAGGGCAGCGTGACCCAGTTCTGAGCAATGAAAGATAAACAAAAGCTTTTGCTTTTCTAATAAAGGGGATAGCTGTCACTGGTGAATTCTCCTTGTCTCCTTGGAACTTTGTGCTGGATTTTCTGATGTAGCTCAATATCATTTTCTCCCATCTATGTCGTTCCTTGAAATGCAGGGGCTGGAATCCTGGGAACTACTTTTCTCAGAATTCCTGCCATCAGGGTTTCTATTTAGAGTCAGCACTCATGTAAGATTTGGAAGGCAGAAGAGAAGTAGAAGCCAATTTATCGGTTCTCCAACAGCAGTGGGCAGACACATGGCTTTGGCAGAGGAGAGATTTTGCACTGGTTTCTAGTCATTGTTTCAGAATCACCTGCTTCCATGCTGGGCAGTGTAATCATGATCAGTCATTGTCTGTAATTCCTACAATTTCTTAACCTCCTGAAACCTAATTGCAAATTCAGAACCAGTGGTACCTAGGCTCACTGTCATTCTTCTGGGTCGCTAAACGATCCTGTAAGCACTGAATTCCCCATGCTAAATCCCTTTCCAGGCTCCAGGAATTGACTGAATACCAACTGAGATATTTCAACAAATGGATGCAGCGCTGGAAGTGCTCACTGGTCTATGCCAAGAAATTTGGAAGACAGCTACCTGGCCAACCGACTGGAAGAGACTCATATTTATGCCTGTTCTCAAAAAAGGTGATCCAACCGAATGCGGGAATTATCAAACAATATCATTAGTATCACACACTAGTAAAATTTTGCTGAAGATCATTCAAAAGTGGCTGCAGCAGTACATAGACAGAGACCTGCCAGAAATTCAACCTAGATTCAGAAAGGATGTGGAACCAGGGATATCATCATGATGTCAGATGGATCCTAGCTGAAAGCAGAGAATACCAGAAAAATGTTTACCTGTGTTTTATTGACTATGCAAAGGCATTCGACTGTGTGGATCATAACAAATTATGGATAATATTGCAAAGAATGGGAATTCCAGAACACTTAATTGTGCTCATGAGGAACCTGTACATAGATCAAGAGGCAGTTGTTCCAACAGAACAAGGGGATACTGCATAGTTCAAAGTCAGGAAAAGTGTGCGTCAGGGTTGTATCCTTTCACCATACGTATTCAATCTGTATGTTCAGCAGATTATCCAAGAAGCTGGACTATATGAAGAAGAACGGGGCATCGAGTTTGGAGGAAGACTCATTAACAACCTGCGTTATGCAGATGACACAACCTTGCTTGCTGACAGTGAAGAGGACTTGAAGCACTTACTGATGAAGATCAAAGACCACAGCCTTCAGTATGGATTACATGGCAACATAAAGAAAACAAAAATCCTCACAAATGGACCAATAAGCAACATTATGATAAATGGGGAAAAGACTGAAGTTGTCAAGGATTTCATTTTGCTTGGATCCACAATCATCACCCATGGAAGCAGCAGTCAAGAAATCAAAAGATGCATTGCACTGGGCAAATCTGCTGCAAAAGACCTCATTAAAGTGTTGAAAAGTAAAGATGTCACTTTAAAGACTAAGGTGCGCCTGACCCAAGCCATGGTGTTTTCAATTGCCTCCTATGCATGTGAAAGCTGGACGATGAATAAAGAAGACTGAAGAAAAATTGATGCCTTTGAATTGTGGTGTTGAAGAAGAATATTGAGGACTTCCGGGCAACATGGCACTACAGTTAGAACCACGCCATACCTCCACAGCAAAGATCAGAAAAACTAAGTCAAACAGAGTCACACGTCAATCCTGAAACCCTAAGCATCAAATGAAGAGATAAAGAACTCAGCCAAGTACCGAATGGAATAAGAGACGAACCGAGAACAGAGATTGAGGACAGACACTACGTGCAGAGGTCCCCTATCAGCTACCGCAACATGGATCCACCATCTTGGACTCCTATTGGAGATCAGCGAACAGGAAGCACAAGAAAGCAGCTTCACGGAGCTTCCAGCAGGAGACAGAACAACCAGTAACCAGCGATACAGGCTTTCCCACCCCCCAACCTTCTTCACACCCACTTAACCTCCTCTGCTTCCTGTAGCCACAGTCTCTTGGCCTGGAAGCACAAGCTTCACCCTGGTGTTGCTTGGATTCCAACCACCCACACTGGCCAGCTCCCTGAGTGCCTTTTGTTGGCTGCTGGTGTTACTTTTTTCTACTTCTTTAGATTTCTTCCTTAACTCTCACCACCTCCCCCTCTTTTCTCTCAAATACCTAGCTCTGTGTGCCGTTTTTGCTTCTTCCTGAAAGGCTGTGAAACACCTCTCAACTGTGAAACTGTTTCTCAGCCCGTGCTGCCACGCTGGTAGAACCCTGGGGTTTTTTTTTTTTTTATTATTTCTTTGTTTGCTCTGATTTGTTCTGTTTTGATTTGTTTGTTTGTTTTCTTTTTATTTTCTTGGTTTGGTAACCCGTTCTAGCCAAGCAGTACCATGCAGCTTGGAAGCTACTCCCTTACTCTGTGCAGATGCACAGGGATATCCCTGGGGGCATTTCTTTTTCTTGTTTTTTTTTTTTTTTTTGTTAGTTTTTGGTTTTTTTATGTTTCTTTGTTTTGTTTTCTTCTCTCTGTTATTCCCTTTTTGTCTTTCTTCATTTCCAGTTTCTTGATTTATTCATTTTTTTCTTTATCCTTTTTCTTTTTTTTTTCATTTTTGTTTTTCCCCATTTCTCAGTCTCTCATCTCTCCACTCCAATAGCAAGCTCCCTTAGCACTCTTTTTTGTTTGTGTG
>NW_004443977.1:11677155-11719140 GCF_000243295.1 Trichechus manatus latirostris
CAAAAAGATGGAAACAACCTAGAGGCCCATCAACAGAAGAATGAATAAACAAACTATGGTACATACACACAATAGAGTATTATGCAAAGATAAAGAACAATGATGAATCTGTGAAGCATCTCATAACATGGATGAAACTGAAGGACATTATGCTGAGTGAAATAAATCAATCACAAAAGGACAAATATTGTATGAGGCCTCTACCGTAAAAACTCACGTCAAAGTTTACACACAAAAAGAATCTTTGTTGGTTATGAGGGATGGGAAGGGTGGAGGGGGGAAACCAAATAGACAATAGATAAGTGGTAACTTTGGTGAAGGGTAAGACAGTACACTATACTGGGGAAGCCAGCTCAGCTTGTACAATGAAAGGTCATGGAAGCTCCATAGACACTTCCAAACTCCCTGAGGGACTGAATTTCTGAGTAGAGGGCTGTGGGGACCATGGTCTTGGGGAACATCTAGCTCAACTGGCATAACAGTTTATAAAGACAATGTTCTGCATTCTACCTTGGTGAGTAGCATTTGGGGTCTTAAAAGCCTGTGAACAGCCATCTAAGATACTCCACTGGTCTCACCCCTTCGGGAGCAAGGGAGAATGAAGAGAACAAGATGCAAGGAAAATATTAGTCCAAAGGACTAATGGACCACAGCTACCATGGCCTCCACCAGACTGAGTTCGATACAGCTAGAGGGTGCCTGGCTACCACCACTGACTGCTCTGACCAGGATCACAATAGAAGGTCCTGGACAGAGCTGGAAACGGATGTAGAACAAAATTCTGACTCACAAAAAAAAACCAGATTTACTGGCCTGACAGACTGGAGAAACCCCGAGAGTATGGCCCCCGGACACCCTTTTAGCTCAGTGGTGAAGTTACTCCCGACGTTCACTGTTCAGCCAGTGACTGGACAGCCTCAGGGAACAAAGTGGGACTAACGAGGGACAGCAGTCAAGGGACAGGGACTGGAAGACAGGAGGTGACAGGAAAGCTGGTGATAGGGAACCCAAGGTTGAGAATCGACAGTACTGACATGTCGTGGGGTTGTTAACCATTGTCATAGGGCAACATGTGCACTAACTGTTTGATGAGAAACAATTTGTTCTGCAAAACATCTATGGTACAAAAAAAAGAATTATCTATGTGAGATCAAATTGACAGCATCAGCTCAAAAGGTTTGATGGGAAGCTTAGGGGGCAGTGAGTTGAAGATAATGGTGATGGAATAATTTGGAAAAGGATAGTGAGAATAGCAGCGCAACTGGAAGAATGTAATCGATGTCACTGAATTGTATGTGTAGAAACATTTGAAATGGTGTAACTTTGGCTATGAGTATTTTCACCAAAAAAAATGTCCTCCAACGTTGAGAAGGGAGAGTCTTGATATGTTGTGGGGTTGTTAACCAATGTCATAAAACAATATGTGTACTGACTGTTTAATGAGAAACTATTTGTTCTGTAAACCTTAATCTAAAGTACAATAAAAAAAGAAAAAAAAGAATATTGAGTATACCATGGACTGCCAGAAGAACAAACAAATCTGTCTTGGCAGAAGTACAACCGGAATGCTCCTTAGAAGCAAGGATGGTGAGACTAGGTCTCACGTACTTTGGACATGTTGTCAGGAGGAATCAGTCCCTGGAGAAGGACATCATGCTTGCTAAAGTAGAAGGTCAGCGAAAAAGAGGAAGACCCTCCATGAGATGGACTGACACAGTGGCTGCGACAATGGGCTTAAGCATAGAAAGAATTGTTAAGATGGCGTAGGACTGGGCAGTGTTTTGTTCTGTGTACATAGTATTGCTATGAGTTGGAACCGACTTGATAGCACCTATCAACAACAACAATTCCCTTTCCTGTTTAAAATACCTAGAGAAGTTTCTATTTTCCTGACCAGCCTTGACCGTTACAACACAAATATGATGCCACGCCCTGCAACCACCATCTTGTAATTAACCCTGAAGCAGCATTCCAACCTGCTGAGGATGTTGAGACAGAAGGATAACAGGTTTTTGATGGTATTATTGAGTCACTGCACCAGATCTGGACTGCATTACATTTTTACTGCTTTTTATGTAAAGAAAAATAAAATGTATTTGTTTAAGCCATATTAATAAAATTTCCTCGTATTTGTAGCCAGAGCATTCCTAGTTTGTACACTCAGTTTCTCATTTGTAAAATGGGGCTACAGTGAGATTTAGTGTGGAAAACATATGCAGGTACTTGTCATATAGCAACCACTTAAGTGTTGGTGATCAATAGTGAATCATTTTACTATTCCTCAAGTTAAAAACAAGGTATTTCTCTGCTAGTGAAAGGAGGATAATTCATGTGAATAGAATAGGCTTTTCTAAATTAGAGCCTGGATATTCAGTTACATTAGTTAATGCCAAGTGATAACATTTTTGGAAGACTATTTTCTTTTACATTCACAAATAGAATTAGTGGGAGCATTATACAGAGGTCCATGTGTGAAGTACTGTGTCTTAAAAACAGAAAGAAGAGATTGGGAATTGAGATAGCCCTATGCCATGTAAAGAAAAACAAACTTTAATGGTATGGGTATAACGTTTTTTCTCCTAATGGAATGCTCTATAAATATTCCTCATTTAATAATAACTTATTTTACGGGTGACCGTTTATAAATGCTCTGCTGGAGACAAAAAAAGAAAATGTTGATTATATCTCGTCAACAGAGGATAACCAGGAGGTCATTATATTTCTTACTGTTTTATGAAATCAAGACTATAATCAGTGCTTTGGTTGAGAAAATCTATTTTCCTCACCCAGTGGTTTTACATACTTAGTGTCTCTAATATGGAAAGGTATTTGGCTTGTCCAACTTTTCTAGCTGTGTTCATAAATCAAGATAATCAGTATCAGCAGAACAAACAAGAGGAAAATATTATGATAAAATGTAAGTGAGACGTGAAAGAATATTTTCCAAAGGTACAATACTAATGAAAAACATCAAACCAGTATTATTTTTTTTCCAAAGTGATTTATTTGCTCTTGCAGAATATTTCCAAATTTGTTTCACTCTCAGGAGACTTAAGGACTACAAAGATGTATTAATGCTTTGGGTTCTAATATTATGAAGTGTAACATTTAAGAACTCTCAAACTTACCTATGTTCTCAAACAAACCGTTACCTTGTTGATGGCCTATAAAAATACATTTGTTTTATTAAGTGCCAGGGTTAGGTCTTCAAGGAACCCTGCTGGCGCAGTGGTTAAAGCACTCGGCTACTAACCAAAAAGTCAGCGGTTTCAACCCACCAGCTGCTCCGTGGAAAAGAAAGATGTGGCAGTCTGCTTTTGTAAAGATTTATAGCCTCGAGAATCCTATAGGGCAGTTCTACTCTGTCCTACAGAGTCGCTATGAGTCGGAATCAACGGGACGGTAGTGGGGTGGGTTGGGTCTTCATAATTATCTTCATATGGTTGCTTTAATCTATAATTTCTTCAAAAAGTTGAAGCGTTTAAAACGTGATTTAAATATCTGCTGGGGGCAATATCAAATGTGCTTAAGTGGCTTTGCTTTTATTCTCACCACCTTGAACGATATTCTGGTCTCGGTAGACTGACACCAAATTGACAAACCACAGCAAAATGTCTCATACACTGAACCTGGGAGATAAAACGATTGAGTGACAGGTGGGACTAATCAGTTCATAGGTAAAAATCAAGATTGGATTTGATGAGGGGATTTCTTAGTCCATGGTGGGTTCAATCCTCTTTTCAATATACTGAAAAGCTATTTTTTGCTGAGTTTGATTTTGATTATTTCACAACCCTAGCCCTGTCAGTGTTCTGCAAGGGGACATCTCCTCACTTGCTTCCCCCAGGTCTCCACCTCACCAAACAGCTGGAGGGGAAGATTTAAAGTCAACAAAAGGGTGATGAGAAAATTAAATGGCTGGGCCCCAGCCAAATCCATTTTGGAGATTTCCTATTAGTTATGCCTGTGGTTAGTTGTAAAAAAAAGAAAAAAAATGCTGTGTAGCGAGATGACATCAAGACAGTTACATTCAATTTAATACAAACATAACTCCTCTTCACATCTGGTCAATTCTTACCCGATCACCAACAGTCCCGAAGAGCGGTGATCATTTTAATATTCAAATTAATTTTCTCAGATTGTCAGGAGTCATTAGTTCTCTGCACAGGTAACGTTTTCTTTATTCTCCTCTTCATCAGAAATTCTCGACAAAAGGCTGTTTCAGATGTCTCTGAGGACCATTTCCTGAATAACACAAGACATTATTTTCTATCTCTTTAAGGGGTTCCAAAAAGGCCCCAGTGTGGTGCAAATGATTTGCACTCTACTGCTGACTGAAAGTTTCGTTACTTGAACCCACCTAGCAGTGCTGCGGGAGAAAGACCTGGTGATCTGTTTCCATAAAGATTACAGCCAAAAAACCCTACAGAGCAGTTCTACTCTGCAACAAATTGGGTTGCCATGAGCTTGAATTGACCTGATGGTAATGGTTTGGTTGTTTTTTTGTTTGTTTTTTATTTTTGGCTTCAGGGATTCTAATAGGTTAAATCATTTTTTGAGTTGCTCTGGGCAGCTTCACTGGTGGTTTAGGTCCAGACAGCTTCCTTGGCAATGGGAAATTTGGGGGGAAGATAGACATCATCGTCACCTCTACAGGAGTGAGGGGGCAGGGCTGAGTACCTCAAAGGATCCATGGTAGTGTGAGAATCTGAAGAGAAACAACACCTGCCATTTCTGACACAAAGTCCAGAAGTTTGGGAAACTTGGAACCTACTTTGAAAGTAGAGTTGGTAGGATTTGTTTATAGATTGGATATGAGGTATGTGAGACAGGGGAATCAAGGAAGACTCCAAACTTTTTGGCCCAAGAAACTGGAAGAATGGGGTTTCCACTAACTGAGATAGGTAGTATTAAGAGGGAAAAACAAGAGCTCAGTTTGGACATCCCCTTCCCCAAAAAACCAAATAAACAGATAAGAAAACAAAAACCCTTATTACTGACAAGTCCGTTCTGACTCGTGGCAACCCCATGTTTTACAGAGTAGAACTACTCCATAGGGTTTTCTTGGCTATAATCCTTATGCAAGCAGATCACCAGGACTTTCTTCCAAAATGCTGCTGGGTGGGTTCAAACCGCCAACCTTTAGGTGAGTAGCAGAGAGCAATCATTTGCGCCACTCAGGGATGTCATTTGGACATGTTAGATAAATTTAAATGCCTATTGAATAGGATGACCACACAGCTTGGTTTGCCTAGGACAGGGTTGGTTTATGCTGTTGTCATGACAGAATTATCAGTAGCTTCCTTTTACTGTTAAACATGCCCTATCCATGTGATAAACTATGGTCACCTTGCTTTTGAACATGCCAGTGGGGATGTGAAGGAGGCAGAGAGTCTGGAGTTCAGGGAGAGGTTGTGCTGGGTACAGACTTTGAAATAAGAAGTGACTGGCAAAGGAGGTATGATGAGTGGATGATAATGCAGGGGAAATCCAGGGCAGGGTGGTGTCTGGAAACCAAGGAGGAGGTTGTGGCCACTGTACCAATGCTACTGCTGGTCACATAAGAAGAAAACTACATATTGGCCTTTAGATTTGGCTCTGTTGACAACATTTGTGCTCTCAGTTTCTGGAGAGTATTGGAACTGAAGACCTGATTGGAAAGCTACTTCCTGCTTAAACAACATTCACTTCCCCCTGTGGTGGGTAAGTTTGGAGACTTGGACCTTCCTCGACTCAACTCCTTATTATCCTTCGGCCTTGACTTCTCCTCCACTATAGTTTTATTACATATTTTGATTGAATAAGAAATATTCACTGCTGAGCCAAGTAGTGCCCTTAGAACATATCTTTGTTTGTTCTTAAGCCTTTATTTATTTATCTATTTTTTCTGGAGCCCTGGTGGCACAGTGGTTAAGAGTTCAGCTGCTAACCAAAAGGTCAGCAGTTTGAATCCACCAAGCCACTCCTTGGAAACCCCATGGGGCAGTTCTACTCTGTTCTATAGGGTCGCTATGATTCAGAATCGACACGACGGCAACACGTTTTTTTAGTTTGGAGTTAAAAATTACTTTTAGGTTTTAACCTTATTTTCTATGTACTTGTGTTGTTGTTGGTTGCTGTCGAGTCAGTTCCTATGTGCGCTGACCGTATGCATGACGGAATGAAATGTTGCCTGGTACGGATGCCGTCTTCACTATTGCTGGTGTGTTTGAACCTATTGTTGCAGCTATTGTGTCAATCTGTCTCATTGATGGTTTCTCTCTTTTTCACTGACCAAATATGATGCCCTTTATCGTGCTTTTAGATCCTTCAATATCTCAATCAGATGCTCATCAGTAATAGATTTAATAGACGTAAGCACATCACGAGACTCTGGGTGGTGCAAACAGGTAAGTGCTGGACTACTAGCCAAAAGATTGGCAATTGGAACCCACCCAGAGGCACCTCAGAAGACAGGTCTAGTGATCTGCTTCCAAAACATCGCAGTCTTCAAAACCCTATGGAGCAATTCTAGTTGCACACAGGGGATTGTCCCATGTGTTGAAATTGACTTGATGGCAAGTAATAACAACAACAAATACGTCACTTCCATGTTTCGCTGGAGATCTCACTATGACAGTACTTCATTTATTTATGTATTTCACCAACACATCAAGTGTATTAGGTGCCAGGCACTATTCAAAGTAGATTATAGATATTAACTCAGTTATCATTATAACCATTTTACAAATGAGAAAAGTGAGGCAGGGAGAGGGTAAGTAACTTCCCCAAGGCCACACAGCTAATAATTCCTTCAGCCAGCATTATAACCCAGGCAGTCTTGCTCCAGAAGCCACGTTTATAACCAGAAGCCGGTTTTCCATGAAGCCAGTGAATTTAAGCTCCAGGGCTATTCACTTGCACTGGCCCCTCCTATACACTGGGAAGGGCTCTAGCAATGTATTTACATGGTTACATACTTTGTAACTTTGTAAAAGTAACACATTGTTAGGAAGAATAACGGTCTTCACATCCTAATGCCCAGATCCTGTGAATATGTCACCTTGCTTGGCAAAAGGGACTTTGTTGATGTGATTAAGGAACTTGAGATGGGATGATTGTCTTGCATTATTAGGTGGGCCCAATGTCATCACAGGGATTCTTATAAGAGGAAGGCAGGACAGTCAATGTCAGAGTCTAGGAGAGGTTTGAAGATGCTACACTGCTGGCTTTGAAGATGGAGGAAGGAGCCATGAGCCAAGGTAGCCTGTGGAAGCTGAAAAAGGCAAGAAACTGATTCCCCTCGAAAGCCCACAGAAGAAACACAGACCAGCTGACACAACTTGCCTTAGCCCCAGAAGACTCATTTCAAGCTTCTGACCTCAAGAACCATCGAAGAATTTAACCTGAGCTTAAATTTGCAGAATGACATATATATGTATATAGTATGATATCATTTGTGTGAAAACACACACTCCCCCACCAAGAACAACAACAAAAACATATTTTCTCTGTGTACATATATATGTGTAAACCATGTGTTCTTCAAGTTGTGATTTTACTCAACAATTTGGTTTTGAGATTGGTCTGTATTGATTCATATAAACTTAGTTCATTGCTTTTAACTTTGGAATGCCATTCCATTGAATAAATATGCCACATTTCATGTATTGGCAGATATTCTAGATTCTCCACTTGCCTCTCCACATGAGAAGACTCCAGAGGGGTCACACACTGAGAGAGGCTACTCCCTGAAATGGAGGTTCCAGCCCTTTCAGCAAGTTCCCTAGTCCCTTCTGGATTAAGTGTCTCCTTTTTTGCCAGAGCGGAGCCCCCATCTCCTGCTGACTAATTGCTGGGATTAGCAGGAAGTCAAAACAGAGATCCTATACATTCATTTCATGCAAATACCAAGGACCATTCAGGTGCCTAAAGGAGCCCTGGTTGCACAATGGTTAAGCACTCAGCTGCTAACTGAAAGGCTGGCAGTTCTAATCCACCCAGCGGCTCCACTGGAGAAAAACCTGGCCATCTGCTCCCGTAAAGATTACAGCCTAGGAAATCCTAGGGGTCAGTTCTACTCTGTCCTAGAGGTTGATATGAGTCAAAATCAACTCAATGGCACCTAACAACGACATCCAGGTGCCTGGCCCACTACTCATACCATGGCAGGGCAAGGGTAGCCCAATGAGGATGGATATTGCATTTCTGCAAATGGACCCCTCTCCTTGTTCAGTGTTTGTAGCCCAGTTGACCCAGAGTGAAATCAGACACCAATAAATTGTTCAGGGCATGTTTTGAGCAAGTTAACTCAATCATAAAATATAAATAACAGTTGTCTGAATTGCTAGAATGGTTGCGAGCAATAGCTAATTAAATAGCTTGTAAAGCACTTTTTATCTGCAAAGTGCTCTGTCAGAGAGAGAGGGAGGCTGAGGCTGGCATCCGGTCAGCACCAACTTGCCGTCTCAGGAAAGCAGACTTCATCTTTCTATTCATGATGCTATGCAATTTCTCATTTGAGGATTAGTGCAAAGATGCACAATCTGTTGCTTGGTACCGTTTTGGGCTGGTATGACTGGCCCATCTGCTCCAGTGGGGGATGACTTGAGTTTATCTTCTCTTTATATTTTAATTTTCAGGTATAGGTGTTTAGAAAAGGCAGTTACTAAAACTAGTCATATTGAGACAAGATGTGTAGCCTTGTAAAGCCAAGCTGCATGATTGGGCGAGGCTGAACAGTGACTCAGAAGACATTCTAATGGCCACAGAGATTTAAAAACAGAGCTCCAGAGCCTCCCTGCAACTGAAGGGCAGAGGCTGGCTGATTGGGCCCTAGCTTGGGGCTGCTAGTGGAGTGTCCTCCCGTGGGTTTTTCTGATCAATCTCTGACTTTTGCTTTGTGGATTCCTGTATGCTTTGAGAGACCGTACACTGTAAAAAGGTGCTTTTGTGCACAGCAATTTGAATTCTCCTGAAAACATCTGGTAACTATGTAAAGAGTAAAGGGTCATCCTCTTGGGCAAAGTATTTCTTCCTAGTAGCTTGGGAATCGCCTCATATGCATGTGAAAGCTGGACAATGAATAAGAAGACCAAAGAAGAATTGATGCCTTTGAATTATGGTGTTGGCGAAGAATATTGAATATACCATGGACTGCCAGAAGAATGAACAAATCTGTCTTAGAAGAAGTACAGCCAGGATGTTCCTTAGAAGCAAGGATAGCGAGACTTCATCTCTTGTACTTCAGACATGTTACCAGGTGGGACCAGTCTCTGGAGAAGGACATCATGCTTGGTAAAGTGGAGGGCCAGTGAAAAAGAGGAAGAGCCTCAACTAGATGGATTGACATAGTGCTGCAACAATGGGCTCAAGCATAATAACGATCATGAGGATGGCGCAGGACCGGGCAATGTTTCGTTCTATGGTACTTAGGGTCAATATGAGTCAGAACCAACTCCATGGCACCTAGCAACAACAGCTTGGGAGTATGTCAACTAGCTATATTTCATCTTTTGTTTTCATTTTTGTTGTATGAAAACTTATAGGGAGACCTAAAAATTATTTTTTTTAGGTGCTGCTAAGTGAATTCTGACTCATAGTGACCCTATGTGACAGAGTAGAACTGCCCCATAGGGTTTTCTAGGCTGTAATCTTTATGGGAACAGACCCTCAGGTCTTTCTCCAGAGAAGCTGTAGGATGGGTTCAAACCACCAACCTTTTGGTTAGCAGCCCAGCACTTAACCGTTGTACTGTCAGGGCTCCTTATACTTGAGGCTTGTCCCCATATTTCTGTATGTGTTTGTTCATTTTTATGAATATATTTTGTCTTTATCCAGTTGCCATCAAGTTGATTCCGACTCAGGAGACCTCAAATATTTCAGAGGAGAACTGTGGTACATAGGGTTTTCATGGCTGTGACCTTTCAAAAGTAGATCACCAGGCCTTTATTCCAAGGTACCACTGGGTGGATTCGAACATCCAACCTTTCGGTTAGTAGGTGAGCGCTTAGCCATTTGCACCATCCAGGGTCTGCTTCTATAGGTTAACCACCCTGATATTAAAAGGGGAGGGTACATTTTCAAATTTATTTTTTAATTAGCTGAGAATTTAGTGGAGTTTTAACATTGGTTTTGAGGATTCAGAAGCGAAGTTGAGAGAGAATTTTATTTATTTAATTAACAAATGGTTTTTGTTTGCCTAGTCTATGCCAGACCCTGTATCGAATGTAGGGTTAGTGAAAACAAACATGCTCTTTGCCTTTCTGGAACTTTCAGTCTCACGGGAAGATAAAACATAAATAATCACACCCATACATATGTAATGTCAAAACTTCCAAGTGCGATTTGTTGCTGTGAGATATATCAGAGGTAGGAATGGCCCAGTCTGAGGAATCAGGAAGTGTCTTTTGACTTGAGGTCTGAAGAATGAATAGAATTTAGTTGGCCCAGCAAGCCAGAAGGTATGGAGAGCTGTACTGAAAAACATAACACATTTAAAGAGCGTGTGGAGAAAGGGAGTAAGCCTTGTTTGGGGAACTGAACGGCGACCTCAGGCACTACAGGGCAGAGAGGAAGGGCAGTTAGGAAGAGGGGAGGCCAGGAAAGTAAAGAGGGCTGGAAGCGGTAGGTCTTGGGTTGCACTCAAGGCTGTGCTAAGAGCAAAGGGAAGCTGTTGAAGCATTCTAAATAGATCATTGAAATTTCAGTGTAAACAAACAAGGAGGTGAGACAGGCTGGAGAGACCAGTTGGCAGGCTACTCTATTTGTCTAGGTGAGAATTATTTCATGCAGATACACACACCCACGTATAAGAGGAGAAAGAATGAGTGTAAACAAAAGATATACAGAGAGAAAGAGACACTGTCTGTGTGTCTGTGTGGGGGAGAGAGAGACAGAAAGAGAGGGAGAGAGGAAGAGAAGAGAGAGAGAGAACACACACACACACACAGGGTTAAAAGCTTAGGTTTTAAAATCAGCTGTTTCAAATCCTGGCTCTGCCACTTTCTAACTATGTGAGCTTGAGTAAATTTCTTAAATCTCTAACGCCTCAGTTTCTTCATTGCACTGGGTCCAATAATCCTCTGTGAAGGTAGAATGAGGTAAGGTATGTAAGGCACTTGGCATATTGACTAACACTTAGCATTTACTCTACCAAGATGAACTGCTGTTATTTAAAAGCCAGGATGGCGAGGCTTTGGCTATCTTTCTTTGGACACGTCATCAGGAAAGACGGAGCACTAGAAAAGGACATCATGTTTGGTAAGGTAGAGGGTCAGAGAAAATGAAGGAAATCTTCAGTGAGATGGATTGGCACCATAGCGACAACAATAGACCCAAACATACCAATGATCATGAAGATGGCGGAGGAGCAGGCAACGTATTCTCCCCTTGTATCTCTTTTCTGCTCGATGACAGCTGGCTAATCTGATAAATTCAGCCCGTTAATTTTATAAAGACTATTCATTTTTACTAATTGCTTAATACATGTTTTCCTCCCAGGTAACACATTTGTATTTTAATTAGGGCTCTCTGGTGATAATGTGTTAACCCAAAGGAAGAGTTTTTGTGGAGAAAATCCAGGTAGCATTCTGCTATTTTTAGAAGTAGTTAGAGTAAGAGAGGGGGGCATTAGTCATTCAGTGGTAGAATTCTCTCCTTTCATGCCAGAGACCTGGGTTCAAATCCCAGCCAGCACCTCGAGCACAGTTATCCCCTGTCAGTGTAGGCTTGTATGTTGCTGTGATGCTGAGCAGGTTTCAGCAAAGCTTCCAGGCTAAGATGGACTATGAAGAGACGCCTGGAGATCTACTTCCAAAAATCAGCCACTGAAAACCCTATGGATCACTACAGTCTGATCCCTTCGTGCATGGGGTTGCCATGAATAGGGGGCTGACCTGATGGCAGCTAACAACGACAACAACAAGAGTAACAGAAGCTTTTGGATACTGCTCAAACCACACTATGAAGGCAGCTATCCATTCCTACCATCATTGTCATTGGCTCAGTCTACTATTTCATGACCGTTCTGCTCATAAGATTGGGTAGGCTCATACGCTATGTCTTGTCTCTCCCATTTTGAGCTACGTGACCATGGGCATGTGATGTAGCATCTTTGAGCTCAGACTACTCAGCTGTCCATTACAGAGTTATTGGAGTATCAAATTAATAAATACTATCCGTAAAAAGCTTGGTGCATATTAGGATCTCAGTAATTTTTCCTCATTTTCCCATCCCAAGTGCAACCTGGGTCTCTTATATTTAGGAGTAAGGAATTTTCCTTTTAGTCTTTTGCAGAATGTGTTCATTGATTTAGAAGAGGAGACAATTTTTCTCTTTTTGTCTTTCTTATTTCATGCTCAATAAATTAGCTAAAAGAGACAATTATCAGAATCAGAGAAGTCAATAATTATAAGGGATATTAGAAAACATCTAATCTGCTTCTCTCACTTCCCAGAGGAGGACACACTGAGAGTTCACATGGCTTATCCAGAGTCACCAGGGCTCTAGCTAGTGACAAGTCTAGAGCTAGGAACCAGGCCTCCAAAGTCCCAATCTTCCCCAAGTCAAAAAACAAACTAGTACACTTTCTTCTTGGAGGCTTCTATCCTTTTCAGAGGCAACACTGGATCAAATACCTGCCTTTGGTACAACACATGTAGAGATTAGCTCAGAATACCTCCAAGACTGGTAAGTTTACATATTTCATCTTATTTGTGGCCGAAAAAATGGTCAAGTTCTCAAATATACTTAATGAAGCAAGAAAATAGGTCATTTTACCTTGACTATCATTTAGTGTCTGCTGCTTAAGCCTGCTCCTGTAACAAGCAATGAAACCTGCCTTCATCACATTTATTATGGGCTGAAAACCGAGCTTCTACATGTCGATGGCATGGCTCCGGGGAGTCACTCTGCCCACTTGAACTTTAAAGAGGCCTCTTACAGCTTGGGCTGTATTCCTTCCTCCATGCAAAGCACTTCCTCCCCACTGCTGGACAGCCTATCAAGAAAGTAGCCAGGCATGGCTGTGTCATTTGCCATGGTATGTAGATTAGTAATTACCTGGCAGGCTGTAGGTCTCTCTCCTACCCTTCTCCCAACCCCACGCAACTGTTTGTGTCTCTCCTTGCACCGGCTGCCCCACCCTCCCTTTTAAAATTACTTTCAGTAATTACTACAGCTCAAGGATGCTGTCCAATCTAAAACAGCTAATGAGAACCAGTCCTTCAATCTAAACAGTAATCAGCTTATAATAAGCTCGCTTTTCCCGTGTTTCATTACTGTGACACAGTCTATTTTTCATACCTCGAAATGCTCAGGCAGAGTTTGGAGGGGAAAGCATCGCTTTCTATCACCATGTTTGCATGAAAGGGAGATGGACTTAAGCATTCAGAATTGATTTATTTGCATTCTTCTATTGCTTTAGTGGCTGCATCTTTGAAAGAAGTTAATATCGTATTTTTGATTTGGCCCTAAGAACAGCAGGGCCTGACAATCAAGCATGCTTATTACAGCCAGGGGGAAAAAAAAAGAAAGAAAAAAGTAGCCCAGCAGAACTCAAGTGCATCATGATTTATTTGGACATGTGCAGACTTGGAGCAGAAAGTATTTTAAATTCTGTTGGAGAACCTGACAATGCCATCTTTATCCGTGTATTTGCTCTCCCAGAAATTTGTCTGATCATTACCCGTAACTCCACTAGCTACTTACCTGCCTGACTTTTTATGTTCCTGTGTAAACCCTTCATTATTTATTTTCAAAGAAGGAACACTGAAGGCACCAGCCACAGGGATTCTCACTGGAAATCTGGGGAATCTGCTTGGCTAATATTGTACAATCTGTTGATAAACACCCAGGCTATTTTCATCTCCTTTCCAAGTTTATCCTCCAGAGTTAATTTCCAAACTGTCATTTTTTTGCCTGGTGTGATTAAAGCTTGGCTTGTTTAAGCATCCGTCCCCGTCCTCCTGGCATGATTTCCTAGGCATTGAGGCTGCGGCAGAGCTTGCCTATTAATCCCACCCTAATGATTAAAGCATCTCAGGAGCTGCGCCATTTGATGGGTTAATACCGGTAGCTGAGTCCTTGGATTTAATCCACTCAGTCATCACTTTGAATGAGGCATTTTGATGAGCTTCAGTAAGGCTGAGGCTGCTGCCATTGTCCATTTTAGGCGGCAAATACCAGGAAAAAATAAAAGCCGGACTCAAACAGCTAGACAGCTTGGGGAGTATGTTTGTCAATAACACAAAGATATAAAAATGCAGATTGGGGCATCTTTGTTATACAACCGTTAATGGACAGAAAAACCTCACAGAACACCGCCCCCTCCCCCGGCATTATTCTACTTACCTCCCTGCCAAAAACAGGGGGGAAAATTAGACTCCATTAGCCAGTTTTAAAAAGTTGTTTTTCCCTGCTTTGTCTAAAAAATGTGTAAAAGATGAGGCTAAATTAGAAAATCTTTTACCCTGTCTCTTCATTTGTGTAAAATAAATGCACACAACCCGTTCAAAGTGGGAGGCTTGCAAATTTACTCATTGGACACAATAACCGTTAAGTTGGTTTCTCAACTCGAGTGGAATCTTGATCAGGCAATCATGGAAGGTGGTTCTCGTCAGCCTCTCCGCCTTCAAGAGCGCGGGGATCAAGCTTGGTTTTAAAACAGTAGGCTGTCAGAGGACTCAGATTGAGCATCTGTACTTCAGGCGAGTCCATAAATTAACTTCTAGTACTTATGGCTTTCAGAAAGAATGATGCTTTCATTGGAATTCATGGTTCGGCTGTTTCAGGAATGTTATGTAACCATGCCTGTTATACAGGGAGAATTTTCTACCTCCAACATTTGCAGGAAGGAATTTTTTTCTTGCCAAAGTAAGGCATTATAGTCTTTTTCTGTGTTTCTCCCGCCTCTTTTATCAAAGGTGATCAACTGAAAACATATGAAGTGGAATACCTTTATTGCTTGGAGTCAGGGGACAGAATTCACAGACTCCTGACTGTTCAAGCAGGCTTTTCTTGTTTAGTGTTAGTTTGGAAGGAACATGAGTCAGCTGGCAGAATTTATACATTATTGTATTATTTTCCTAAGAGGCATTAATTTCTAATATGCATGGTCCCTACCATCCCTTATCCACCTGCAGCTGAGCATCACTATTCTGAATTGTACTGCAAGCAGAAACACTAGTCTGCCATTCTGGGTGTGGGTCTTTGCTAAAGACGAAAATGAAAGAACCAAGCAGTTTTTAAAATAAGATAAATTACAATCCTGCATAGTTACTTTTATCTTATCCGATATATACCAAAACCCAGAACCAAACCCGTTGCCATTGAGTTGATCCCGACTCATAGGGACCCTGTATGACAGAGTAGAACTGCCCCATAGGGTTTCCAAGGAGCAGCTGGCAGATTCCAACTGCCTACCTTTTGGTTAGCAGCCAAGCTCTTCACCATTGCACCACCAGGGCTCCAGCCAATATATATGTAATATCATATACACAAAATATTTTTATTCAAGAACATTTATTGACATCTTCTATGTGCTGAACAAGTATGCCAGGCATTAAGGATATCGGGAATAGTACTGCTCAGTCTGAAAGCTCATGGTCTCCTACTTGGAATTCCTAAACAAAGAGACTTTTCTTGACAACATTAGTATAAAGGGAAAATAATAATAATAGTAATAAAGAGTCTGCTATTAATGGCATGCAACAATGGGCTCAAGCACAGCAAGGATTGTGAGGATGGCGCAGGACCGGGCAGTGTTTTGTTCGGTTGTACACCGGGTCTCTATGAGTCGGAACCAACTCGACAGCACCTAACAACAACAACAATTAATGGTATATTTAAAACATGATTTTCAGATTATATTTTTGGGAATTATAGCTATATCATTGATATTAGATTTACAATTTAAGGCCTTTCAAAAGACTTCAGGGAATAGATAAATGATTTTAAACCCAACTACTCCTAACACAATTTCACAGAGATAGAAAGATACATGAAATATCCATTTTCAAGGAGCTTATTATATATTTAAAGAAATGAAATCACTGAAATCAAAGCTTAAATACTATATTTATAAACATAGCTTAAGAAATTACAGTAATGCATTTTTCAAGGTTTTTTTTAAGGGAAAAAATATTACTGCATTTTTGCAAAAATAATGCCCTCCTTCTACTTTTGTTTGCCAACTATGCCCTCCCACAACGAGGTATTTTCTTAAAGTGTGCCATGCTAATTTTTTTTGCAACTACATGTGAGAGAAATTTGGCATAAAGGCACTTACAGAAACACCTCCTTAGGAGAGGGTGCGGTTGGCAAACAAGTAGAAGGCCCGCATTATTTGCGTAAAAATACAGTACTTAGAAAATGGTATTCACTAAAAGCATATTCAGAAAAAGTAGTTGTTAAAGAGTTATGCCAAAAAATGAATTCTATGGTTACATTGTGTTGAAGGCCACATAGACGGTGAAGGATAAAGTCAAGAGAAAATGGCTGAAGGTCCCTGCACTTGGATTTTGAAGCTGGTGATCTTGTGTGTTTAAATGTATCTTTTCTCCTTCCGTCTCTCCCTCCTTCCCTCCCTTCCTACTGCCCTCTCTATTCCCCCCACCTTCTTATATTTGGGTATATCATGTAACTAATTTGTATCCTTTTTCTTTTTAAAATGTGGATAGTTAATGCCCTCTTTTGTTATTACCAAGGAACCCTGGTAGTGCAGTTGTAAAAAGCACTTGCCCGCTATCACCTTCACTATAAGTCAGAATCAACTCAATGATAGTGGGTGTTTTTTGTTTTGTTTTTGTTACTACCAATAAAACAAACAAACAGAAATCCATTAAAAAAATTGCTGTGGAGTTGATTCTGACTCAAGGCGACTCCATGTGTGTCAGAGTAGAGCTGTGCTCCATAGGGTCTTCAATAGCTGATTTTTTGAAAGTAGTTCACCAGGTCTATCTTCTGAGGCACCTGTGGGTGGACTAGAACCTCCAACCTTTTGATTAGCAGTTGAGCATGTTAAGCAAGATGAATTCTTGGAAAAAAAGAATACAATATTGTTCTCACTGTTAACTTTATCATTAAGAATACCTCATAATGAAATCTTTTATTTTTAAATGAAAGACACTGCAGTGTTCCCTGACATTTTCATTTCATATTTTTTAGTATAAAGGGTCATGGGTTGATATTTCAGAGAGTGACTTAGTGACAATGGAATTTTAGATATGAAAAGTACATTTGATAAATACTATAATTATAAATGAGTTCTAGATAGCAAACTAGTATCGTCCCAATGGAATTTACAAACAATCCTTTGCAGATTTATTCACCTGACATTCAGATTAGTTATGGATTTTCTCCTCAGAGTTCGATCAGTTGGCAAAAATCAGATTTTAAACTCTCCTGGGGCTGACATTGGTGACATATCAAAGACCCCAGAAAGGTAAAGAGAAAGGAAATTAAAGACACATTACCCATTGCTAACTTCTCTAATTTAGGCAATGAACTTACATGGAAGAAAAGACCAAAATGCATGTCAGAAGAGACTCTGAAAGTTGCTCTTGAATGTCGAGTAGCTAAAGCAAACTGAAGAAACGATGAAGTAAAGAGCTGAACAGAAAATTTCAAAGAGCAGCTCGAGTAGACCAAGTAAAGTATTATAATGACATGTGCGAAGACCTGAAGTTAGAAAACCAAAAGGAAAGAACATGTTGGGCATTTCTCAAGATGAACTGAAGAAAAAAATTCAAGGCTCGAGTTGCAATAGTGAAGGATTCTGTAGGAAAAATACTTGAATGACACAGGAAACATCAAAAGAAGATAGAAGGAATACACAGAGTCAATGTACCAAAAAGAATTGGTTGATGTTCAATCATTACAGGAGGTAGCATATGATCAAGAGCCAATGGTACTGAAAGAAGTCCAAGTTACACTAAGAACACTGGCAAAAAAACAAGGCTTCAGATATTAACAGAATACCAGTTGAGATGGTATTCCATCCCTTTCAACAAAGGGATGCGGTGCTGGACATGATCATTTGTCTATGCCAAGAAATTTGGAAGACAGCTACCTGGCCAGTTGACTGGAAGAGATCCATATTTGTGCCCATTCCAAAGAAAGGTGATCCAACTGAATGCGGAGATTATTGAACAATGTCATTAATATCACACACAACTAAAATTTTGCTGAAGACCATTGAAAAGCAGTTGGTTGCAGTAGTACATGGACAGGGAACTGCCAGAAATTCAAGCTGGATTCAGAAGAGGTCATGGAACAAGGGATATCATTGCTGATGTCAGATAGATCTTGGCTGAAAGCAGAGAATACCAGAAAGATGTTTACCTGTGTTTTATTGACTATGCAAAGGCATTTGACTGTGTGGATCATAACAAATTATGGTTAACGAATGGGAATTCCAGAACACTTAATTGTTCTCATGAGGAACCTGCACATAGATCAAGAGGCAGTTGTTCGAACAGAACAAGGGGATACTGCGTGGTTTTAAGTCAGGAAAGGTGTGCCTCAGGGTTGTATCCTTTCATCACACTTATTCAATCTGTATGCTGAGCAAATAATCTGAGAAGCTGGACTATCTGAAGAAGAATGGGACATCAGGATTAGAGGAAGACTCATTAACAACCCCTGTTATGCAGATGACACAACCTTGCTTGCTGAAAGTGAAGAGGACTTGAAACACTTACCGATGAAGATCAAAGACCACAGCCTTCAGTATGGATTACACTTCAACATAAAAAAAAACAAAAATCCTCACAACTGGACCAATGAGCAACATCCTGATAAATGGAGAAAAGATAGAAGTTGTCAAGGATTTCAGTTTACCTGGATCCACTATCAATACCTATGGAAGCAGCAGTCAAGAAATCAAATTACACATTGCATTGGGCAAGTCTGCTGCAATAGACCTCTTTACAGTGTTAAAAAGCAAAGATGTCACATTGAAGTCTCAAATGTGCCTGACCCAAGCCATAGTGTTTTCAATTGCCTCATACACACGTGGAAACTTTGCAATGAATAAGGAAGACCGAAGAAGGAAGAAGAATTGACACCTTTGAATTGTGGTGTTGGCAAAGAATATTGAATATACCATGGACTTCCAAAAGAACAAACAAAGCTGTCTTAGAAGAAGTACAGCTAGAATACTCCTTAGAAGAGAGGATGTGAGACTTCATCTCATGTACTTTGGACATGTTATCAGTACAGGGTCAGAGAAAAAGAGGAAGACTCTCTAGGAGGTGGATTGACACAGTGGCTGCAACAATGGGCTGAAGCGTAACAACGATCATGAGGATAGCACAGGACCTGGCAATGTTTCGTTCTTTTGTACACAGGGTCGCTGTGAGTCAGAAGTGATCCGATGGCACTTAACAACAACAACCACCACTAAAGAAGACAGAAGAGGAATTGATGCTTTCAAATTGTGATGTTGGCAAAGAATATCGGATATACCGTGAAATTCCAGAAGTACAAACAAATCAGTCTTGGAAGAAATACAACAAGAATGCTCCTTAGAAGTGAGGATGGCGAAACTTTGGCTCACTTACTTTGGACATCAGAAAAGATCAGTCAGCAGAAAAGGACTATCATTTTTGTTAAAGTAGAGGGTCGGTCAGTGAAAATAAGGGAAACCCTAAATGAGATGGATTGACACAATAGCCACAGCAATGGACTCAAACATACCAGTGATCATGATGATGGCACAGGACCAGGCAGCAACATTTTATTGTTATACATAAGGTTGCCATGAGTAGGAGTTGACTCAAAAGCAACTAACAAAAAGGGCAACCACCACCACCATATACTTCCCAGTCCTGGTGATTGGAGGTATCTGTCAAGGCTTTCTGTAGCTGGTGGTATGAAAGCTGAGAAATAAAGGACAGCAAAGATTTGCATGTGTGAAGACAGAAAAGGACATTCAATATAGAGTGAACAGTGTATGAAAAAGAAAATGAACATGTGGCATATTCAAATTACAAATTGTGGAGACCATCTAATACCACATTTAGTGTCTACAATCGACCAATACGCTGAGACTATTGTTTTATTTAGAAAAATAAGTTTAGTACAAAGGAGCATATTTGGGAATCTATAATACGTACTCATGGTTATTTTCCCCTGTGCAGCTCAACCTGTATGTCCAGTAACACCAATGAATATCATAGAATAAGGAAAAATGGTTGATAATTATACTAAAAACTGTGGTCTGGAGGGAGTCAGTACAAGCGACAAAATGATGAGCAGTTGGTGGGGTTCTCCACGAGCAGTATTCAACTAGAAAAGTACATCAAAAAATTAGACCTGGAATCACTGATAATTTAAAAAAAGAAAGAAAGAAAAAAAAGGAGTTCCTTCTAAATCAGCAGAAACGTCACAGCCTTGCAGATTGTTATTCTCTTTTTAGAGCAAAGTAAATCTATCTCGAGAAGGACATTCTCTGTCTGACTCACGCTGATAAAACACGCTGAACAGAGGTCGGAAGATGACACCAGAACAGTGTCTACCCCCTGGGGACGATCAGAATGGTGAAGGGAAAAAAATCATGTTTTTAAATGTCTGCTTCCATTTTTGAATTAAAATAAGCCTGGGATGCTTGACAAATTGACAAATGATCTCTTACACTAGAAAGATATTTTCTTATAATGCAGTGGCTTTTTTCCACCCTTCCACTCACTAGATTGGAAATGTTTTTAAACCTAGTTTTAGTTTGGAATAATAAAAATTATTGTTTTTTCCTTCAGTTGTTCATGGGGAGAAGCATAATCATCTGATGATTAACACATTTTTATTGAACACAGTTCTATGAGAAAAGCACTGTGCAGGATGTTATGAGGATTACAGAGATTTATTTTACTGGTTAAATACTGTGCCAGCCTTCCAAGGGTGCAGGCTCTGTGCGTTGGGAGGGTGGTGGGCTAATGTGCAAACTGTGCGGAGAGAAAATGATGTAATCAGTGCTGTGGAAAGAGGAGGTCAGGGTTCATTGGTTCTGGCACCAGGTATCTGAGAGGACTTCTTGGAGGAGGAGGCTTATTTACTTGTTGAGGGTATTACGGTCCAAGTGGTTCATTTGCATTCTCACGTTAGTCTTGGCCCTGACTTGGTTATTGTCGGTGGCTGCCCCTGACACATAGCAGCCCCTGGTGGGTGCCCATGTACCAGTACACATACAGAATCATATTAGTGATGAAAATCCAAATACTCATTTGAGAATAATAGCAGCTTGCATATCATGCACAGGTTTTGACACAGCATAAAGTAGAAACTATCATATGACACTCTCATCTGTACTGAGGTAGGAGATAGGGGAGGCAAGCATTATTTCTTCCAAGCTTTAAGCCTCATTAATATATGCTGATGAAGTCCTTCATCATCACATCAAAGAAGTACCATAACTTAATGATAGTGGCTTTGAATAAAAAGGTTTAAAATATGGGTGCAAAGTAAAATTCTGTAAATTATCTAAGTGAGCAAATATGTTCAACTATTATTAATAGAAAATATTACTCTCTAATGGACTTTTTAGGAGCCTGGGTGGCACAATGGTTAAGCACTCAGCTGCTAACGTAAAGGTCAGCAGTTCGGAACCATCAGCCACGCTGCATGAGAAAGATGTGGCAGTCTGCTTCTGTAGAGATTTACAGCCTTGGAAACCCTAGTGGGCAGTTCTACTCTGTCCAGTCACTGTGAGTCAGAATTCACTGACAGCAATGGATAATGGACTTTCCAGTGATCTGAATAATTTGAAATGATTTTCAGATGAGGGACAAAATTGTTTAATCTTCTTTTAGTGCCATTCTTGTATTTTAGTATACTTTTCGTTCCTTTAATTCATATAAGATAGCTTTAAACTTGACTTTCCCTTTCCCATTTAGAAAGACGTTCCCAAACATGAGAATAATTCCTGCTGCTCATTAGGAACATTTCCAGCAAGAGGGGTGAATTGTGCAGCAAATCTCTCTTCATTTCCAGCGTGACAAATAATCTGTCAAGACAACACCCCAGCCGATTGTTTAATTGTGCATCACGCTTAGGTGACAGAACTTGGATATGACATGACAAAAGGGCTTAGGAAGAGCGATCCGTTTTCCTTTCCCTTAGAACAGCAGAGTCTTCAATAAAGACATCTGTTAAGTCTTTATTTCTTAGGGCATATAGAATCAGCCTTCTTACCTTTCAATTAGTAATGGATGAACTTCAAAAAGGTAAGGTTTTCATTTTCATTTCACTATTGCTGGCAGGTTTTAGATACATGGAAAGCTTAATGGATTCCATCCCCTCCTCTTCTCTGCTTCTTTCTGTTCATACCCTCAGGATGACTCGCGTTAGTTAGAAGTTCACTGGTTTCCTTTTCTTATTTGCATGCATTTTATTATTTTTGAGATGTTGGCCAGGAGAGAAAGAATAGAAAATCTTTTTGCAAGGATGATTTTTTTTTTTTTTTTAAATAATGGCCACCTTTTAGAGCTGTTGAATGAATCCATTTGAGGTACAACTTCACCCATCATCACTTGCAAATAAATACTTCCCAAGCTTAATTTTCCTACAATTTTCATCCAAAAAAAGAATGTGCCCAAGATTGAAGAGGTCTTTTCTGCATTAATCCTATTTTTATTTTAAGATTTGGTGAACTTTTGGGTTGTTTTCTTTTACAGATTTCCTAAGCTGTTTTCTTTTTTTTTTTTTCCCCCTCAAACTGGCGATCAAGATTTCCAAATTACTCTTATTAATGTAAGGACATATGATGATCGGAACTGTGGAATGAAACACTTCCTGGTCCTGCGTCATCCCCATGATTGGTTTCAGATCAGACCCTTGTGATCTATACAGTTTTTATTGACTGAGTTTTGGAAGTAGATCACCAAGTCTTTGTTTCTAGTTTGTCTTAGTCTGGATGCTCCGCTGATAACTGTTTAGCATCAAAACACCACACACGTCTCAGCTGACAGTCTGGTGGTGGCTGTGCGCGAGATGCATTGGCTGGGAATCAAACCCACAGAAGGCAAGAATTCTACCACTGAACAAAATGAAAGTGGCTGGAGATCAATCGTTCATTAGCCCATTAGCATAATTCTCAAATCTAAAAAGCTCCGATAACTAAAAACTGTTTTTGGCTTTGTTGTAAGTCAGTGACTGAAATATGTTTGATAAAACTTGACCTGAACTGACAAGTGAGTATTTATGATCTTTATTTATCCCAACTAGAGTGGACGTTTATATGTTTTCCTGCAAAGCTATTAACGTGTTTGATTGTGGGGCGCTTGTGAGAGTGTTATGTAATACACGGTACTTGCACTTTATTATGCCTCTAAAATCTACAAAATTCCACATTCCAAAAAAATCTAGCCTCAAGAATTTCAGATATGTACTATTGTTCTGTCTTTTCGATGTTTTCTACTATTTAATTTGTTGTTAATTGTGTTTGGTGTATGCATGCACTTGGGTTTTAGATGACAGTGGAAAGAGTGGGTTTTTGGTGATGACCATGAAGGTTTTGAGTCCCAACTAAAAGGCATTATGGAATGAAACATTTGAGAATTGATTGCCTTGGAAAAAGTTTGCTTTATCATTAAGCATTTGCAGGTAGAGTTCTATTTCTACTCCCACTCTTACCTATGGGACAGATTTTGCCCACTTTTATTCTTAAACAATTAGATAGAAAAAAAAGATCATACATTAAATCTTGCATTTTGTCTCACCAAATTCTGTTGTTCCAGCCATGGAAGAGTTAGTATGTGACACTTCTAAGACATTTCGTTGGTTTTGTACTTCTCCAGTGACCAGGAAGAACTGGAAAGTTTGAGGCTAATGAGAGACCTAGACAGTGAGCTTCAGAGAGGAGCAGTGACAGCAGCCCAGATTTTCAGCATTTCAAGCTTGGCTTCTTGACAAAGACCTCCCTTTGCCTGAGATGGGGGGGGTGGTTAGGTGTTCAGATAGTCCTAGTGGCTGGGGGCTGTGCCTAACAATAGACAACTTCCTCTGCCACATTCTCATTTCCCAATTGGGACCCACATGGCGATACGGAATCCTCTTCTTGAAGAGCTGGAAGGAGTCTTAGTGTTCATGGAATCCAATGCCTCCTTTCTCACCAACAGGGACCCCTTTGCGTAATTAACGAAAGCCATGAATTCTATTCTGAGGAAACTGTGCATTCCACAATATTTCACACGTACATTTTTAGGTTTCACAGAGCTGGTAAAAGGGGTCCTAAGATGACAGCTAATAAAGAACCCTTGATATTGTGCAATGGACATAGCCATTGACTATAAGGCCCCTGGAAGAGAAAACATATCCTCAAAATCAAACAATGATTTCATGCTAGAGCTTGGCTTAAATTCCAAATCTGGCTCATGGTTCCTTCCACAGTGTCAGGTTTATGTGTCCTCAATAGATTTATTTATTTCAATTTTTAAGGAAAGAAAGCCTTTGCTTCTCTCAGCATTTTGAAATCCTAGAAGAGCATCAGGTAGGAACATTCATAGAATGTGGATTTCCCACTAATTTTCCTTTTTCCATTTTTTCTTAATTATGTTCCAGCCTCCATCTTCGTTTCCTTTTAAAGATCTATCTAGCCAGCTTTCCCCTTGCATGTCCAGGGCTCACCAGGGGTATGACCATTCACTTCCTGCTGACCCTTCACCGTCTATTGTTTTTCATTGTGGGCTCTCTCTGCTGAGCCAGAGAGCCTGGACCAGATTGGGAAGGAACACTTGTGAGCAGTTGTCCTTTGTTCTTCACTTGGCTGCTTGCTCTGGCCATGTGTTCTAGGCAGGACTTCCAATTAGGATGCCTGAAGGAAAGGAGCAGATTGGAGATGCTATGTCCTCCTCCGCCGCCAGCAGGGCTGGGGGAGGCAGAACATGCTGCCCAAACTCTCATCGAGAAAGACTTGCTTCCAAGGAAAGAAAATGTGGCATTTCAACTACAGGTAAAGAATGAGAGAAAAGGAAAATGTGGCAGATCTGGGGAAGCATTCTTCCTGGACTGATCAATGTATCCATACTCTTAAAGCAAAATTAACATCTCTTGAAACTGAGTATAATCTTTTCTTCTAATTGTTGCACGTGTTTAAGTGCTACATCTCTAGGTGAGCTGTAAGGACCTTAAGCTTTTTTTTTTTTTTCTCTTACTTTTGCTAAGAAAGGCCTGGTGATCTACTTCTGAAAAATCAGCCATTAAAAACCCTATGGAGCACAGCCCTACTCCAGCACAGATCTGGTAGCCATGAGTTGGAATTGACTGTACGGCAACTAGTTTGATACTCACCATAGATACTGTATATTTTACCCATTTATTTGTAAGCCAGAATGTAAATACCATCAACAGGGGGACTTGGGGTTTTGTTGGAGTTGGCAGCCCTGCCCAAGGGAAACAACCTGGGATTTGGTTCTGGAGAGAGCCTGGTTTGAGTCCTTGATCTTTTTGATGTGGCCCTGGATAAATCATGTAACCACATGGATTCTCATTTTCGCCCATTACTAAGGCTAGTAATGCGAAGAGGTCCCAACGTGGTACCCAACACATGGTAGACTCTTAATAAATATTTATTGTTCTGTTATAGAGAGACTATGCTTTTGAAGTTTGAAAGAAGATGTGAACTTTTTGCCTTTCTTATTTAAGATCTGGAGCTCTGGTGGTGCAGCGGTTAAGCACTCAGCTGGTAACCGAAAGGTCAGTGGTTTGAACACACCAGCTGCTCCAGGGCAGAAAGATGTGGCAGTCTGCTTCCTTTAAGATTTACAGCCTATGAAACCCTATAGGGCAGTTCTACTCTACCTATAGAGTTGCTATGAGTCAGAATCAACTTGAGGGCAATGAGTTTGGTTGGTTTTATTTAAGATCCATCCCTAAGCGTCCAGATTGGAAATTTACCAATTAGAAAACTCACTTATTGTTATGAGTGGTAGCCATGCAATGATGTCCTGAGAAATGAGCCCCATGTGATGAAAAGGAGTCAAGTCCTCGATTAGTTAAGGACCTGTTGTTGTTGTTGTTAGCTGTCATCAAGCCAGTTCCAGCTTGGCAACTTTATATATAACAGAACAAAATGTTGTCCGGCCCTGTGCCATTTTCATGATTGTTGGAATGTTGGAATGTTGGAGTTCATTGTGGTGGCTATTGTGTCAACCCATCTCATTGAAAGTTTCCCTCATTTTCATTGGCCCTCTACTTTACTAGACATGATGTTCTTTTCTGGTGATTGGTCTTTCCTGATGATATGTGCAAAGTAAGTGAGTTAAAGTCTTGCCATCTTCCCTACCAGTTTAGGATTTTTAGTTTCTATCTGTCTTAGTTATCTAGTGCCGCTATAACAGAAATACCACAAGTGGACAGCTTCAACAAAGAGAAATTTATTCTCTCACAGTTAGGAGGCTAGAAATCCAAATTCAGGGTTCCAGCTCCAGGGAAAGGCTTTCTATCTCTGTCAGTTCTAGAGGAAGGTCCTTGCCATCAATCTTCCCCTAGACTAGGAGCTTCTCAATGCAGGAACCCCAGGTCAAAGGATGTGCTCTACTCCTGGTGCTGCTTTCTTGGTGGTATGAGGTCCCCTCATCTCTCTGCTCGCTTCTCTCTTTTATATCTCAAAAGAGATGGAATTAAGACACAACCTAATCTTGTAGATTGAGTCCTGCCTCATTAACATAATGGCCTCTAATCCTGCCTAATTAACATCATAGAGACAGGATTTACAACATATAGGAAAATCTCATCAGATCACAAAATGGTGGACAACCATACAATACTGGGAATCATATCCTACCCAAGTTGACACACAATTTTGGGGGACACAATTCAATCCATAACACTGTCCCTAAGTTAGGATATAATACATATCTGCTCAAGTGAAGTGCATTATATTTTGAGGGTAACACCCAATCTTTGACACACACACACACACACACACACACACACACACACACACACATATATATACTTTATAGCACATATCAATGGATATGTGAACCAAGAGGTAGTCTGTGTGTTGAGACTTTTCTTTAAAACAAAAATGATTAACAAATGTGTGTGCACATGCACACACATACATACCACTGCTTCCACCACTGCCCTGTTTTGTACCCTCACCAATAGAACAACTGAGTGATAAAGGGAGCTTTGCTTTCACCTTCTCTTCTTTCCACATGTTGCCATGTTTTCTTGCCTCCTGGGAATCAAGGTGATACTCTGAGAATATTTCTGGAAACTAAGCACACAATTCAGCGAGAAGAACGGGAGTCTGGGAGTTGCCCTGTGGTATGTATTTGAAGTTGTTCTAGCAAATGTGTTGCAGGGAGTGAGTGGCAGAAAGCTCAGCAGTCCTCTTTCTCACCTGTTCCCCCAAAGCCTATTACACCCAGGTCAGCCAGATTGTTTACAGTCTGCTGTTGCTGAACAGAGTCGGTCTTAGTGAAAAATCCTTGGCCATTACTTTTTTTTTTACTGACAGCTAGTTAAACTAACCAATCTAATTAAAATATAAAAAAGCAAATAACTCTCAAGACTAAAAAAACTTGACTCGATACAGGCAATAGTATTATATAGATTGTGGGATTACAACTATTCACAATTATGCATCTTTTTAAAGCTGTGACTGTAAAGAGGTTCCAACTCACCCAGTGGCTCCACAGGAGAAAGACCTGGTCATCTGCTCCCGTAAAGATTACAGCCTAGAAAACCCTGTGGCGCAGTTCTGCTCTGTCTCATAAAGTTGCTGTGAGTTGAAAACAGGGCTTTGAACTGGTTGGGTATGGTTTGAACCCCTGCTGAGAATTTCCATTTCCATCCTCAGATATATACTGAATCAGAATCTACATTTTAACAAGATCCCCAGGTGATTCTTATGTATAACTTCCTGGGAATGTGTTAGAAATGCAAATTTTCAGCAGGGGTTTGAACCATAACAAACCGGTTTGAAGCCCTGGTTGAAAATTGACTTAATGACGCCTAACAACAACAACAATATCAGCAATGCTAATTTTCTAGGCACAGTAAATTTAATTCTGCACTGGAATTTAATAGTCCGATGAACACTTGCTTTCAGTCTACTTTTTATACATTTTTATTAAAAAGCAGGTATCACTTGAAGATATTATTCTGTCAGTGTTCAGCTATCTCATAAAAAAGCTTTCTCCTTTAATACTTGTATTTTTGGTTCCTGGAGAAGTAGTAATACTTTGGGGCAGATAAGGATAGAATTCTTAGAAACTTTCAAAATCTGTTTTTTTTGTTTTTGTATGTGATGTTTAATTGAGCGAAACATCAGATTTACTTTATATACATGAACTAGTTTGGGGAAATATGGTTGAATCCCAGAAGACAAAACCACATAACTTGTTCCCACCAAAGGTTTATAATAAGCAGGTCTAGGACTCAACGAGATTGTTAACTTGTTAAAGCTTATGTTTTATGACTAAATTTATCTATCTAAATCCTCCTTCTTTATCCCTGGACTCCCTGGCATTACCACAAGATCCCAACATGTGTTCCATTTCTAGTTGGTCTAGTTCTAAGCTAATTAAAATAACTTTTATGGCAAGCTATTCCTTACCCCTGGGGAAAGTTCCTGAGAAGGAGCATTGACTAGGAAATCAGAGGGCTTGGGATCAAGGCTCATCTCCGTCATTTGCCAGCTATGACACCACTGAAAAGATAAACTATACTTTCTGAGTCTGAACTTAGGTGTATTATAATACTTGTAGAAGTCTGGGTGGTGCAAAGAGTTAAATACTCTGCTTGGAACCCTGGTGGCACAGGGGTTAAGAGCTCGGCTGCTAATCAAAAGGTCAGCAGTTAGAATCCACCAGCTTCTCCTTGGAAACCCTATGGGGCAGTTCTACTCTGTCCTATAGTGTTGCTATGAGTCAGAATTGACTCGACAGGTTTTGGATTAACCCAAATGTTGGTGGTTTGAATCCACACAGAGGTGCCTCCAAAGAAAGGCCTGGTGTTCTACTTCCGAAAAGCTGTAGCCATTGAAAACCCTATGGAGTACAGTTCTACTCTGAAACACATAGCATCACCATGAGTTGGAATTGGAATTGACATTATGGCAACTGGTCTGATTTTTGTTTAAAATAATATTATATCAGAGAATTATTGTGAAGAGAATTTAGATAACATTTTAAAGTTATTGAGTCCTATATAATATAAACCCAACCACAAATGAAACCCACTGCTGTCAAGTCGATTCTGACTCATAGCAACCCTATAGGACAGGGCGGAACTACCCCATAGAGTTTCTAAGGCTGTAAATCTTTATGGAAGCAGACTGCCGCATCTTTCCCCCAGGGAGCAGCTGGTGGGTTCAAACTGCCAACATTTTGGTTAGCAGCCGAGTGCTTTAACCAGTGTGCCACTAGGGCTCCTTATATATTATAAACCCTGGTTAAAATTTTGTAAAGATTGGTCAGTTGCATAGATTCCATAATTAACTTGATCAACTGTGTTTCTAATTGGATCGATGTAGACTGGAAGTCAGATAATCAAAACCTCGAAATTACCTTGAGTTGAGTAATTTACAGACCCACTGGATGGAATACATTTTATCTTTCTAGTTCGCAGTTTCCTCATTTGAGAAAACAAGTTTTATGATACCCCAATACAAAACCCATTGCCGTTGATTCCGACTTACAGTGACCCTATAGGACAGAATAGAGCTGCCCCATAGGAATTTCTAGGGCTGTAAATCTTTACGGAAGCAGACTGCGGAGTCTTTCTACTGTAGAGCTGGTGGGTTTGAACTACTGATGTTTTGGTTGGCAGTTGAGTGCTTTAACTACTGTGCCACCAAGGCTCCTCGAACTAAACCCCATTGCCATTGAGTTGATTCTGACTCATAGCGACCCTGTATATAGAACTGCCCCATAGGGTTCCAAGGCTGTAAACCTTTACAGAAGCAGACTAACATCTTTCTCCCAGGGAGCGGCTGGTGGTTTCAAATCGCCAACCTTTTGGTTAGCAGTTGAGTGCTTTAACCACTCTGCCACCAGGGCCCTTTATGATCATAGAGACTATTTTTTAAAGTTATTGTCGAAGTCATTTTAAAGTAAGATATTTTCACGGCTTTAATTCCTGTCATTTGATCCTTTCTGCAATGGAAAGCAAACCTGCCACTAAGATCTGTTATGTTGGCACCACAGCATTCAAAGATATTCAATAACAGATAAATAGAAAATGAAAACAAAAAGGTCAGAGTGTCCTTTACGAAGCTGGCAAACAGCTTGGTGCCGACGTGATTTCAATTACAGGCCAATCTGGAGGTTCAGATGCAGTTGATTTCACTTACGTCATTGGCAGAGTGGTACCTACCACATTTTCCTAAACTGATTCATCTGTGTCATCCAGGGTTCCATGCCTAACACTGAAGTGGCAAAATGACTTCCCCAAATAACTTTAGGGTATATAACTGGACTTCCAGTCCCAAAGGCTTATGTGTTACAACAGTTCCACTGGAAAATAGTGGAATTTCACGTTACTACTACATGCTGAAGCAGCACAGCTGCAAGCCAGATCAGGGAAATAAGTCAAAAGAACATTCTCAGAGACTCATGGTGATTTGCCACAAATTGTCCCCTCAGAATCTCTTTTTAAATGGTGTGATTAGGATGGATGGCTATGCGGTTCTATAAAGTGTGCGGTTGGATAGTGCAGCTAAAATTTATTGAGCACTTACTATGCACAAGACACTGTTCTTTATTTCACATATATTATTTGACTTGATCCTCTTAACATCTGTTTAAAGAAGACACTTATTAGCCCCATCCTCATCAACAGATGAAGGAACTAAGGCATGGAGAGGTTAAGTAACTTGCCCAAAGCCACACACACAGCCAGGCAGCTTACTCCAGGCTGAATGAAGAGGCTGAATAGCAGACCAAGGCACAAGTTTAACCTGTGTCCAGTGTTACATTGTGTTGAGTTATACCTGGTCTTTTTACCACTAGCTGCACACCCGTATGAACTATGACACCTTAATGTCATTAAATCCCTGCACTGAGGACACCTTACTACTCCATAGCAGGTGTCAATGTCCTAGATTTCAGCTGGCCTCTATCATCTGTTTTTTTTTTTTTTTTCTCTTCCACAGGAAAGAAACAAGAATGACCATTTCAAGTTACCTTAATCCTGAAGGGGATGATAAAGGAAGATTGATTCTCTTAGCTTCGCGTTCTTAGGTACCCTTTCAAATTTTAATACATACTGAACAGAAACTGATTATAGCACCCTTTGATACTTCAACCATTTTTTTTCCTTTGACTATGAGTATGTCTGTGTGTCTGAGAGAAAGAGAGAGAGTGAGAGAGACAGAATGAAGGTAAGCATGTGCCCACGGTCCAAGAGGTTATTTAAGGGAAGAGTGTGCTTGGAAGAAAAAAAGACCAAGTAGAATAAATAGATTTCCAAGAATGTCTCAGAAGTTTTCCAGTTATATCCAGATTGCTATTCATTGCAGAAAAGTGGGGCAGTCTTGCATTATGTTCAGCACTTCTATGCAGGGTAGAGAATGACATTAGAGCTTAATCGTACCAGTTATTTTATGTCATGGGAAATGATGTCAATATAGCTTGAAGCAGATATGTTTGAATGAGATTTAATCTTTAGGCAGCAATCATTCAGATACCACCTGAGTGAAAAGTTAAAGAAGTCCAATATGAAACAGACTTTAACCCTCTATAATATTATTTCAAGCTTTATCGAAAATGAAAGCTTTATGAGAATTTATTGTAAGTCTTTGTATACTAATTTATTTCCAGCTGAGTAGGAATGAGAATCTAAGTTTAGAACAGAAAAGAGCCTTAAGCAAAGCCGTTTGGCATTAGCACTATTTGAGGTGGGCTTAAGGTTGCACAGTGCACCATTGCGGGAAGTTAATTGGCATTGCTGCCGGGATGGCTCTGCTTGCCCCACTCTAGCGAGGCACCACCCACATAGAATGCATCTCCTTTAACTGCACAGTGTTGCAGCCTGGGCAGGGTAGGGAGGGGAGATTAGAAGACATGAGTGTAGCAAAATGGAAAAATAATCATGGTGACATTTGAAATTAAAATACAGACTATAAAATTCTGCCTTAGAGAATTTTAAAACACGGCCTCTACAGACTGTGACTGACTGGGTTCTGTTCAGGGCCCTGTTACTTAGTAGTGATGGGGCCTTAGACAGGCCACTTCTCTGGGCCTCATTTCTACATCTGTACATTGAGGACAATAATAGGGCCTACATCATAAGGTAACAGGAATAAATGAGTTAGCCCCTATAAAGCACTTGGAAGAGTGTCCTGGTCACCCAAGAAATAAGTGGCAAAATTGTGACTTGCCAATAATAACAACTTAATATTGAAAAGAAATATAGCTGTTCTTAATACGTGTAAAACCTTTGGATTCTTTTCATTCGGGTCATGTTTGCTGTTAGAATCTCATCTGATGCCAATCCTTCCTAACCAGCCTCTGGGCCAGCTCAGCAAACCTTACTGGTTCCTGAACAAGCCTGGCCCTGCCTCAGATCATGCTGAATTTTTGCCTAGAGTACCCTCCATCCTTTTCTCCACATCCTCTCTCCGTTCTGGCCTGGACAACCCCTATTTATTCTTCACAGCTGAGCTGAAATATCATCCCCTTCTTTGCCTTGGCACTCAATTATCTCACTTTCCTTGACTGATGGGATCATTTTTGCCTCCTGCTACCTGGTAGCACTCAATTGATAGAACCGATCACACTGTGTTAGAACTGGATATGCATCCATCCTCTCATAGTCTGCCTTTATGGAGGACAGAAGCATAGCTACAGTGGTGTCACTAGGGTGGTGTGGGGGGTGTGGACTGTACTGGGTGACACTGTCAGAGGGGGTGACACCAAAATGAGTGTCTATAAAATTTTGTACAGTGTTTCAGCAGAAATTTATTATTTTTTATAAAAAATATCCCTGTAGTTAATTATAACAACAAAAACATTTTTTCGGAAGCCCAGTTTACATGTATCAACATACCTACAAGGTTAAAACTCTATGCTAATTTACTTTTTGAACCTTCTAATGTGCTCTCGTCAGAGCTGTCCTTATTACCCAATTACAATGACGCTGAGAATCACGTGGTTTCGTCTGCACGCACTACAAGCACCCCCTTGTTGTTTTCATTGCTGCCGGTGTTTTTCTAGTCACTGATTTTTTTCAAATTTTCTGGTGTTTTAGCTACAATATTGTGGTAATTAGCGTGGAGGTGTGACACCATGAGTTACTGCACTGGGTGACACCACCCTCATGACACCACTGCATAGCTATACATCTTATTTTTCTGCCTGGTGCCTGGCACATCATATGTGCTCAAAAAATACCTGTTGAATTAATTTTTGATCCGTTGTGAAACCAGAGAAGAAGAGCATTTCTACTGAACACCAAAGGTCAGCAAACTGGAGCTGGTAGCTAACAGCGATTTTGCCATTCCCTAAGTGGAGTTTTTCCCAGAAGACATTCTGCTGCTTAGTCCCTGCAGAGGGAATTTGGGGACTGCCAGCAGGAGTGTCCTGGCTGATCTGCATCACTGTGATGGTGCCTAGGGAGAAACACAATCTTTGAAACGACCAGGTGGTAACCTTTATTTAATTGGCAAGATGAAATCAATGACACATATGGCATTAACAATTTTAGACTCTGGATTAGTTTGCAGTGATATCTGCTGATTTACAAAAAAAAGATTCAAATAATCTTCTAACCATTTTTGTGTCCAGGAAAAATCCCAATGTCTTTGTTGTATTTCTTAATAAGAAATGAGATCTTTAAGCTTATATGCAGAAGGAAAATACTCAGCAATTACATAAGCTGTTCTCTTTAAAAAAATGTATACTTGACATAAACCTATAGGCTATGAGCCTTGGTGGCACAGTGGGCTTGACTGCTAACCAGTAGGTTGGTAGTTTGAACCCACCAGCTGCTCTGTGGGAGAAAGATGTGGTGGTCTGCTTCAGTGAAGATTTATAGCCTTGGAAACCCCATGGGGCAGTTCTACTCTGTCCTATATGGTTGCTATGAGTTGGAATCAACTTGACAGCAGTGGGTTGTTTTTTGTTTTTTTTTTTTTAGGCCATGAAATATAACAGCTTGTCCCCGCCTTTTTTTTTTTTTTTTTTGCCTGACTGAGGGATACGTCTATTATTGTCTTTTTTAAAAACTTTTACATAAATCTTAAAGATAGACAAAATATTGGTGCACACATATCAAGAACCTGAGAAAAACTTCTCCAAGCCAAACTAAAACAATTATTTATTTTACTATTACATCATTCAGAGTTCAATTCAGGAAACAGAAACCACCTCAGGTATATTAAGCAGAAAGGCATTTAATGCAGGAAATGAGGAGCTTAGAAAATTGTTGGGCAGGCTGGAAGAGCGGAAGTCAAGGGCCGCCACTGGGACTACACAGGAGGCAGCCCAGTGATCCACATGCCACCGTAGCGCTGCTGCTGCTGTTGCTACTGTCACCACATCTACCCTGGGATAGGCCCCTCCCTCCCTTCTCCCATCACCTCACGTAACAGAAAACACAGCAGTAATAGCCTTAACTGAGGAGTCAGCCTGATACAACCATTAAAATTACAACCTATGGCATTTGTGCGCTTTGTTATACAAACATAGAAGAGGAACTTATAGATCTAGCCCAAATACCGTATGAGAAAAATTTAGAAACTGAGGCCCATGCTGTCTGACAAACTTCTAAATTAGAAAAATAATGAGCCATCACAAAGGATCAGATTGTCAAATCATACTTTTGTAAATCATGGATCTTTCCCAGTTTCAAGCTGTATTAATAATTTCAAAGAGATAACAGTCCAAAGGCACAAGTGAAGCCCAGGAGAGGTCTGGAACATTGAAGGCAGTTCCTCAGGTGCTTCCTTCCCTCGTTACACACACAGTCTCTGACCCGTCTTTATACCTCAGTTAGATGAGATCTCTAACTGAGGTATAAAGGCTACCTCCACACAGCACAGAGCATTTTGGTTATGAAAAATCTCCATTTTATACCCCAAACGGTCTCTTACGTGATATTTTCTACGGAGCCATGTCCTATAAATACATAGATTCTAGGTTTGAAAAATTCTAAACCAGGGACATCCTGCTAGAAAAAATCTATAGATAAGGACTCTCTTCCTAGAAAATGTTAGCAGTATATTTACCCTTATATAAGTGGTTCAATGGTAGAATTCTTGCCTTCCATGTGGGTGAACTGCGTTCAATTCCGGGCCAATGCACCTGATGCGCAGCCACCACCCGCCTGTCATTGGAGACTTGCGTGTTGCTGTGATGCTGAACAGATTTCAGCAAAGCTTCCAGACTGAGACAGACTAGAAAAAAGACCTGGCAATCTACTGAAAATCAGCTAATGAAAACCCTATGGATCACAATGGCCCCATCTGCAACCAACCATGGGATGATGCAGAATTAAGCAGCATTTTGTTCGGTTGTGCATGGGGTTGCTGTGATGTGAAGGTTGACTTGATGGTAGCTAACAACAACGAAAACAATTGTATGGAAGGACATGAGCTATTACTTTATAACTATTTGATTTAGTAAAAGCATTGTTTATAACATCTGGCTCGAGGACTTCCTTACTTAATCCTATCTGGTTCTTTTCATTTCAAGTATTCCACTAAAATTTCCTTAGCACTTACTACCTGCTATAATAAAATTTGATCCTTACTAACTCCTATAAAAATTAATTTTGCTTACGTATTATCAGGTGTCATTCATTTGAATGTAGAAGGAACTCATTTCAAGTTGACCTCAGTTTGAGAAGGGAATTTATTGATTCATGTAACTACAGGTATGGCTGAATGGATCACCCCAAATGATGACATCAGAGTATTGTCTCTTCCAGTTTCTTGCATCTACTTATCCCTGCTTTGATTGCGTTTTCAGACAGAATCTTTCCTATGGTCACCATCTGGACATGGGCAAGACCACACTGATATCCTACTTACTGAGCAGTCCGCTGACAATAAGATGGAAGTCCCTTTCCAACAGGGCTCTTCACACTCCTGATTCTGCATCTCATTGCCCATGCATGGATCACATGTTTGTCCCTGAGCCATCGTTATATCTGCCTGTCTTAGTTTCTTAGTGCTGCTGTAACTGAAATACCACAAGTGGTTGGTTTTAACAAACAGAAATTTATTTTCTCATGGTTTAGGAGGCTAGAAGTCTGAATTCAGAGTGTTGGCTCTAGGGGAAGGCTTTCTTTCTCTGTGGGCTCTGGAGGAAGGTCCTTGTCTCTTTTGGGCTTCAGTTCCTCAGTTCCTTGGTGATCTCCAAGTGGCCTCCATCTTCCAAAGTTTGTCCTTGCTTGCTTCTGCCCCTAAACTGCTCCTTTTGTGTCTCAAAAGTGATTGGTTTACAACAAACCCTACAGTGATATAGCCTCATTAACATAACAAAGAAAAAACCCTGTTCCGAGGTAGGATTATATGCATATGCATGTATGTTGTTGTTGTTAGGTGGCGTGGAGTTGAGTCAATTTTGACTCATAGCCATCCTATGAACAACAGAACGAAACACTGCCCAGTCCTGCACCATCCTCACCATCGTTACTATGCTTGAGCCCATTGTTGCAGCCACTGTGTCAATCCGTCTCATTGAGGGTCTTCCTTTTTTTCACTGACCCTCCACTTTACCAGGCGTGATGTCCTTTCTCCAGGGACTGATCCCATATATATATGATCCATACGTGTAGGGGTTAGGATTTACAACACATATTTTGGGGGGATATAATCCAATCCATAACACTATCTAATTGGTTATACTCTGGACCTGCACGCAAAGTGTGAAATGGGAATGAGTTTTACCCAAGGAAAATCAAAGCTTTTGTTACAAAAAAGTAAAGGAGGCTGAGCGAGGAGGCCAAACAAACAACTTGCCATATGTTCACTATAGTTTGTTTATGCTTCTTTTATATTCTGTCACTTTCAATAAATGAAAACGTGTTCATTTGCATAAATATATTTGAGCTTCATAATTTCAGCAGCAACTGTAGAAAATGACATGGATATAATTCTCCAAATCTTGATTAAGAGAGTTTTCAGGAACATGCCTCTCTAGGGAAAAGTGCAGCGTGCTTTTATCTTGTAGGGATAACATACGGATTAACCAGCACTTTGAGTATAAAAAAGTATGATATAAATGTATCCTTTAATTATGCTGCTGAAAGTGATATCTGTGTTCCCTATCTATTAGGAATAACATCAGGTAGCGGAAGTAAAGTGTAATGAGAGAGACCAAAGTTAATCATGCTGGGACCAAAAAGAGACTGAGGCAAAATATCTAGGCAGAGACTTTTTCTTCTTAGATACAAAACCAAATCCAAACATGAATTCGGCTTGCTTAAAAATAAATCACGTCCACTTTCATCACAAGCTTCCTTATGTATTGCAAAAAAAATGACCTTTAAACTACCTTGAGAGATAACAGCTGACTAGAAAATTACAGTTATTAGCAGGATAACCAGAGATTAGAGTATTGTAAAAAAAAAAAAAAAAAAAAACTAAGAGACAGATGTTAACAATTTGCAACCTCAAAAGACAGCTACGATAAAACCCTATATTGTGGTGTTTCTAAAGGATGATTGGGGGATTCATGATAATATACTGTACCTAGAAATCTGAGTGTAGATAAGTAAAATCACCTTTCTTTTTTGAGAAATTCATCATAAACATTTGATTTGTGAAGACCATGGAAAATCTTTAATTATGTTTATGAAGTATTCACCTCTGCCCCAAAGATTTTTTAAGCATAACTTTTTATTATAAACAACTCAAATATACATTTCCATTTTGTGAAGGACATTCCTTATATAAAGACTACATAGTGATTATTGTCTGTTCACTGTTAACCCTTCAGTAGAAGGGCAACATGAACTACTGGTTAAAACCCTAAATTGAGGGTTGGGAGTCCTGAGTTACAGACATCACTATTAATTTCCACTTGATCCTGGGCCAATCATTCAATAATAATTTTTCTTTTCTTTTCAGAGGTAACTCCAGCAGAGTTCTCTCTGGGTGAAAGTGGAAGGAAAGCATGAGCTCTGGTACCTGCTAGGTTTGGATCTCAACCACCCTGCAGTTACCGGAACAGTTAAGCTTACAGACTCCAGCACCAAGGACTAGTTCTGGCATTTGCTATGTGACCTTGAGCTGTTACTTTTTGTGCCAGGGTTTCCTCACATGTCACATAGAGATGATAATAATACCTACCATTGGAGTTATGAAAAATAAAAGGTTTAATATTTATAAAGGGCTTGGAACATTACCTGGGGCCTGATAGGAGCTGTACAGACAGTCCCCGGATTACGAACGTGATCCATCCCTAAGCGTGTCTTGAAGTCTATAAGTCGAATTCGTAGGTAAGTCAGAACAGGGGCATATGGTTCTTATTTAGCCTTAACTTTAGTGCAAGAAAAGGCTCAAAGCCTTTTCAGTGATGTAGAAGCCGCATGTGCGGCAAGTGAAGGTGATTGTGAGGAAAAATTCATTGCGACTAGTGGTTGGTTTAATTGTTTCAAAGTGTGGGCGAATTTACATAACGTTAAAGTGCAAGTACAAGTTGTGCATAAGTCGGATGTTCGTATCCCAGGGACTTACTGTGTAAGTATTTGCTATTATAACAGTTACCTGCTATTTGAAAGCTTTAGATAAGCAAACCTTAGTTAACTCTTTTATAAAACAGTGGTGTGATGATGAAGTGAGACATAGTTTATAAAATACCTAAACGCTTTGCCCATAGTAGTTATCCAGCCAATGATAACCGGTTGCCGTCAAGTCGATTCCAACTCCTAGGGACCGTATAGGACAGTGTAGAACTGCTTCATAGGGTCTCCAAGGAGCAGCTTTTGGTTAGCACCCATAGCTCTTAACCACTGTGCCACTAGGGCTCCCAGTGAATGATAGTTGCTTTCAAGAGATGAGGATTTTCTAGCCAGACTTGAGGCCAGGAGAGATTCTGTAAAATTTCATGATTGTCTTCCTTGATAAAAACCTCAAGTTTTGATGATGTTTGTATAACATCCTATTTCTACCACCATTGCCATATACCTTTAATACTTTTTATAGATTCATATTAATTCACTAAACTTTCTGTCAGATGCTGATCTGGGAGGCCAATGTAAACAGAGTAAAGCATTTACTTGACATGTCCGCTGGAGACCAGTTTCTGCCCCCATTCAACCTGTTCATCCTCATATGCTCCCTACTTTTGTCAGTGGCACCACTATCCCCTGGTTCTCAGGGATCCCTTCCTCCCTCTGCCCTGCCCTCTGTATCCAAGCAACAGCCAAGTCTTGTCAAATCCTCTAGATAGGGCTTCTTTCCCCATCACCACTGTCTCAGCTAGTTCTACACCATCCTTTGTTCACACTATTGTTGCAGCCTGACTGCCCCCTCCTCCTCCACCCAGGCTCCCTGTTGTTTGTCCATCTCTTCTGCGGGTCTAGGTAAACGACATGATACTCTCTAGACCCCTCAGAATGACATTCCAGCAGTTTCTTATCCTTTCTCCCTACACATCACATGATTTACTCAACTTTACTTTCTTGCTCTTCCTGTTGTTGCTTTTACTCATGGTGTTTCCCTTCTCTGGGGGAGCCCATATACTCACATGTCCAAATCCTAACATCCTCAGTGGACGATTTCAAAGCCTGTTCTGTTCTATGAAGTCTTCTCTGTTACTCTCATTCCTTTCCACCCTCACTTACTATCAAAATGATTTCTTTCTTCTCCAAACTCTCATAACATTTCATCTTTACCTCTCTTATATAATTTATGGTTTACCTTGTATTTAATTCATTTTTTGGCCTGTCTTTTTTCTCCACACTGTCAATTCTTTTGAGGATAAAATACAGGCTGATTTATTTTTTATTTCTCCGTAATGCCTAGCACAGTAAATATGGACATTCAAAAATACTTATTTAGTAATTGAAGGAATGGAAGGGGGAAAACGGTTATAGCAGTTACTTACCAGGAGCTCAGCATCTAGTAAACACAACAAATGTTGTACGTACTAGACACACGGATATACGAACTACGATACAAGGCTGACTCTGGAAATGCAAAAACACATGCACAGATATCTTTTTAGGCAAGTGTGCGCAAAGAAATACTTAACTCTGACAGGAAACTTGGGAGGGTGCTTCTTAGAGGAGGTAGAATTGCAACTGAGCTTTGAGGGAGAGACAGAAGATATAAGCAGTTTAGAGACAAAGACTTTTTAGGCTGAGCCAATAATTGGAGCCAAGACCTGGAGGAAGGTAAGGGCAGGGCTGTGTTCCGAAAACAGTGCCCAGACTGATCTCATTGGATGTGTTACCCATGAACTTGAATAAATCTTTTATGACCTGGGATAATCACAGGTATATTCATCCTGGATGGGTTTTCTCTTCAATATATACTGAGCTGATGTAACATGATCGAACTATTTTCTTAATATTATATGAGGGCAAGTCTATTATTGAAGACTAGCTATTTGCGAACTATAGACCTAACATTTCATCCTTCCCTTACTGAAAGTAATTGATAGATACTAAAAGTTGTGGGAAGAGATATGTTCATTTCAACATTTTTATTACCCGCCATTTTGTTTCATGATAGCAGAGTGAGCTGCAACTCACACTTAATATGCATCAGTATATTTTTTTGTGGTTCACCAAATTTAATTTTAAAAGAGTTAATTCCTTTCAGTGTTATGATGGAGCGTATAGATTGACAAGCATGAAAAGTTAAGTGGTACAATGCCGTGCACATAAAAAAGGTGCTTAATAAATATGGCCTAAATTGAACTGGTATAGTGGCCACCCACAGAATGTCTAAGCAGTATTTCCCCACCTACTCATCCACATGCCTGCAATGGAGCTGCCATGTTGTAAGGTGACATACACACAAATTCTTGGGCTTGGGCTCCATGAAACAGACATTTTAGAAATGCTATTTTAAAAAAAAAATAAATTACATTTTTTTTATCTAACTTTTTTACAATTTTGGTTTTACTCTTTTTTGACCCAGAAGGTTAAAATGAATATAGTACATCACAGATTCCTTATATATTCCATCTATATTCCTTATATATGATCACCCTTAGATTAAAAACAAGTATTTTGATATACCATTTAAAAATCCATATTGAAATTTTACCTATAGTAATAATTGTCAGCTTGTAGTAGGTTTCAAAGATTCCCTATGTCCTATCTATAGGTTGAAAATTATTTTATAATCCAAGTATTAGAAGGTGGAGACTTCTCTTTCTCCTTCCTCTTTGACTGATTGCATCATGTGCTTCCAAATATTCTTCTAGGAATAAGTCACTATTCCTCATACTTAACTCTTCTTTTGAGCAAAAGCAAATCTACAATATTATTGTCTTCCAACCTTCCCTTTTATCTTGGAAACCAGTTCCCCTAAAACAACCAAACATCATGCCTTGTGTGGAATCTGGTTAAGTCAATGAACCATTTTGTAAGGATTTTTGAACTTGGGAGCCAGAGATTTGAAGTGAATCACATTTAGTGGCAGAAGCCATAAGGTAGAAAACTCAGGTGTTTGCGCAGTCATATTCCCTATAAAATGGAGAAATATTGTAACAGAGGAAGAACTTGACATACAGAGTAATTAAAAAACAAGAGGTAGATACGGGGGAACTCAGAACAATTGGACTAAACCAAAGCTAGGAAGTTTCCTGAATGCAATCAAACACTTCGAGGGACAGAGTAGCAGGGGTGGGGGTCTGGGGACCACGCTTTCAGGGGACATCTAGGTCGATTGGCATAACAAAGTTTATTAAGAAAATATTCTGCATCCTACTTTGGTGAGTGGCATCTGGGGTCTTAAAATCTTGCAAGTGGCCATCTAAGATGCATCAATTGGTACCAACCACCTGGAGCAAAGGAGAATGAAGGACACCAAAGACACAAGGAAAGTAGTAGCCCAAGAGACAGAAAGGGCCACATAAACCAGAGACTTCATCAGCC
>NW_004443977.1:11719264-11740868 GCF_000243295.1 Trichechus manatus latirostris
GCAGCTTCTGTCCACAGGTGAGATGAGAAGGCAGAGAAGGTTAGGAGTGGGTTGACTGGACATGGGAAATCAGAGGTGGAAAGGAGGAGTGTGCTGTCACAGTGTAGGGAGAGCAATTAGGGTCACATAGCAATGTATGTATAAATTTTTGTATAAGAGACTAACTTGAAATGTAAACTTTCACTTAAACTACAGAAATTAAAAAAAATAATAAAAACAAGAGGTGGAGAGAGATGACCTTCAAGTAAAACACCAGTTGCCATTGAGTCAATTCCAACTCATGGCAACCCCATGTGTGTCAGAGTAGAACTATGCTCCACAGTGTTTTCAATGCTAGTTTTTTGGAAGTAGATCACCAAGTCTTTCTTCCAAAGTGCCTCTGAGTGCACTCAAAACTCTAACCTTTGGTTAGCCACCAAGTATGTTAACCATTTACACCACACAGGGACTCCAAATACTAGTTTTCAATTGATCTTGGGTCCAGTTACATCTTTGTCCCTCTACTGGTTGGGGCTGTAAAATTGGATTCTGATAGTAAATAGATTCCCCTTTCTGTATGAGCTTGTTGGAGGTGTGTGTTTGTCATTTGTGACCAAACTACTACAAGATCTCTAACTTAGACTAGGATTCGGGAAGCTGGAACTGCATCGCAGTGGAAAAGACTGTCCTAGAGCCATGCGGTGTGGAGGAAATGATAAATAACAGCAATGTCTAAGCAAAGACAAGTGCAAAGGAGGCAGAGAAAAGCAAATTACCTGACCTGAAGTAAAGGGTCTAGAGCGAGATCAGGTTTGGCTAGTTAGAAGTCAGACACTAGGACAGAGTCCCTGTGTAGAAAGGAGGGGCCTATTCTCAGATGCTTATGGCCTCACCCCTGAGTGGGGAGGTAACTTGAAGATCCTGAGTCAGTTCTGATGCTTAAGAGCTGACTCTAATGCAGACCCTTCCTTCCCCTACAGTACACAAAACAGCAGGGATGAGAAATTAAACGTAGATTATGATTTTGGGGGAAATACAATAGGGAAGAGTAACAGCTTCTTGTCCTTCTCACATGTGGGAAATAAATAAATCACCTTCACCTACTGTCAGTAGAATGATATGGCTCTGATCATTGTTAACAAATATGTAGCTGTAAGGAAGCCAAATAAAGATCTATGCCATTTTAGTGATCCAACTGGCTCTCCTTTTGAGCATTTATTTCGGAATATATTTATATGAAAGAGAGAATTCAGACCAAAACATTCCAGAACAAAATATTACAATCATATAATCTGAAGTATATGGTTGGCCCGAGTTCTTCTCTGAGAAGTTCGAATATCAATTATTATGGTGTCCTAGTGTCCATCTGAACACTTAGTTTGTGATCCTGGCTGCAAAGCAGATAAACATATCAGAGGGAAGAGCTAGGTGCCCGACATGTTTTAGGAAAATAAAAGCTGCTCAGTTGTACAATCGATTGACACTGAATTATGAAAGACCTTATGATTTAGTTCAGTGGATTCTGTCAGAAACCTCTCTCCTAAAATTCTCATCCTTTACCTTGAAAGATGAGGCAATGCAAAGCTTTTTAAGATGACATGTCTCAACTTTCCAAATTAGTTTACTGCAAGTCTATAAATCAAGACTATTTTTCATTCTTTGCTGTGGTGGGCATCTCTCTGTCTGGCTACATCCTGGGGTGAAAGACCTTTCCCCTTCCCCAGATGTGTTCGGAATGCAGTAATTCTCTCACTCTCTCTTTATTACTAATTGCCTTGTCTCTTAAAACAGACAATTGCAAGTTGAGTGCCTGGGAGGATGTGACTATGGGGCCTTGTTAAACCAGGGCCAGTCAGGTTAGAAGCTGTGCATAACTTAAATCTACATTTCTGACCCTGAACTTGCTTTATAGTCCACCACATTAATTACGGTTGTACAAAAATGAAAAAAAAAAATCTATATTTGGGCTAAAGAAGTGTTTGAGAATTTTATTGAGTTTCCCCGGTTTGGTTTGTGTTCAAATGGTAAAACACTGAATTTGTTCACTTTTACCCGGTCACTTCACTGCTCGCTCATCAAGAGAAATAGCTTTTTCCCACAGTCCTTAGAATTGGCCTTTCTATAACATACTGAAGTTAAACACATGCTAATTTAAACAAAGAAACAAACAACAACAACAAACGGTGATTTAAACTCTATCACATTTGTATACGGTTAGCACACAAACCTGACGCATACCTTACCCACAACCACGCTGGGTGGTTAAGTATTAACTTGTCAAAGTGAGCAGGCCTGCTTTATCATGGTGGCCTTAGGCAGAAATTATAGGAGTTACATCCATCCTAAATCTTTTTCTAGGGAGGAACACAGTAAGGCTTAAAATATATATAAATAAATTTGAGGTGAGTTTGAAACGCAGAAGCTTTCCTTCTACACAAGGAGCTCTGTGCTGTGCAGACGAAGGGATTGCATTTCTGCTTTTATGAATCACAAAGGAGGCAAATGCTCAACCAGCTGAACCCTGCTTTATTGGTGCATATGCATTTCTTGCACCTAACTTCCTAGTCTGCATTCTGAAAGTGTTTTATGTTCTTTCTTCTACAGTTCTTCCTTCCTTCTACTGAGCTCCCCCTCAATTCTGTGAAGTCACCCAAGAACCTAATTAACAAGACAGGATAGAAATGCTAGTGTCTCTGGATGGGTCTGCAGGATGCCACATGCTTCTAGGTGAAAACTAAAACCAAGATAGCAAATACTTCGTGAAGATTTGATCCCCTCATACCACAAAGCATTGCTGAGATTGACTGGATTTTTCATTCCTCTGCTGGTTATTTCCTTAGTTTGTTCTAATAGTGTGTAGACAACACAGTAGGACCATAGCTCTGAGCTCTCAGTAGCTGAACTTGTTCTTACCCAGAATTCCACTAGAAGGACCATGATGGATGATCAGATCTGCTTGCCAGTTATAAATCTCAGTGAATAAGGAGGGGGAGACCAGGTCGACACACCACCTCTGAGGACTGGGTTACAGACGCCTCGCTGATTTATCTGCCCATTTCTCCTCATTATGAAAGAAGGAAATGGTTTAGCTTAAACATTTCACAGAAACGCTTGGTCAGGGTGCACCTACTTCATGGGAAAGAAACTCCTGTCTTCATCCTGTTTATTACTGCCCAAAAGTCATTTTTTCTCTGATCTAAATACATCCATGAGGCCTCCATCAACAAGTTTTTATTATAAATTAAAACTCTGGAACTTGTTGAACTCTGCTTTCTTTAGGAGATAGTTTGGATACTAGAAGAGTAAGGTTTTCTTATTCCAAGTGATGGTTAAGAACACATTGTGAGGAATCAGCATTTGTGGCTCCATGTACGTTGCTAAACTTCTCTGAATCTCAGATCTTCCACTGCTAAATGACATTAATCATAGCACCCGTCTATGTGCTAGAGTTAACTGAGGTAATGCTTATCACATAATAAGTGCTCAATAAACAACTGTTATCATCCATCAGTATCATCCTTGCCATTCCCAAAGCATGGACACCAACTATACCAATGAAAATCCTAGTTCTTTAATATACACAGCTCCCTTCCCATTGACCTGGATTCTACATACCTCTCCAGCCTCATGATACTCACCATCTCAAAATTGTTCTATAAAAAGGTAAAATTATCTGCAGTTGCCTACTGAGTCACACTTTTATGTCTTTTTCCATGCTGTCCCCTCTGCCACGAACATACTTTCCAATTTTCTTCTAGTGAATTCTTATTTATAATTCAAAAATGTTTGATAGATTAGTTTAAGCCTGCTCTCTCCCAAACTCCCAGGCTGATGATCTAAGTGAACTTCATGTGTGCTTTTTCAGCAATCTGAACATTTCTCTTGAGCTTATTAAATTGCTGTATTTTATTGAAATTATGTGCATGTAAGTCTATTTTCCCTACTAGGCTGAAAGCTCCTCAAGGGCAGGTGTTGCCATACCAGCAACTGACATAGGGACGCACTTCAGTTTTCAAAGTGGTTTATGCCTAGTGTTGGGATGAGAGGAGCTATGAATACACTTTCTTCCAGTATATGGATACAGGAAAGGCAAATTATTAATATAGTTACAGATTGTTACATATAGAAATATTTATAGGTGTATGTATATATACACATGTATTTCTTTTCTCTGTCAGCTAAGAAAGCTTAAAAGAAATGACACTCCAGTAGCAATGAGCACACATAGTACCCAGATCTTGGTTTCTAATATCATTTTACATTAAAATGAACTAGGGCTCCTTGGAGAGATGGCTGATTCTATGACTGGGGAAAGAAATATACACAGTGAACCTGGAGCATCTTGTAATGCTAGAAAGGAAGGAAGTGTTAAAAAACCAAACCAAACCAAACAAAAAAACCAAACCTCACACTGATGAGGTTATGTCAAAGGGACACAGGAGCTAGCTGAAAGAAAAATATGAGCAGCAAAGTAAGTAAAGTAATATTGAATGATAACTTAATGTATAAAATAAGTATCCATGAGTCCATACAGATATAAATAAATGATTGAATAAACTAATAAATGGGGTAGAAGAGACAACTTTTTCCATCAGAAGAATTTATGTAGCTACTCTGCCCTAAAAGAGCTCTGGTGGTATAACGGTTAAGCGCTCAGCTGCTAACCTAAAGATTGGCGGTTCGAACCCACCATCTGCTCCATGGGAGAAAAGACCTGGACCTGGCGATCTGCTCCCTTAGAGATTTGTAGCCTATGAAACCCTCTGGGGCAGTTCTACTTTGTCCTATAGTGTCACTATGAGTCAGAATCGACTCAACGGCACACAACAACACTCTTCCCCCAAAGGAAGGGGACCATAACTCCCCACTCCTGAAGTGTGGGCTTTGCATCGTGACTTCCTTCCAAAGAGCACAGTGTGGAAAGTGGGAAAAAGAATAAATTTACATTAAAGAAACTTGACAAATGTTACTTCTGCCAGGTGACACAGGTCATTGTCAACAGTCATGAATTGAAATAGAGGAGCATCCTACAATATACTTGACCAGTGCTCCTCAAGACTGTCAAGGACATCAAAATCAAGGAAAAATCTGAGAAACTGTCACAGCCAGGAGAAGACTAAGGAGACATGACCACTAAATGTGATATGGGATCCTGGAACAGACAAAGAAGTACGACTAAATTAACTTTAGTTAATAATAGTGTATTGATATTGGTTCATTAATTGTAACAAATGTACCATACTAACATAAAGATGTTATTCACAGAGGGAGCTGTGTGGGGGTGGGGGGTGGGGGGGGTGTATGGGAAATCTCTACTTTTCCTCAAAAATAAATTTAAATCACATTTTCTTCTCAATTTAAATCTAAATTTATATCTCCAGTCTAAAACTCTAAAAATAGTCTATTAAAATGAATAAATAAAAAATAAAAACAAAAGGAATAAAGTCAAGATTAGCTGAATAATGTAGAAGAGATATTACTTCTTTCTTACTGCAGAGACACTTATCCCTGCCATATCTAGGTAGTTTAGGCAAACAAATCTATGTCATAAATTAACTCAATAAATGCCTCCATTTTCTGCTTCGTGGTGTGCAGACAGGAGTGGAATAAAGATACGTCACATGGAATTCTTTCTACAAAAAGAATAACACATTCCACCAACACTTAGGCTTTTAAAACCAGTAGCTTCATGACTTAAATACACATTCATTATAGTCCTTGCTTAGTCCAGACAGGTGTCACAGTCATGAGAGATGAATATCCCAATTTTCTGCAAAATCAGCCATTGAAAACCTATGGAGTACAGTTCTGCTCTGACATACATGGGGTTGCTATGAGTTGAATTAGCAGGTGAGAAAAAAATTAAGGTAGATCAGAGGAAGCTGAAGTTCAACCTGCTTTCAGTGAGTTAGACAGAGAGAGGTGTTTTGTTTGATTCATGTCAACATCGAATGAACATAGATGCCTATGTTCACAAACCATAGCATTCTAGATAAGCTCTATTCTGCTGTGTGCTATGTCCACAGTCGGTGACTTATTTGCTGGGCAGTAAACATTTGGGTGTGTTATGGATTAAATTATGCCCTTCAAAAAGCTATATTCAAGTCCTAACCTCTGGTATCCGGGAACATGATCTTGTTTGGAAATAGGGTCTTTGATGATGCTATCAGTTAAGTTAATACAAGGTCCTAGAGTATGTGGTTTTTAACACTATATGACTGATGTTCTTATAAAAGAGGAGGAGAGACACAGAGAGACAGACAGAGGAAGGACATCTATGTAAAGATGCATCTACAAGCCAAAGAAAGCCTAGGGCTACCAGAAGCGGGGAGAGACAAGAAACGATCTTCCCCTATAAACTTCATGGGGAGTATGGCCCTGCAGACACCCTGAATTTGGGCTACTGGCTTCCAGAACTCTGAGACAATATTTCTCTTCTTTTAAGCCATATAGTTTGTGATGTTTTGTTCTAGCAGCTCTAGCAAACAAATGTAGGGCTCAAGCAGGAAGTGGTATAGTTAGCACTCTCAGCTAACTTTCTAAAGAAGCTGAAAAAGTTAGCTTGCCACTCTCAAATAACCATGCTCCTAGACTCCCACTTAATTTTATATGCACGGTTTTGTGCTCTTGCTCAGGGAGAGCTTCAACTCCATCCTTTTGATAAACTGTGGTGTAGGAGGAAGGCAGAGGATGTCTGCATGACAGGGTGGGCCAGGTCAGCAAATTGATGTTCCTTCTTGGAGCCAGAGCTAGCCAAGAGGGATGGCTCTGACCGTAGGGATGTTACACTGGAGGCTTACAGAGGTGGTCCAAAATGGAGAAAGAAAGGGAAGAACTGTAGTATTTTTCGTAATTATTAGATGCATTCACCTTCCTGTTTAAACTCTACAAGTCGTTCCTAGTCATGTAGACAAAACACCCAGGTGATTGGCTGAATGTCTTTAATTTTTAAACTTTTGTAACAGTGTCAAGTAAACATATCCTGAGGTATGAGACCCTTTCATTAAGACTTTATCCATTAATTCCATATTCTTCATAATTCAACATTACATTATTCCTATTCAGTGCCTTCAGTTTTCCAAACTACTTCCACAGAACTGCAGCCCAATCTTCCAGCCAGTTTCTTCTCCTATTTTCCTTCAGGGGAAAAAAAGAAAAATCAATAATGATTTCGGTGGTTTTACATTGCCATGGTAAAGCTGCTCTCCACAATGTTATAAATCAATGGGAGTAGGTGGTAATGGGAGAGTAGTTCAGTGGAATAGTTTAGCGCACAGGCTTTGAGCAGGACTGCCCACATAAATTGTAGGGCCTAGTGCAAAAAGGAACCCTGGTGGTGCAGTGGTTAAGTGCTATGGCTGCTAACCAAAAGGTCGGCAGTTCAAATCCACCAGCTGCTCCTTGGAAACCCTGTGAGGCAGTTCTACTCTGTCCTATACGGTGGCTATGAGTTGGAATCGCCTCAACGGCAATGGGTTTTTTTTTTTTTCATTTAGTGTAAAATGGAAATGGAGGCTCCTTGTCCAAAAATTATTAAGAATTTTAAGATGGTGACAACAGAGCATTAAACCAAGCACAAGGCCTTATGTGACTGCCCAGGTCTCATGCCAATGAAGCCAGCCCTGGTCTGGAGCAATGAAAATGGTCTCTAATCCAGGATCTGCCTTTTACCAATTGTGTAACTTTGGGAAAATTTCTTACATTCTTTCAACCCAAGTTTCATTACCTGTAAAATGATAGTAAGATTATCTGGTTTGTTACATGCTACAACGTGAATGAACCTTGAAAACATTATACTGAGTGAAATAAGTCAGTCACAAAGGGATAAATATTGTATGATTCCACTTATGTGAAATATCTAGGATAGGCAAGTGTATAGAGACTGAAATTTATTAGTGATTACCAGCAGTGGATGGGAGAGTGGGAAAAGGGGGGACTTACTGCTTAGGGGACACTGAGCTTCTGTTAAGGGTGATGAAAACGTTTGGAAATAGATAATGGTAATTGATGAACAATGTCAGAAACATAACTAATGTCACTGAACTGTACATGTGAAGAATGTCTGAAAGGCAAATGATTTGTTACTTATATATTTACCACAATAAATAGAAAAGGAGTATCCACTGATTTTTACAGTTGTAAAATTTTACTTGGATTTACAATCAACACTCATGGAAGCAGCAGTCACGAAATCAAATGACGCATTGCATTGGGTAAATCTGCTGCAAAAGACCTCTTGAAAGTGTTAAAAAGCAAAGATGTCACTTCAAGGACTAAGGTGCGCCTGACCCAAGCCATAGTGTTTTCAAATGCCTCGTATGGATGTGAAAGCTGGTCAATGGATAAGGAAGACCAAAGAAAAACTGATGCCTTTGAATTATGGTGAATTATTGAATATACCATGGACTGCCAGAAGAATGAACAAGTCTGTATTGCAAGAAGTACAGCCAGAATGTGGCTTAGAAGCAAGGATAGTGAGACTTCATCTCGCTTACTTTGGACATGCTCTCAGGAGGGATCAGTCCCTGGAGAAAGACATCATGCTTGGTAAAGTAGAGGGTCAGCGAAAAGGAGGAAGACCCTCAACGAGATGGACTGACACAGTGGCTGCAACAATGGGCTCAAACACAGCAATGATTGTGAGGATGTCACAGGACTGGGTGATGTTTCACTCCATTGTGCATGCAGTCACTATGAGTGGGAACTGACTTGGCAGCACCTGACAACAACAACAACACAGCATAGAAAAGACCAAAAAAGCAAGGTCAGGGAACTGCTACAGTGGTTACCTCCTTGACAAGTGCATGTGTTTCCATTTACCATAGTCTTTTTCCTCCAGAATCCCAGCCCTGCACCAGGCTCTGAAATTTCATGAGGGCCCTTGGGTCTGACCCCCACACCTGGGCCTGGTGAGTCGGCCCTTCCTTCTGTTGATGCTGCTGCCCCCCTGCCTGCCTGTCCACCCCCTTGTTGACCTCTGGCAGGCCAGACCTCATAGCTTGTGTGCCCTGCGTCCTTCTTGTCTCTACGCTGCCTTTGACCTGACTCCATGACGTCTGTATTTGCCCTCGGGCTGCCTGCTGACTCTGTTTGTAGCCCTTTGCATCAGTTGAATGACCCCAGTTTTGGCCCTTTGCCCAGAATGGTGACCCTTTGCTGCCTGGACCCTGTCCAACAATGCCCCATAACACATGAGCAAAGTGTAGTCCATTTACTTGGCCAGCCTTGCCCTGCTCCTTCAGTGCTCTCATAAGAACACAGAACAACGTCTGGTAGGAACTTCTCCACATGCTTTGATTTGGGTGGTACCAAGGCCTGCGATTCATTAAGCACTGCAAAGAGCTCTTCTCCCTCCAAGGAGCCCTCCTGCCCTTTCCCTGCCTGTGGAAGGCAGAATGGTTGGGACATTCTTTCCTTTGGGGTCAGCAGGAGTTCTCCATGAACATGCTTCTTTGTTCTTTATAGTTTGACTATATTGGTTTAAAAAAAAAAAAATCTAGTAGGCTTAGTGAAGAATTAACCCTTAGGGATTAATTATTAGTTGACAATCCTTAATACCAAACCAGTTATTTTTCTTTTGGTAGGTATTGTGGTAATGAGCCAAATTGCAATGGAAAGATTAAAATCAATCTACCTGGGCTTTCGCTTTGTTTAATGCTGTACTAGAGCAGCATCATCTGTCTTACCTTACCAACAAACGGGTACAGTCTGGTGGAGGCAACCCGATATGCCTACAAACATGTGTCTTTGGATACTGAAAATAATTCCAAAGCAATGGAAGAAATAACTGGTTTTTAAAGTGTGGTGTGGACAACCTGATACCTTGCAGGTGTCTCTGAGAAGTCTACAACATTGTTGTTATATGCCATCGAGTTGATTCTGACTCACAGCGACCCTATAGGACAGAGTAGAACTGCCCCATAGTGTTTCCAAGGAGTAGGCGGTAGATTTGAACTGCCAACTTTTGGTTAGCAGCCCAGCTCTTAACCACTATGCCACCAGGGCTAATCTACAACATTAAAGTCCCAGAAAGAAGTCATAATGTTAAAACAATCTTAACTTGACTCTTCAGCTGCTTTCTTTACTCTCTGGGACATCTTTCTTGATTCTTCTTCTACCTCACAGTCTCCTTCTTTTCTCTGCCCTTGCTAGTTCCTCCTCATATGCCAGACCTCCAAATGTTAGTACATCCAAACCCCTTTCAGCTGGAAACACGAGCAAAGGATGCCAAGGGAGTGAAGGAAAAAGAGGGAGTTGGCAAAATTCCATGTTGTCATGGGTTGAATTATGTTCCCCCAAAAATGTGTGTAGCAATTTGGCTGGGTCATGATTCCCAGTATTGTAGGATTGTGTACCATTTTGTAATCTGATGTGATTTCCTTATGTGTTGTAAACTCTATCACTATGATGTGATAAGGTGGATTAGCAGCTGTTATACTGACGAAGTATACAAGATTGGATAGTGTCTTAAGCCAATTTCTTTTGAGATATAAAAGAGAGAAGTGAGCAGAGACACATGGGAAACTCACACCACCAAGAACCAGTGCTGGGAGCAAAGTGCGTCCTTTGGACCAGAGATTCCTGTGCAGAGAAGTTCCCAGACCAAGGGAAGACTGATGCATCACAAGGACCTTCCTCCACAGCTGACAGAAGGAGAAAGCTTTCCCTTGGAGCTGACGCCCTGAATTTGGACTTGTAACCTACTAGGCTGTGAGAGAATAAATTTCTCTTTGTTGAAGCCGTCGACTTGTGGTATTTCTGTTAGAGCAGCACTAGATGACTAAGACACATGTGATGATAGTAGCTTGTAAACTCTAAGGCAAATGTGAGAGAGAGAATCTGAATGAAGTGGCAGTTCTAAGCCATCATTACAGAATTCAGTATATTAGCAAGACTTCAGTCACCCAAGGTTGTGACGGGGCATTCAAAGTGCTTAGACTTTAATTCCAGCTCCACTCTTGCTGTTTAAAGGGTGGATATAGATCAGCTGTTTCAACATCACTGGTGTGTGTTAGAAATGCAGAATCTCAGGGCCCACCTCAGACCTACTAAATCAAAATCTGCATTTAAACACAATTCCCAAGTGATATGAGAAGTTGGAGAAGCTCTGAGCTATGCTGCTTACCAGCTGCATGAACTTGGGAAGTTATTTAACTTCTAGACCAACTATCCTTATCTGTAAAGTGGGGCAGTAATACTCAAGGTTGTAGTAACAACTAAATGTGAGCCTGTCTGCTGGTCCCGGTGCCTGGCATCGGATAGAAGCTCAAAGGGCTTTAATTTTCCTTTCAAACTGAAGGCCATGGGTAAATAGCAGTGGACAGAATGGATCACTGTGTCTGCTTTTCAAAATGCAATCATAGAGTCGTGCTTCTGAGCTCACTTTGGTACGTTCCCAGTGGATTAGATGCAGAGAACATAGTTAGTCCCATATCATTTACCCACACAACAAATACCTTCCTTACTCTGAATACATTTTTTTTTTACTTCTGGGCCCTGCTTTGGTTATTTTGTTGGGCATTCACCAATAGTTACTGGATACCAGTTATATGTACATATTTGTGCTAGATCCTATTTTTGGCTCAGAAGATAACAAGGCAAAAGCCCTGTCCTGAATGAATTTATAATAGGTTGTTGTATTATTGTTGTTGTTTGCTGCCATTGAGTTGGTACCCAACTCATGACAACCTCATGCACAACAGTACAGAATACGGCCTGGTCCTGTGTCATCCCCACGATCAGTTGTGGATTGGACTGTTGTGATCCTTAGAGTTTTCATTGGCTGAATTTTGCAAGTAGATCAAGCCTTTCTTCTGTAGTCCATTTTCATCTGGAAGCTCTGCTGAAATTTGTTCAGCATCATAGTAATGCTCAAGCCTCCACTGACAGATGGGTGGTGGCTATGCATGAGGTGCATTGGCTGGGAATTGAACCTGGGTCTACTGCATGGAAAGGCGAGAATTCTACCATCACTGGCTCTATAATATATATTACTATATATTAGACATAATATAGAATTATATATTGTATCTATGTAGAATCTATATTCTACAATATATTAGAAGAATATAAACACATATAATGTAAGTCAGAAATTGAAAGGTACCAGAAAAGGTGCTAAGAAAGTTAGAGAACAAAAACATTTCTTATTATTACACATTTTGTGTTTCCAAAGTTGCTGTTGCCTCAATTTATTTCTCATTACTGAAATAAATATTTAATGAAAGATACCCAGGCTTGCCCTACAAAATTGATGTTCACTTTTTACTGTGCTTTAGTTTTGAGCAAGATTTATTCTTTCTCATATTTAAAAAAAATTAGAATTAATATGCTCTTTCTGAATAGTTCAATTTAATTACTACTTTAAAATTCAAAGAGAAACATCATTAAATATTAATAAGCCAATCTGCAAAGACAAATCTCCTGGAAAGTTTGGCTTAGGTAGATGGGGATTTGAGAAAGTATGACAGAGTTTAAGAAATCATACAACTAAGAAGCAGTTTGTGTTTTCTAGCCTTCTGTTTTCTTATTTATGAAATCGAATCTTAGTGTTAAGATCCCAACAGTTCTATAGACCTATGCTGGTGGTTGGAGCCCTAATGACGCAGTGGTTAAGAGCTCAGGCTGCTAACCAAAAGGTCGGCAGTTCAAATCCACCAGCTGCTCCTTGGAAACCCCATGGGGCAGTTCTACTCAGTCTTATAGGGTCACTATGCGTTGGAATTGACTCAATAGTAATGGATTATGGGGTGGTCATAAGGAAAAATAGCTATACAAGTCAAGCAAATGAATATTAATGAGGTGGTCTGGTATGATATGTAAAAGAGAGTGGTGGGGACTGTGGAAAACTGGAGAGAACCTGCTTTGCGTAAGAGGGCAGACATCATCGCTTAGGTTCAGCAAATGTGCTATGTAGAATGCTCGGGACTGTTTTTTCAGGAGGAGCCAGAAATCTCTATTTTTATGTGAAATAGCCTCTTTGTTTGTTTGCTTTTTTAATAGTGGCTCAATTTTAAATATAATGCATGCCAAACTGAGCATGTCTATAGTAATGGGTTATGGGGTGGTCATAAGGAAAAATAGCTATACAAGCCAAGCAAATGAATATTAATGAGGTGGTCTGCTATGATATATAAAAGAGAGTAGTGGGGACTGTGGAAAACTGGAGAGAACCTGCTTTGTGTAAGGGGGCAGACATCATCACTTAGGTTTAGCAAATGTGCTTGGGACTGTTTTTTCAGGAGGAGTCAGAAATGTCTATTTTTATGTGAAATATCCTGTTTGTTTGTTTGCTTTTTTAATAGTGGCTCAATTTTAAATATAATGCATGCCAAACTGAGCATGTCTATACCCTAAAGAAGGTCCTCAGGCTTCCAGTTTGCAACTTCTCCTCTACACCAAGGGTCTGTGAGCAGTCGATCATCAATTGCAATTGACCAGCCCAGTCATCGTGAACCTCAACTCAGTAGTTTTCAACTCAGCCAAAAGTTAGGCTCATCTGGAAAGCATGTTACAAGTACCAGTGCCTGGCTCCCACCTGCACACATTCTGAATCAATCCTTCTGGGCTTAGTCTCTGGCATCAGTGGTTATTGTTGTTGTTAGGTGCTGGTGAGTCAATTTCAACTCGTAGTGACCCCATGTGACAGTAGAACCACCCCATGGGGTTTTCTAAGCTATAATCTTTACAGAGGAGCCCTGGTAGCACAGTGATTAAGAGCTCGGCTGCTAACCAAAGGGTTGGCAGTTCAAATCCACCAGATGCTCCTTGGAAACCCCATGGGGCAGTTCTATTCTGCCCTGTAGGGTCACTATGAGTTGGAATTGGCTCTACAGCAATGAGTTTGTTGGTTTGTTTGGGTTTTTTTTTTTTAATCTTTACAGGAAGGCGCTCTGGTGGTACAGTGGTTAAAGCACTCAACTCCTAACTGAAAGGTCGGCTATTCAAATCCACCAGCCAAACCTACCAGCGGGTCCTTTGGGACCTCCCAGCCACTCCGTGGGAGAAAGACGTGGCAGTCTGCTTCTGTAAAGATTTACAGCCTTGGGAATCCTATGGGGAAGTTCTACTCTGCTCTATAGGGTTGCTATGAGTTGGAGTTGACTTGAGTTTTAACGGTTTTAATCTTTACAGGAGCAGATCCCAGGTCTTTCTCCTATGGGGCCACTGGGTAGGTTCGAACCATCAACCTTTCGGTTAGCAGCCAAGTGCTTAACCTATGCGTCACTGGGGCTCCTTAAAGTTCCACAGGTGATTCTAATGCGTAGCCAGGCTTGAGGACCATTGCCTCGAGGAAATTGTTCCATTTCCATCTGGCTGCCACTGCCTCGCTCTGCTCCCAGGGCTCCCGAGATCTCCCAGGACAGTATGAGGCCTTCATCCAGCCACATTTGCCTTTGTCATTGTCCCAGAGCCTCTATTAGTGACAGAGACTAGGAAGAAGTCGCCAATCGCTTCCTTTTTGAATAAGCTTGCAACTTCGGCTCAGGTACAGTTCAAGGCAACTTTGCTCCCAACAACATTCCATGCTCCCTTGTTCCGGGTTCACATTTTCCACCAGCTGCAGAGTGGGAAGGAGAGAATCGGTATAGATATCCTCTTGCTATTTTTCAATTTTATGCTGCCTAAACAATATTCGTAATAAGCGCCGTGGTAAATCTCTCACTTACTGTCGCCGTTTTTCTCCTGTTTTCGTGTACTTTTATATTTTTACTCCCTCTAAGTATTGAAAACAAATTAAATTCAGCAAAATAGAAGATCCAGGGAATACAGCAAATAATTATTCCTGCCCAGCATGAGTATTTAGCACCTGCATGTTTGGGAAACATTCAAATTGGTTTGCTTTGTATATGCTGCAAAAGTGCTCCCTGGAGCTAAGGAAATCTTTTTGGATTTACTTGTTATTTATGTATTTATTTGATTTTGAAGATGTCGGCAATAGGTGAATTAGGTTAGGTTGTAAGGTCTCGGGGTGCAGCCGCGAGATTTCAGAATATTGCATTTGGTCTGGCTCGCATACTGGAGTCAGGTTTGGGTTATTAATCTGTGGACCTGAGGCCGGATGGATTATATTAAAGTAAGACTTTGTTCACTTCCATATAACTCATTTTTGTCATGCAGCATTATATTTCTCAGTGGTTAAAAGTTCACAAACGGCTCATAAATATTTTTTGAAAGAAGGTTTGGGGATAATAGTTTGTCACAGCCAGAATGGATTGATGAGAGAGAGAGAGAGAAAAGAAAAGAGCTGCAGAATTTCCATTGCTCCTGCATATCCGGGAGAACTGATTTAGAGGTCTGTGTAGTTTCTCCTTAATTACTTTAGAGATGGTTTTGGAAAATGCAGCTCTAAATGGAGCGCAGGATGATTTATGGCCCTATTTTATGAGATGGAATTAAAAATTCAAACCAGAAAGTGTAACTGTGGCAGCATGGGGCTACTCATGAAGCGGCAGTGAACGCTGTCCTTCATTTGACTGCACCTGCTAGGGGAGGAACACACGGATACCTGCCCAATCGACTGGGCTCCGCAGGCTCGAGAGAGTCCCAGATCAGAGAGTGGAGAAAAAACGTTTGTGGGGAGTCGGCAGAAACTCCAAGCCCTGAAAGGCGAGCAGTCAGTAACTTACCCAGTGCAGGGTCGTCTGGGGAATCCTGCTGTCTGGAATCCAAACACACAGCCCTGCAACTTATAAGCACTCTGTCAAATGGGGTTGGTAACAACCACGGGCTGTTCTGTAAGGATGAAATAAAACCACATGGGGGGAACCAAAAAAACCAAACCTGTTGCCATCGAGTTGATCCTGACTCATGGTGACCCCATGTGTTACACAGTAGTATTGCTCCACAGGGTTTTCTTGGCTGTATATTTTATGGAAGCAGATTGCCAGACCTTTTTTTCACAGTACCACTGTGTAGTTTGAACTGCCAACCTTTAGATTAGTAGTGGAGCGCTAACCGTCTGAACTGCCCAGAGACCTTCAATGCAGGAAGAGTCTCTGGTAAACTAGATTTGTAGTTGTTAGTTCAAGTCAGCTCTGACTCACGGTGACCCCATGCACAACAAAATAAAATGTTGCCTGGACTTTTGCCATCTTCACGATCTTTGGCATGCTCTAGTCCATTGTTGCGGCCACTGTGTATTTTGAGGGCTTCCAGCAACTATATGGAACAATAGTCTGTTGTTATCCTTAGGGTTTTCATTGGCTGATTTTTTTTTTTCTCCAGAATAAATCACCAGGCCTTTCTTCCTAGTCTGTCTTAGTCTGGAAGCTCCACTGAAACCTGTCCACTATGTGTGACCTTGCTGGTATTTGAAATACCGGTGGCATAGTTCCTAGCATCACAGCAACACACAAGCCACCACAGTACGACAAACTGACAGACAAGTGGTGGGGTAAACTAGATATGAACTATAAATGTGGATTGTGGTATGTTAGGTGATGCAGTGGTTAAGTGCTCGCCTGCTAACTGAAAGATCAGCAGTTTGAACCCACGAGTGGCTCCACAGGTGAAAGATATGGCAATCTGCTTCTCTAAAGATTACAGCCTTGGGAGCTCTATGGGGCAGTTTATCTTATAGGGTCGCTATGAGTAGAAATCGACTTGACAGCAATGAGTTGGGTAGATTTTACTTTAAAATCTCCAGGGGAATCTTTTAATCCTTTAGCATGACACAAAAGATTTTCTTCACAGCTTGGGGGTATAGGTAGAGTGTGTGCTGGCGGCCAAGCAGGACCCAGCTTTGTGAAATTTCTCTGGATCTTGCCCACTGGTACCATTTAACTGTCATGGGGCATTGGCTCTGAGTACTGTTATTTGCTTGGCTCAGTACTCACAGTGCACTCTGATGTGCTAGGAAGACACAGTGTCTCCATTTCATTTGTAACTGATCTGTTTTTCCTTATGGTCACCCTCTTGCTAAGTTGTGGGCATAGATCTGTGTGGTAACCTGAGTGTGATGCAGTAATTGAAACTATCCCTTTAAGTTTCTCAGTCTATAGGTACAAATGCTAGGTCGCTCAGTCTTCATAATTTGTTTTCCAATGCCCCCCCGAAAAGGTTTATGTGACCTCGAGGCAGCAACGTGATGAGGTTCTAAGGTCTGGTAGTATCCTCTGGCTTCTCTGTTGTCTGAGTGATGTCCGAGTCTACCCGGCACCTGCTGGCTTTCTGGCTGCTGTTGTTTGTGATCTGTTGTCTCCTGACCCACTGGGCTCAGTGGCACTCCTCTGCTCCTTGGCCTCACCTAGATTCACTGCATCCTCTTTGAGTCTCAGTAACATTCCCCTTCTACCCTTGGCCTAGATCTGACATGGGTTCCCTTTCCCCTCATCATTAGAGAGGCCCATTGTTTCTCAACTCAACTGCCTTTGCAGTCATCCCTCAGGGACAGGCAGGCAATCCTAGGTTCTGCCTACAACCACACAAGAACCAAGAGTGGCCCAGCAATGTTCAACACCGACCATTCCTCTGATTACCACGTTGGGCTTATTACTTTTTATGTCACCACTTCCTCCCACTACTCCTCGCCAGGCTATTACGGTGGTAATCTGTAACTGGACCTTTTCTACAATTCTGAGCCCTTGACTTCTTCCTCTATTTCCCTAACATACTTGCTTATCTCTGAGTCAAAGTCCAGAAAGAGGAGATTGGTACCCACCTGACCCACCCACTGTTAAAATCCCCAGGAACAGGAAGAGCTGGTTGGACTCATCTTTGCTCCATAGCACATTCTCCTCCTATTCTGGGGAATAAGCCTATGGCCTGGTTGTCATGGACAGAAGGGGTATCTCAGCTATATTATGGAAGACACTTTTAAGATCTGAGTCCTCCAGGTTTGGTTCTTGATATGCAACATTGCTTTAACCTTTAGATAAATCTTTGTCAACAAAGCCTGACTTCAGAGCCTACTGTCTTACTGCAAAATCTTGTCCTCTGCAGGAAGGACATCTTCAGTTAATGCACGTGGGTGAGGAAGTGCAGGCAAACGAACCCGAGCTCACAGCTGCTGGAGAGAAAGTGTGAGGCAGGCAATGGAAAGAAGCAAGGTTGGAGATGTGGACAGATCAAGGAAAGCCATATTTTGAATGCCCTGAACAGAAAATTAGCTATTTATTTCTCTTTGTATTTTGAAAGTAACAGTTCAAATACAACCCTCACCACACACACACACACACACACACACACACACACACACACACACACACACACACACACACCCTTTGCTCTGCAAGTCAGAGGCAGATAGCAATTTCAGGATTTGTTCTTCCATTCAACAGATATTTACTGAGGGCCTACCATGTGCTACTATGTACCAGATATTGTTCTAGATGATGGGTTAAGAAAAAAAAAAAAAAGAACAGAAACAACAACCACAAAAATACAACAGTTGCCATCTATTCGATTCTGACTCACGGCAACCTTTTGCACATCAGAATAGAACTGTGCTCTGTAAGGTTTTCGGTGGCTGATTTTTCAGAAGTTGATCACCAGACCTTTATTCCAAGGTACCTCTGGGTAGACTTGAACATCTAACCTTTTGGCTAGCAGTCAAACATTAGCCGTTTGTTCCACTCAGAGACTCTAGATGTTGAGTATACAGTAATAAATGAAACAGACCAAATTCCTGCTTCCAAGAAGTGTTTATTCTGGTGGGAGCAGGGAGCAGGGAGGCAATAAACCCAATGAATAAGTAACATAAATATGTGATATAGTGATATGTGGTATGAAGAAAAATAAAGCAGGAGAGGGTGATAATAATGCTGGGCTGGGGTGGCAGGCTTCCCTAAAAAGGTGACATTTAGACAAGACCTAACAGAAGCCAGAAAGCAAGCCATGAGGATTTTCTGGGAGAAGGTTACTCTTGAGAAGGTCATAACATAAAAAATTAAAAAACAGAAAGCATGTTAATATTTTTTTAAATATTCCTGTGACCTTAGCATCACTGATCCCAAAAGATGATGCTTGGTTTTAGGCAGATACCTCCAGGCTGCATATTAATAACAAAGCATTCTTCCTAAAATATGACAAGGATCCTGTCACATCTATGTTAAAAAATCTTCAGGGAATCTTCATTACTTACGTGGCAAAGTCATTCATTTATTCATAAAGAATATATTAGGTGCTGGGGATAGAAAAATGAGTGAGACACAGTCCCTGCTTCCAAAGAGTTCTGGATGAATTAAGAAGGACAGACTTAATTATAAGAGCATGCAATAAAAACAATGCCAGAAATATGCATGAGGTCTTTTGGAGAGACAGAGGAGGCATGTAATACGCCCTGGGTGGGAGTAAGAGGTCAGGAAAGGGCTTAACAGAGAACGCAATGCTTGAGCTGAGTCTTATGGAAGTTACCCAAGCAGTGCCATGGATGAGGGTGGTCTGAGCAGATGGGATGGCATCAGTTAATTTGTGCATGTGGAAAAATGCAGGCGAACCAAACATAGCTCATAGCTGCTGGAGAGAAAGTGTTAGACAGGTGATGGAAAGAAGTGAGGCTGGTGATGTGGGAAGATCAGAGAGCCATATGAAGTCCATTTCCTTCTCTGGGCATTTCTGGCCCACATGATGCTACCCTTACCAGGCGCTTGACCAGCAGCTCAGGCAGCCCAGCCTTGGTTCTGCTTAAGCTGTGCTGGGTGTCAGCAGTGTCTTCCTCCTGCTATTCATCCCTACAAATGGTATTCATCTCCTAAATCCTGATTACAGCCTGTCACAGCCTGTAACCCTTCTTGTTATAGCTGTCCAGGGTGATCAGACATAGATGTGCCAGATTCCCTTAGGTTCTACTCATTTCCGCTCAGCCACTGCTGCCTTTTGTTTTTCCTTAAATGTTTCATATATATCTATTTTACAATTATAAATGTGAAGGCATAATCTGCCTGAGTTTCTCCCATACAATGCTCTGCATAGAGTAATTGTCCACTAAGTGATGGTTAAAAAATACGTCTTATTACTTTAGATCTGCACTGTTCAATATGGTAGCCACTAGCTACATATGGCTATTTAAATTTAAATTAATTAAAATTAAATAAGGTTAAAAATTCAGTTTCTCAATCTTATTAGCCACATTAAAGTCCTTAATATCCTACATGTGGTGGGTGGTTACTGTACTGGGAAGCACAGAGAACATTTCCATCATCACAGAAAGTTCTATTGGCCATCACTGCTTTAGAGTATTTTTTAAAAGAATTTCCACATAAGAACCACTTCAGGCTACCTTAGAATCGTATCTATAAATTGTCAAAAGAACACCATTCAATTCTGCTGTCCGTGAATGTTAAGGTTATTGATTAAACATTATAATTTGACTCCAGATAATTTATTTTTACAAGCTTGGCAATACACTAGATGTAGATATTTATTGAAGAAATAAAAATAATAGTGTTTTATTGATGTCTAGTCTGTGCCAGGAAGGGCGGTGAGGTAACATCCTAAAGTTAACATGGGGGAGGAGGTTGTGGCTAGTCTTAACAAGTCTTAGGAACTTAAGCCAAGACTGAATGGACAAGTAGAGATGAGAGCTGGTTGTGCAGGCCCAAAGCTAAATGCATTGCCCACCCAGGCAGGGTCAGAATTAAGATGTCTGGGTGGGCAATGCATACCAACTATACACAGTGTGACCCACCAGACACAGGATGATAAGCTGAGATCTAGGCAGGAGAAGTGAGCAGGGGATTGGGATGGTCAGGCTCTACAACAATTGCCTTGGGAGGATCTTAGCTCCTTAACAAAAACTTAAGGTGAAAAAGGTCATTACAACTGCACGGAGCCTGGCTCTAGTTACTATCCTATCCCTAAAAAGGGAATTTGTTCCATTGTAATAAGACAGCATGGTATGATGTAAGGAGCAGGACTTGGAACTCCAACAGGTGTGGCTTCCAGCACCAGCGTCACCACCGAGGAGCTGAATGACTTTAGGTAAGGTTCTTAGTCCTCTCTGTTGTTCTTGTTGTTAGCTGCCATTGAGTCAGCCCCTGACTCATGGCGACCCCATGTGTTACAGAGTATAACTGCTCCATAGGGTTTTCTTGGCTGTAATTTTTGCACAAAGGAGCCCTGAGTGATACAAACAGTTAACATGCTCAGCTGCTAATAGAAAGGTTGGATGTTCGAGTCCACCCAGAAGCACCTCAGAAGAAAGCCCTGGTGATCTACTTCTGAGAAAATCAGCCATTGACAACCATATGGAGCACAGTTCTACTCTGACACACATAGGGTTGCTATGAATTATGGACGACTTGGAGGCAACTGGTTAGTCCTCTCTAAGCCCCTAGAAAATGAGGATGATCCTAATGTCTACCTCACAAGCCATTTGTGAGAAAAACATCAAGCAAAGGACCTGGCAAATAGTGCTCACATTATATCATCTTATCCCTTTAAAAACAACTACAAGGAGCCTTGGTGCGCAATGGTGAAGCACTTGGCTGCTACCGGAAAGGTTGGCAGCTCGAACCAACCCAGTGGCTCCACAGGCGGAAGATCTGGTGATCTGCTCCCGTAAAGATTACAAAAAGCCAAACCCGGTGCTGTTGAGTTGATTCTGACTCTAGAAAATCCTATGAGGCAGTTTTACTCTGTCATATGGGGTAGAAATTGACTCGATGGCACCTAATAACAAAAA
>NW_004443977.1:11740968-11743274 GCF_000243295.1 Trichechus manatus latirostris
TGACAACCATATGGAGCACAGTTCTACTCTGACACACATAGGGTTGCTATGAATTATGGACGACTTGGAGGCAACTGGTTAGTCCTCTCTAAGCCTCTAGAAAATGAGGATGATCCTAATGTCTACCTCACAAGCCATTTGTGAGAAAAACGTCAAGCAAAGGACCTGGAAAACAGTGCTCACATTATATCATCTTATCCCTTTAAAAACAACTACAAGGAGCCTTGGTGCGCAATGGTTAAGCGCTTGGCTGCTACCGGAAAGGTTGGCAGCTCGAACCAACCCAGTGGCTCCACAGGAGGAAGATCTGGTGATCTGCTCCTGTAAAGATTACAAAAAGCCAAACCCGGTGCCGTTGAGTTGATCCTGACTCTAGAAAATCCTATGAGGCAGTTTTACTCTGTCATATGGGGTAGAAATTGACTCGATGGCACCTAATAACAAAAACAAAACAAAACAAAAAAAAAACCTATGACCTCTTAAAAATGATCTGATTCCCAAATTTCAGAAACTGTGTCCTCATCCATCAACAGCCTCCTTGTCCCCTTCAGCTGGGGAATTGACATCATTCTGGTGCATGTGTATTTCCTGCTCCCGTGAGGAGTAGCTAACAGCAGCACGTCATCTCACTGGGAGCCAAGACTGTGGGTGTCTCATTCTCAGATACATGGTTCTGTCTCTTCCAGGTTCCACCCTGGGCTTGCAACCCAGCCACTTTTCACTTCCTGCATAGGGCAAGCCATTTAACCTCTCTCTGCCTCAGTTCCTTATCTGTTAAATGGGATAAATAATAGTCAGAGAGTTATTATCAAAATTAAATGAGATAATACTTAAAAGTACTTAGAAAAGTAGTGGGTACATACAGGCTTTCTATAAGTATTGGTTATATAAAATTTAATAGAAACTTACTGGTCAGTGTAGTGCTTAAGGGGCTGTTCTTTTTTTTTTTTTAAATTGTGCTTAAGGTGCAAGTTTACAGCTCAAGTTAATTTCTCATACAAACATTTATACACATATTGTTATGTGACATTAGTTGCAATGCCTATAACGTTAAGGGTCTATTATTGATGTTAGACAATCTGAATCAAATATTGTCTTTGTCATTTCTTAGATGCATGGCTTTGGAAAAGTTAACGCTCAGCTATTCAACTTCTCCCAGTATCAGGTCCTCCCTTATTAACTGGGAAAAAACAATAATATCCATCTCAGAGGGCTAGTCTCAGGATTAATGGAAAGGAGGTATATAAACTTCCTGGTCCATAATAACTGCTCAATAAATCTGAGCTTTTATTATCACTACACTCCAAGCACAGGAACATTTGCCCAAGGCCTTGTTAAATCTGGGATAATATTAGGGTCAAGGAGTAGGGTGATTGCTACCCTAATCTAATGGAAGTTCTATATTTTAATTCTCAGCACATTATGTGAGGGGAAAAGCTAGTTTTCAGGGCTCTGGGAGAAACTCCCATGCCCCTTGCTGAAGATATAAACCATCACATCCAAACTGAGTATGGCCAGGTGGCAGTATGGTGTGGGAGAGACAACTGTACATCATTGTAGGCTCTCCTGGTTTACATCCAGAGGCTGCTCAGCTCCCTTGCAGAGCTGTGTCACTTCCCCTTATCAACTTTGAAAAGAGGAGGAGAGAAGTTGTCGTCTTTCCGTCTTGAGTCACTGCAGGGCAACACACGAGTTTATGGTTGTTCTTTCCCTCTGTGTGTCTCAGGATATGCAAGCTCCTTCCAGATGTGGCAAGAGGACTGAACAGATGGAGATCATGGGTGTGCCTGACACTAAACTAGGTATACAAGTTAAAAAAAAAAAAAAAAGACTTTGAGAAAAAGGAGTAAGAGAGTTTGAAATTACTTTAATCTTTTAAAAGTTAGCTGTAATAACAAGATAAAACATCAATATCACAGCTGTGCTTATCCATCCAAATACAATCTCCACAGTTTATGAGTTTGGCTTCCGATTCATTAGTGGCTCTCCCCCAGTTAGTGGATATGTTCAAATCATAAATGGATTCTTAATAGCTTCAAACCAAATGAATCACAGCACAAAGGTCATCATTTATTTTTTAAATGACTTTTGTAATATAATACCAAATATCTATGATAAGAAAATTGACATCTTCTACAACTGGCCAGGAGCTAAAGGGGCTACTTTCCTCAAAGCTCCAGGGTGACAATGGCACAGTACAGACACTAAAGTAAACTTTGACCTTAAGAGTAACCCTATGCTCATATGCATATAACCATAGGCTTTGGTTTCAGGAAGAGAAATCTGTAGCTTAGCCCCTGAGGGAA
>NW_004443977.1:11743994-11766591 GCF_000243295.1 Trichechus manatus latirostris
CATTCTCTTGGATCACCTTTCTTTGGAATGGACACAAATATGGATCTCTTCCAGTCAGTTGGCCAGGTAGCTGTCTTCCAAATTTCTTGGCATAGATGAGTGAGCACCTCCAATGCTGCATCCTGTATTAACTAGGACATAAGATTGAATGCTATAAGAAAGACCAAAATAACAATGACTTAAGTAGGATAAAAATTAATTTCTTGCTCTCCTTAAAGTCCATGTCAATCTGGTAGCTCCATCGTAGCACACGGTCCTCAGAGGTCCAGGTTGCTTCCTAATGCTCCACATGCTTGGTCAGCACATGTCTGGATTCCAGCCATTGTAAGCAGGGAAGAGCATAGGAGGTTACACACCTTACTTCCAAGGTCATGGTCCAGAAGTCACATGCCTCATTTTTGCTCACATCCCATTGGTCAGAACTTAGTCACATAGGCACACCTAACTGTAAGGGAAGCTGGGATATGTAGTCCTTACTCTGGGCAGCCACGTTCTCAGCTAAAAATCCAAGAGCCACAGAGGTGATGGGAAAATTCAGATGAGAGCTGGGGTAAATTTTTATGTTCATAGAGCCTTAAGGTTTTGACCTGTGTATATCACAGGACTTAAGAGAGGTAGATGTACCCTGGTTCACAGGCTGAGCCAGGGCAGATGTACCCTGGTAGATGTACCCTCAAAGCTTCAGTCCATCACAGTAGCACTAGACACCTCATCCGTGACAGAACTTTACGCCTCAGCAGTACATATTATAGACAGTGCCCATAGTTCATAACTTTTTACTGTATCTAGTCTAACCAAGGAGAGAAACCATATTTAATTACACAAGTAGAAAGTTATACATGCTATAACAGAGATTCTAGTGAAGCCTGAGGATGTTCAGGATATAAAGAGGTTACTTACAGTACAAATGCCTCCTCTCCCCTGATCCACAACTTTGCAACTCATTATCCATTTATAAAGCCCAGTGACATTAGTACTGGACTCTAAGTGACTGGCAAAGTTGGTAGTGAATAAGAGGATGTTCTAAACCGAGGAAACAAATGTGTGGGGGTTCACTTTGGCTAGCTTATAGGCAGCAGAGGCAGAGAAATGGCAGATAAGATAGGAAAGGAAGGCAAGGAGGACTGGGGCCAGATCTTATAAAAAATGTTGGTATTATGTCTTCCCAAACAGCTATTGCTAACATTGGACAAGTATATGGGATTCCAATCACCAAGGACACTCATGGATTAAGTAGAGAATAAATGAGCAGACTACATCCCACAAGGGGTAGAAAAATGGGTTACTATAAACTGCACCAAGCAGTGTCTTCCCCCAGGATCAGTACTAGGTAGGAGAGAAAGCAAAGGGAAACTGCCCATGTACTGAGTTTTAAGGTGCACCAAAACTTTCTCAATTAATTCCCCCTGAAAAACAACAGCTATAAATTTTCCAGATATTAAGTCCCAGTTTTATTTGGAGTTTGATCATAACTGCAGTTTCCCTTTCCTCTTCTTCTGCCTTCTTTTCTATCTTCTTTTCAGATTGCACTACTGGACTAATAAATGTAATAAATGAATAATGACTAGAAATGAGGCATCTGAAACTGTGACACTTGGCCAGCCAATGTCTAGCTCACCCCTTAGAAACATATCCTTTACTAGTAGTTCACATCGTTGGTGGTGGTAAGACTGTGCAGAAGGGAATCCTCAATGGCCTGGGTAGTCATTAAAAAGTTAACAATTATATGGTCATTTTCACCAACACCACACAAACAAGAGCGAGGGGGAAGATGAAGGGATGATAAAAGAAAGGAAATGAACGCATTTGTCTTTTTCTCAGCTGTGTTACTTGGTAAGGCATTAAAGTTTTCATAGGACATAGTCATAAAGATTCTGGACAATCTTCTTCAGCCTTTAAGGGGTCTGGGTAACACCAGCTTCATATGGATGACACATGAATGTATAATAGAATGAAGCTAAATTATCCATTTCAAGTCATTATGGTGGTTATAAGCACTCAGTTATACATTTTTAAAAATATGTCTCCATCGTCATTAGAACATAACTTAAAACTGTAGGTAACCCTAATGATATTTTTTAGGTAACGCAGTCCAGAAATGAAGCAACATGGATAATGCGAAAGAGAGATTAAGAAAGAATTGGCAAAATACTTTGATTCCTATTATATGCCTTCCCAATGTCTCAAAAGTTTGGATTAATCAGTCCATCTGGCTTAATTTGCCACAGATGGAGAAGGAAGGAGTAGTCTAAATGCATGCTGAGCACAGCACTTTCTTTCCATCCTTGTATTCAAGAAGAGCAATTTGTATTTTCCAGGTTTACCTTTGGCTATGTGAAAGCATAGCAAGATACGAGGGAGGACGAGAAATGAATTAGCAAGAAACATTGGTAATTTTTTGTTGTTGTTTTTCCCAGAAATGTACGTAGATACTTACTGTTATTCAAGAACAAGTTTTCTTACATGAAACTGTAACCTCAGAGGCATCTTGGAAAGAAAATAGCAGAGTTGACTTACCTGTCCAGTAGTATGACAAGTTAGATACCTTGAAACACTAAAATTCTGCATAAAATATGATAAAAGAAAATACAGTCACGAAAGAACCAAATTCTCAGAGTATAAATAAAAAGTAAAAGCAGGAATCCTGGGAGATGAACAAGTACCAAAACTGGTTTTTACCGTGAAGTTTTCTGCTAAACTCTGGGGTCTTTGGCTGCTGCATGGGAGACAGAGAATAAAAATAAATTGTAAGTCCTTTAAAGTGCAGTAATTTACTAGGAGATCTCTGAATAAAGCTCAAGGATGAATGAGAAATACAACCTACCCTGCAAATAAACATAGCCAAGAAATTGGCTTTTCTTAACTTGGCTCTGGGTAGGGTAGGCGAGTGGAGAAAATGTCAACTAAAAATTTATAACCAAAAGTCTTCATACATTTTTTTCTTTTTCTGGTGCAAATTGATTACATGTATGGTCTAAAAATGCAGCTAATTTAAATTAAAACAGTCTTGAGTTGATAGTTCCTCCACTTCCTTTTCCCTTCTCCCCAACAATACAACTGGCAGAAGCAAACCTAAATTTACTTTATGTGAACATAGGCTTAAATAAATTTTCACTGATAAATTTATAAAAAAAATGTATTTCTTATATTCAGCATCAAAAAACGCATAACAAAAAAATTCCCTATCAGTGAGAACAGGCAAAAATAACAGAGAACAAAAGCAAGACTTCAATACTGGAAGCTTTGATTTTGTAAATGCTTGTAAAGTGCTCAAATATTAGAACTAGCAGATGTTTCATATGCTTAAATAAAATAGAACTTGAACACATGAGCAGAAAATATTAGGCTACACAAAATGAACAAGTAAATTTGAATAAGAACCAAATACTACTTCTAAAGATTAAAATCACAATAATAGCTGTCATTATAAACTTGATGGATGGATTAAGCAACAGATTAAACAAAAAAACCAAACCCATCGCTGTTGAGTCCATTCCAACCCATAGTCACCCGATAGGACAGGGTAGAACTGCCCCACAGGGTTTCCAAGGCTGTAAATCCGCTTGTCTGTCAGTTTGTCCTACTGGGGTGGCTTGTGTGTTGCTGTGATACTGGAAGCTTTGCCACCGGTATTTCAAATACCAGCAGGGTCACCCTTGGTAGACAGATTTCAGCTGAACTTTCAGACTAAAACTAGGAAGAAGGACTAGGTTTCAGTCTACTTCTGAAAAAATTGGCCAGTGAAAACCTTATGAATGGCAGCGGAACATTGCCTGATATAGTGTCAGAAGATGGGCCCCTAAGGTTGGAAGGCACTCAAAATAAGACTTGGGAATAGCTGCCTCCTCAAAGTAGAGTCAACCTTAATGACACAGATGGAGTCAAGCTTTCGGGACCTTCATTTGCTGATGTGGCACAACTCAAAATGAGAAGAAACAGCCACAAACATCCCTTAAAAATTGGAATGTGGAATGTATGAAGCACGAATCTAGGAAAATTGGAAATCGTCAAAAATAAAATGGAACACATAAACATCAATATCCTCAGAATTAGTGAGCTGAAATGGACTGGTATTGACCATTTTGAATCAGATAATCATATTTCTACTATGCAGGGAATGACAAATTGAAGTGGAATGGCATTGCACTCATCATCAAAAAAAAAATTTTGAGATCTATCCTGAAGTATAATGTTGTCAGTTATAGGATAATATCTATACACCTACAAGGAAGACCAGTTAATCTGGATATTATTCAATTTGCTCACCAGCCACTAAGTCCAAAGATGAAGCAATTGAAGATTTTTACCAATTTCTACATTCTGAAATTGATCAAACATGCAATCAAGATGCATTGATAATTATTGGTCATTGCTCTAGGGGAAGACTCAGAAACCACATGGAAGGACTCTGCTGCATGACCATGTTGAGTAGAGCCAGCTTCCGACTTTGAATGTTCTCCTCAAAACTGTTACATGAAAGTAACATTAACTTTTGTCTTTTTTAAGTAACTGCATTTTTTTTATTTGTTATAGCAGCTAAGCATTATACATACATACATATACATATGTAAACAAAGTCATCAAACTAAGCAATATATTGTTTAGAGATTCATATAATTTGTAAAACTATAATATTAGAAAATAAGAAAAAATTCAGGATACTGGTTTCCTCTGGGGAGTACTGTGGAAAATGTGGTGCAGGACGGACACAAGGGGGCTATTTCTTAGCCCAGGTGGTGAGTACATGGTTACTCATTTTATTGTTATTATTATTTAAAATGTACATAACTGCTTTATACAGTATTATTTAGGTGGGAATATTTCACAGTTAATATAAATAGCAGAATATAGGGAGCCAGGAGACAGAGGTGCAAGGTCAGGCAGTTCTACTAAATATCATCTTTGGCAAGTTGCTTTATCTTTCTGAGTCTCAACTTCCTAATCGACAATAATAGATTCTTTGGGATTCAAATTCTGTATATTTTCATAGACCATTTTTATTATTCCTTAGAAATCCTAAGATTACCTGAACATTCAACTAGTTTTTGGGGTAAATCATTTCCATTCTCCATAGCTTTAATGGATAATGGATAACATTTTGTACATTAAGGAACAGAAAGTAGAGAATAGGGTATAATGAAAAACAATTTAGATAAAGGAGTTCAAGAAGCTGAATGAAGTGACTACAATATCAGAAACAGATGTGGCTAAAGATATGTGATTTCATTTTCATGTACTGGATCTAAAAGATGTTAGGAATATCCCTGAAAGGTTTTTTGTTCTTGGTTTGTTTGCTATTTTGCTTTTCTTGACAGTGATTTTATTTTAAATGTATGTATGAAACATTAAATTTTGCAAGTGTAAACGCTACCTAACCTCTCTGAACTTCAGTTTCCTTAGCTGTAAATGGGGAATAATATCACTTACAACATTAGATTTTTGCTAGGATTAAATGGGTTAATGCAATTGTAGTGCTAAGCATGGTGTCTAGCACCTGGTAAGCACTCAATAAATGTTAGAGGTGATGATGATGGAGGGGGAAGAGGGGGGACAGGGAAAATGATGATCATGAAATGGCAGCTCCTACATTATAAACTAAACAAGATTTGTTCCCATGAAAATATTCATATTTTAAATTTGTTCTGATAAAGTTGTATCTGTCTGAATGTGAATAAATCAGGATAGAAACACCCAGTGCCTCTGATTGTGAATAAAGGAATAAAAATGTCTACATCAGGGAGGCTACTGTTGCAAAGCATCCAGTTCACCAAATGTATCCTGAGCTATAGTCGCAATAAAGTTTTTTTAACATTCATTTTTTTTTCATTGATAAGGCCTGATTTTAAGATGTGTTTTTGAGTGCTGATTAGACAGATTGGTATATATCAATAATTCCTCTTCCTTGTTCTATTTCTTTCTTCTTCCCCTTCTTCTATTCCTCCTCCTCTACTTCTTTATAATCATCATTATCAACAATAGTAAACAGCTATTTTTTTGTTTTGTTTTGTTTTTTCTCTCTCCAGCATCTTTCCTTCTTTTCGTTTTCTGGCTCCTTCTTTCCCCCATTTTATATGGTTTAGAGGGGTATGGCCCCTCCTTCTCTGCTCCTCTTTCAGTTACAGATGATGGCACAGGTAGGGACCTGACCAAACAGAGTAGCTCAGCTCTCTGGATGCAGTCATTTGCGTAGAGTTGGACATCTGCTCCGAGCAGAGCCAGTTATAGACTTGCCAATATTTGTGATTTCCTATATATAAATTGTGAAGGGGGGGGTTCTCTTCTTTTATGATAAAAAAATATATGCATGGGACGCTTGTGGCATTTTATTCCCCCCTAGTCACTTGGAAGAAGTGCTTTACAGAAGCAGAGAAGGAGGCCAAGACAAAAATAGAGACAGAAATGAAAGAGAGACAGAGGGAGAGACAAGAGACTGAGAGAGAGGGTAATAGAGTAATAGGGAGGACTCGATAATACTTCTTTGATACCTGAATTCAAAACTTCTCAAGCCATATTTGTGCATAAAGTGTTTAGTGACGTGAAAAATAGACTTAAAAAAACTGAACAACCTTGAATTGAGTTTGTGTGATTTGTTTTTCTTAGGTACTGTCAAGTCAGTTCAGACTCATAGCGACCCTGTGTACAACAAAACGGAATGTTGCCCGGTCCTGCACTGTCCTCCCAGCTGTTGCTATGTTTGAGCTTGCTGTTGCAGCCACTGCGTCAATCCGTCTCTTTGAGGGTCTCCCTCTTTTTCACTGACCCTCTGTTTTACCAGGCTTCTGTCACTTACACTGCAAATAGCTGGTGAAAAAGAATATGAGGGGATGAATTAACTTATCAAGAGTCAAGATATTTGAATTAAAAACATTTTAATTAAACAAAAGGCAAGCAACATGAAAAATGTATTTTTTCAGAGCACTTTTATAAGACATGGGTAGTTCTATCAACCAAAGTTTTTGCGCTGGTCACATTTAGTAGGAAACAAATGAGAAAAAATTTCTCTCTTAAAAGTTTTCAAACATAAGGCTTCTTTCTTGTTGCAGTGTTTCTTTTGTGAACAGTAGTATTCTTACATTTGTTTATACAATTTGTACGATTTGTAAATATTCGTGTAAGGGAAAAAAGTAATATTTATCGTGAGTGGCATGAGTGGGTCTGGAATAGACGGCACATTTAAAGAAAATTAACAAAATCTGTTATTTCTTATTTGCTTTTGGCTCCGCATTTAAACAGAACAAAATGACTATGGTAAATATTTCACATATGTAAATACTGGTAGCACAGCTCTATTAATCATGTAGTACAACATTTGATAGTCTCGATTAAAACCCTTAATTTGCCTACTATACTGCCTGCAGTCTCTAGAGTAATTGCTCTCTTATTTTCCTAGATAACTTATTTAGGGAAAAATAAAGTAATGAAATGATCTTAAAATGAAAAGCCCTGAAAATAGCGCTCTTATTTAAATTACAAGACTTCACGCTCATCCGAGATTTCTTCTTCTCTGCAATAACGCAGCTGTTTTCCTCAGGGTGTTCTCACAAGTTCAGAAAGGAAAAAAATGGTTATGAGCCTTCCGAAACCCCAAGGAAGGCAGCTGTGTTTTTGATAAACTGGGCTAGGGTTTCAACACTTCAAGCTATAGAGAAATTTACACGGGAATTTTCTGCATTATATATCCATGAGCAATATATTTTCAACAGTAACAACATATACTGTGTTTAGTCAAAGTTTACGCAGCGAAGCGGCCAGGCTGAACATCGCAAAATTAAAAACCTGACCTCCAGCAGAAGACAGTGCCCTGAATGTACACAGTGTCATTCTCTCTGATCTGTGAAAAAACACGAGGGAAATCCGGGGACTGTGACGGGAGACTTTGACTGAACTTTCCCTTCAGACGTCCGCACGTCACGTTTTTCTTCACATTCAGTGGAAGAGATATGTCATAAATCAGGGGCATTAACCAAGGATTTTAGTAAAGAAAAAGTTTTCCAGAGCTTGAATGATTAAGCAGTTGGGACTCTGCCAACCCCGAATTCTCCAGATGTGTGAGGCTGGGCTGAATCTTCCTTGCTCCCTCAGCTTTGCTGTCAAAGTACTTATCCTTTGGATTTTGGACAAGGAAATAAATATTCCCAGATTGGACATATTTTAGTTTTCTGTGTACCTTTGTAAGAAGTCACCTAGGTTGTGTCCACCCAATGGAAAGAAAATGTGCGCAGAAAATACTAATCTGTGTTCAGTTGTGGAAATCACTTGCCTTCCCTGGTCTTGCCCTTACCATTTGCAGTCGCTTTTGTCTCATGTAGAACAGCCTCTGGGATCATTCCTGCAGGCAGACTCATCATTCTTTGTCAGACCCCCTCTCCATTGAGCCAACCCTCATTTATTCAGTGCTTGTTTCTTTCTTTGGGCATCATTTATCCTGCTGACTTTTCTTTTACTTCCTGCCACCCTCTTAGGCTTCTATACTACGGCTGTTGCTACAGACTGTTGAAAAAAAGTCAAACTTCAGCCTCTCCTGTGAAGTGTCTTTTTAAAGAGCTTGTTGTTGTTTTTATCATTTGCCTGCTTATTTGATTTTTTAAAAATTCAGTATAATATATAGTGCCACGTGGCAGAATAAATTAGCAATTGATAACACTAGGTGCCGTCTACAGCAAATGTCGTTTAGGCTAATATTCGAGAATACTTTTTGAATACTCGGATTCAAAATTTCTCAAAGCATATTTGTGCGTAAAGTGTTTAGTGACATGAAAAAAATACATTTAAAAAATGTGTGCAACTTTGAGTTGAGTTTCTGTCATTTACACCCCGAACAGTTGATGAATCAGAACTGGAAGGAATGAGTTAACTCATCAGTATGCAAGGCGAGAATCTCATAGAGTGAATCATGGCCACACTCAAACGCCAGGAGCTAATCGTATTCTTTGGGTTAAGCTGCGAGTACTGGAAGGCCTTCCTTGATCAGTCCTCCTCAGCCCCTGCCCAAACTGCCGGTATGCTGCTAAGAAAGGGCGGCCGTTTGTGCTGGAGAGGAGGTATACTTCACGCTAGTCATTCCAATGTCAGGTAGTTACTGCGATGATGATTCATGTCATTTCGACAAGTGACTATTATAGTGCAGAAAAAGGATAAAAAGAAAAGGATATGTGTGTATGTGTTTAATGCTATGTAAAAATTAGGCTATCTTGTACACTATTGCTGAACGAATGAATGCTTCATGCCATGGTGTCAAAGGAAAAGCATAGGTTTTCGCATGAGGCAGAACAGGGTTTTGAGGATTAAAAGAGATGACATTTGTAAAGGTAATGACACAGAAATATTAGTTTCTCTCACGCTTCCTGCCTTCATTATCACTTTAATGCAAGGACTGCAGGCTCACTTTCATTGAGCACCTTAGCTTAGATTTCATGGTCCCATTTCTAGTCTTGGTCAAGTTTTATCTAAGGTGAACTAAATGAACTAGGCAGAATAAGTCCCACTTCAGGTGCAATGATAACTTTCTCCTGTTTTAGGAAAGAGTGACTTTATTAAATAACCAACCTTTTATAAAATAAGATTCTATTAACCAATTACCATCTTGGAACAAATGAGGCTATCAGCAGAAACCAAGTAGCATGTATGCTTTAGTTATCACAGAGTGTATGAGAATGACATGCACACCCATTTATGTCTCTCATGGCGCTTGTTACAGTCATAACCCCATATTTCTAAACATCTGTGCCTAATGTTACCAGTTTTGCTCCTCACTCTTCTAAATTGCCCTATTAACCAGCTGGCCCAGAAGGCACATTCAGAAGTTATGAATCCAAGGAACTTTGGATAAGGCAGCTATTGCTTATGTCTTGTGAATTCCCTCTCTGTGACAGTGGTGTCCTCACTGATGTCACTGCTCGGTCCTTATGGCTTCCAAAGGACATTCATATAGCCATAGAATTAAACAGATGTCCCTTGTCTGATCCTATGTCTTAGTTTAAGTTCTTTTAAATCAATGAGTTGCTCAGATCTAACCACACAGTGTAGTGAGGCACTCAGTGTTTGACCAGAAAAAGACACAGATTCAGCAACACTTTGATACAAGGGATGTGACTCTCTCCAAGCTGTATTTGTTGACTTAGCCGCCCCTACCTTGCCAGCACTATAGGCAGCAAATCTCTATCAAAAGTTCCCTCTGATCAAGAAATTCCTTCCAACTTTTGCTCCTATATCCTGCTTCCAAATTCTTTGCTACTAAAACTGAGACTTCATTTGAATTCCATTCAGGACAACTAAATTGCCCCAAAGCATAGTTGTCTTGGCCCTATTGACTTTATCGTATCAGTGATTATCTCCAAGTTTCACCCTGTGTCTTTGTCACAAAGACCCTCCGTGTACCTCAATATCAGATTACAAACAAAAATTTGAAAACACAACCACCAAGATAAGAATAGTTTCTGATTTTCGACCATTGAAAGGTCTTGAAAAATTCAGAGCTGAATCTTTATGGTGGCCACTCCTGCCACAATTTTTGGTCTCTAAGCCTTTTCTAAGGATCTCAGCATGGAGGAAAATATGGTCTGTTTTTCTCCCCTCCAACTCACACACACTCAACATCATTCTGAGCACCCCAGCTCAGATTGGTGACCATTGAGATCAATGACGATGGTCAGGATGATGCGTTAGGAGTACAGGAAATCTTAAGCAAAATTACCAAAGTAGATCTTCTTGGAGTATTAATTTTACTTAATGATATACTATTTAAAATACCATTTTTTATATAAAAGAAAAATGGGTACATTTTAGGTAAAATAAAAAGTCCGTGAGCTTTTAAAGTAAAATAGTGAGATGTTATGAAAATGTCACCCTTAGAGTGGGCTGCTTTGGATGATGACTCCAGATCCTCCAAGAGTATTCACTCTCATCATACTGCTTAGTGGTTAAGAATAAGTTGATTGAAAGGGATGTGAAATTCCAATCAAAGTGCTTTAAACCAAAGGAGGGTATCTTCGTTATCTGTTGTTGCTGTTGTTAGGTGCCATCCAGTTGATTCCGACACATAGCAACTCTGTGTACAACAGAACAAAACACTGCCCAGTCCTGCACCATCCTCACAATAGTTGTTATGCTTGAGCACGTTGTTGCAGCCACTGTGTCAATCCATCTCGTTGAAAGTCTTCCTCTTTTTCGCTGACCCTTTACTGAGCATGATGTCCTTCTCCAGGGACTGATGCCTCCTGATAACATGTTCAAAGTATGTGAGATGTAGTCTCACCATCCCTGCTTCTAAGCAGCATTCTGGTTGCACTTCTTCTAAAACGGATTTGTTTGTTCTTTTGGCGGTCCATGGTATATTCAATATTCTTCGCCAACACTGTGATTCGAAGGCGTCAATTGTTCGGTCTTCCTTACTCATCATCCAGGTTTCACATGTACATGAAGCGATTGAAAACACCACAGCTTGGGTCAGGCACACCTTAGTCTTCAAGATGACATCTTTGCTTTTCAACACTTTAAAGAGGTCTTTTGCAGGAGATTTGCCCAATGCAATTCGTCATTTGGTTTCTTGACTGCTGCTTCCATGGGTGTTGATTGTGGATCCAAGTAAAATGAAATCCTTGACAGCTTCAGTCTTTTCTCCATTTATCATGATGCTGCTTATTGGTCCAGTTGTGAGGATTTTTGTTTTCTTTATGTTGAGGTGTAATCCATACTGAAGGCTGTGGTCTTTGATCTTCATCAATCAGTGATTCAAGTCCTCTTCACTTTCTGCAAGCAAGGTTGTGCCATCTGCATATCTCAGGTTGCTAATGAATCTTCCTCCAATCCTGACGCCCTGTTCTTCATACAGTCCAACTTCTCAGATTATTTGCTCAGCATACAGATTGAATAGGTATGGTGAAAGGATACAACTATGATCCACAGCTTTCCTGGCTTTAAATCATGCAGTATCTCCTTGTTCTGTTCGAATGACTGCTTTTTCATCTATGTTCAGATTCCTCATGAGACCAATTAAGTGTTCTAGAATTCTCATTCTTTGCAATGTTATCCATAATCTGTTATGATCCACATAGTCGAATGCCTTTGCATAGTCAATAAAACACAGATAAACATCTTTCTGCATTCTCTGCTTTCAGCCAGGATCCATGTGACATCAGCAATATCCTTGTTTCCACATCCTCTTCTGAATCCAGCTAGAATTTCTGGCAGTTCTCTGTCTATGTACTGCTGCAGCCAGTTTTGAATGATCTTCAGCAAAATTTTACTTGTGTGATATTAATGATACTGTTCCATAATTCCCGCATTCGGTTGGATGAACTTTCTTGAGAATAGGCATAAATATGAGTCTCTTCCAGTCAGTTGGCCAAGTAGCTGTCTTCCAAATTTCTTGGCATAGACAAATGAGCACTTCTAGCACTGCATCTGTTTGTTGAAATATCTCACTTGGTATTCCATCATCCTGGGGCCTTGTTTTTTGCCAATGCCTTCAGTGCAGCTTGGACGTCTTCCTTCAGTACCATTGGTTCCTGATCTTATGCTACCTCCTGAGATGGTTGAACATCAATTCTTTTTGATATAGTGACTCTGTGTATTCCTTCCATCTTCTTTTGATGTTTGTTGTGTCATTTAATATCTTGCCCGTAGAATCCTTCAGTATTGCAACACAAGGCTTGAATTTTTTCTTCATTTCTTTCAGCTTGAGAAATGCTGAGTGTGTTCTCTTTTGGTTTTCTATCTCCAAGTCTTTGCACATGTCATTATAATACTTTACTTAGTTTTCTTGAGCCGCCCTTTGAAATCTTCTGTTCGGCAATTTTACATCATCATTTCTTCCTTTTGCTTTAACTGCTTGACATTCGAGAGCAAGCTTCAGAGTCTCTTCTGACATTCATTTTGGTCTTTTCTTTCTTTCCTGTCTTTTTAATTATCTCTCACTTTGTTCATGTATGATGTCCCTAAGGTCATTCCACAACTCGTCTGGTTTTTGGTCATTAGTGTTCAATGCATCAAATCTATTCTTGAGATGGTCTCTAGATTCAGGTGGAATATACTCAAGGTCCTACTATGGCTCTTGTGGACTCGTTCTCATTTTCTTCAGCTTCAACTTGAACTTGCATGTGAGCAATTGATGGTTTGTTCTGCAGTTGGCCCCTGGCCTTGTTTCGAATGATGATATTGAGCTTTTCCATCATCTCTTTCCACAGACGTAGTCGATTTGATTCCTGTGTATTCCATCTGGTGAGGTCCATGTGTATAGTCACTGCTCATGTTGATGAAAAATGTATTTGCAATGAAAAAGTCATTGGTCTTGCAAAATTCTATCACGCGATCTCCGGTATCATTTCTATCACCAAGGCCATATTTTCCAACTACCTATCCTTCTTCTTTGTTTCCAACTTTTGTATTCTCATCGCCAGTAATTATCAATGCATCTTGATTGCATGTTCGATCAATTTCAGACTGCAGCAGTTGGTAAAAATCTTCAGTTTCTTCCTCTTAGACCTTAGTGGTTGGTGCACAAATTTTAATAACAGTTGTGATTAACTGGTCTTCCTTGTTGGTGCATGGATATTATCACTGACGGTGTTGTACTTCAGTATAGATCTTGAAATGTTCTTTTTGACGATAAACACAACGCCATTCCTCTTCAAGTTGTCATTCCTGGCATAGTAGATCATATGATTGTCCGATTCGAAATGGCCACTACCGGTCCATTTCAGCTCACTAATGCCTAGGATATTGATGTTCATGTGTTCCATTTCATTTTTGACAATTTCCAATTTTCCTAGATTCATACTTCGTACATTCCATGTTCTGATTATTAATAGATGTTTGCAGCTCTTTCTTCTCATTTTGAGTCATGCCACATCAGCAAATGAAGTTCCGGAAAGCTTGACTCTATCCAGGTCATTAAGGTCGACTCTACTTTGAGGAGGTAGCTCTTCGCCAGTTATCTTTTGAGTGCCTTCCAACCTGAGGGGTTCACCCTCCAGCACTATATCAGACAATGTTCTGCTGCTATTCATGAGGTTTCACTGGTTAATACTTTTCAGAAGTAGACTGCTGAGTCCTTCTTCCTAGTCTGTCTTAGTCTGGAAGCTCAGCTGAAACCTGTCCATCATAGGTGACCCTGCTAGTGTTTGAATACCGATGGCATAGGTTCCAGAATCACAGCAACACACAAGTCCCCACAATACAACAAACTGACAGACATGCTTAGTTATGTAGTGTTGTTATAACAGAAATACCACAAGTGAATGGCTTTAACAAGCAGACATTTATTCTCTCACAGTCTAGGAGGCTAGAAGTCCAAATTCAGGGTGCCACCTCCTGGGGGAGCCTTTCCCTCTTTGTTCTGGAGGATGGTACTTTCAATCTTCCCCTGGTTTAGGAGCTTTTCAGTGAAGAGACTCTAGGTTCAAAGGATGTGCTCCTTTCCCAGTGCTTCTTTCTTGGTGGCATAAGGTCTGTCTCCTCTCTACTTGATTCTCTCTTTTATATCTCAAAAAAGATTGACTCAAGATACAACCTAATCCTGTAGATTGAGTCCTGCCTCATTAACAGAACTGCCTCTAATCCTACCTCATTAAAATCATAAAAACAAAAAACAAAAAAACAAAATTGGTTGCCATCGAGTCGATTCTGACTCATAGCAATCCCTGGGGTTTCCAAGGAGCAGCTGATGGATTCGAACTGCCAACCTTTTGGTTAGCAGCTGAGCTCTTAACTACTGCACCACCAAAGCTCCCATTAATATATAGAGGTAGAATTTACAACACATAGGATAGTCACATCATATCACAAAATGGTGGATATCCACACAATACTGGGAATCATAGCTTAGCCAAGTTGACACACATTTTTGGGGGACACAATTCAATACATAACAGAGGGTTAATAAGAAAAATAAAGTGAGGTCAACAGAATTGTTAGACATTTGCTATTCAAAAATGTGAAAAATGACACCACCTGTAAGACCAGCTACATAATTTGTGAGGCTCAGTGCAAAATTAAAAACGTGGGACCCGTTTTCAAAGGTTATGAAGAATTACAAGGTGGCAATAGCAGGGCATTAAATCAAGAGCAGAGACCTTCTGAGCTTTGGGTCCTGTGCCACTACACATGTTGCAAACCCATGAAGCAGGCCCTGATTATCTGGTTGCACGAAGAGTTGCCAGATAAAACATAGGACGTCCAGTTAAATTTGAATTTCAGAAGAACAACAAATGATTTTTCAGTATATGGACCAAATACTACATGGAATGTACTCTTATCTTTAAAAAAAAAATGTTGTTTATTTGAAATGAACTAACTTTCCAAATTAATGTAACTTTCCAAAATAACTATACCTTTCCAAAAGAAACCAGCATATATATATACACACACACATACATATATATATACATGTACATATATATAGTGTTTATATTTTTTGTTCATAAAATCATATTATTTTAAAAAAAGTAACCGAACACGTAAGAAGGTTGAGAAGTACTGGCACTACGGAGCAAGCTTATTTAAGTCCAGGTTTATTTAAGTCTCTGAAGTGGGTGAGGGACCTTTGATACCTGTTTGGCCTCTGAACCACAGTCTCTTCTTTTCCATTGGGAAACGTAATACAAGAGAAATAGTTATAAATGTTAATTACCCTTAGTTGTACCTCAAGAAGAAAATCGTATAGCTGAAGATATAAACGACTTGGCCAATATCACACTAATTTTTTTTGTGAAGCAGTGTTGTCGTCTGAAGGTCCCTGGGTGGTGCGAATGGTTCGTACTTAACTACTAACCTAAAGGATGGCAGTTCGAACCCACCCCGCGGTACAATGAAAGAAAGGCCTGGTGATTGCTTCTGTAAAGATTACAGCCAAGAGAAAATCCTATGGAGCAGTTCTATTTTGTAACAGAGTCACCATGAGTCAGAATCAACTAGATGGCTTTTTTTTTTGTCCTCACCTGAAGATGCTGAAAGAACACAGTGCTATATTTTAAAAAATGGGGAGGATGTGTTGATACATAAACTCTACTCTCTCAGCACTGTCTGAAATGACAGATGTCTTGGTTATCTAGTGCTGCTATAACAAATACCACAAGTGGATGGCTTTAACAAAGAGAAATTTATTCTCTCACAGTCTAGGAGGCTAGACTTCCGAATTCAGGGTGCCAGCTCCAGGGAAAGGCTTTCTCTCTCTCTGGGCTCTGGGCAAAGGTCCTTGTCATCAGTCTTCCCCTGGACTAGGAGCTTCTCAGTGCAGGGACCCCAGGTCCAATGGATGCTCTCTGCTCCCAGGGCTGCTTTCTTGGTGGTATGAGGTCCGCATGTCTCTCTGCTTGCTTCTCTCTTTTATATCTCAAAAGAGATTGACTCAAGATATGACCTAATCTTGTAGATTGAGTCCTGCCTCATTAGCATAACTACCTCTAATCATGTGTCATTAACATTATAGATGTAGGATTTACAACATATAGGAAAATCACATCAGATGACAAAATGGTGGACAATCACACAGTACTGGGAATCATGGCCTAGCCAAGTTGACGCACAATTTTGGGGGACACAATTCAATCCATAACACCAGATAAAGCCCTGAGTTCATGGTGAAGTGAGACATGAACAGAACTTCTTGGAAGTAGAGCTGAATATACGGAAGAAATGTTGTAACTTCACCATGACAAGTTCTCTGCTCTATAACAAATATGCCAACTGAAAGACCACCTGGTAGCCTGCTGTAAAGCAGAGTGCTGAAATAATAGGTTAACGTTCGTAATGTACAAACAACATTTTTTGTCCATACAATTCCCTTCCCTCAATGAGATCACCGTGTAATGAGAGATGGTAACAAGAGAAAGGATAATAATAATTGTCTTATAAAGTAATGCAGAACATAAGAAAAAACATCTAAAGCAAGCAGAACTACATATAGCTGGTCAAGACCAAAAACTTCAGTTTGAGGACAATAGAATTTAGGATTTCACCTACCATCCATCTTTTGTAATGCAGCTCTACTGACAGCAGATACTGTGTTTGCTGCAAAACCATAACATATGGTGAGGGAAATTGAACTGAGCTAAATGGCAAACCAAGTACAGTATATATATGTATTTTCTTTTTTCTCCAGTATAAGTGATAAATTGCTAAAAGAAATAGGATACAGAGTATTTCAAACTTAAATATAAGGAAGATATCCTTCCTGAAACATAGTGACTGACACTGGATACAAAGAAGGAGAATATTTAATGGAGTATGAATTTAGTTAAGGACACAAACAGCATTCCTCGTGGTTTGGAACATACACAGAACACAAATTGTCATAGCCAAGAAACTTATAAATAGAGCAAACTCTCCTGTTCTCAGATAAACTGTAAAAATAAATGAAGTCATCAACAATATCAAGTGTAATTTAAGAATAATTTTTCATTCAATATTTAATAGTTTCCAGATGGCTTGATATTTCTCCAAAAATAAAAACAGTATATACATTTATAAAATGGAAGCTAACAGTTAATTATTTTATAGGGATAGAAACAAAAAAACCTTACAAAATATATAACTTTTATTTATCAATTACATTATCCAGAATCATAGTTATCATATAAAAGAATATTTCACCTAGACATTCGTTCCATTTGCTTCTGAAATTTTACCTCATTCATAAAGTATTAATTTTTCTCTGCTTAATTCTCTCCTTTCTACCCATGTTTTTATATGTGTGCAATATGTTTATTTTCTATTATAAGTCCTTAGATGGTTAAAAAAAAGCTCATTTTAATTGTGTTTTTCTTTAACACAAGTTTAAACATACTTTAAGTAACAATTCATAGGAGTTTAGCAAATGCTTACCTTCTGATAACCCTGTGAATCCTAAGTGCTCAAGGATAACAGGATGTAATGAGGGTACCCTGTTGTGTTTTCTGCACTCACTCCGTTGTGTGTGGATGAAGAGTGTATCAGAGACCTTAGTATTGCTTCTGCGGCCTCATTTTTTCTTTCCTTGGAGCCTCAATCTAGTGATTCTCTGAGCCCCTAAATGTTTATAATGTAGGTTAAGGCAATGTACTCTACAAATTCATAGGACTTCATAGAAATGAGAAAAACTCAACCAACCAAACATTCAGAAAACCCCCTTATTGTAGCAGCTCCAGTAAATTAAGGATGGTAGATTATTATCATATTTACTAGTGGGTCTCAATACTGTATGTTAAAATGACCTGAAGAGATTTAGAAAAATTTTGGTATCTAAACCTCACTCCAGGCCAACTCAGTCAGAAAATAAAGAGGAGTAGTGATGTAGGAAATATTCAAGATAGGCTATAAAACAAACCTTAACAAGTTAAAAAAAAAAAAAAAAACATATCACATAGCATATGTTCTCAGACCATAATGGACTTAAACTAAAAACCAATAACAGGAAGATATCTGGAAAATTCCCACATATTTGGAAACTAAACAACAAACTTCTAAGTAACCCAAGGGTCAAAGAGGAATGAAGATAATGATTAAACATATCCAATATGTAGGATACAGCTAAGTCAGTGCTTATGGGGAAATTTATGGCATTAAATGCTTATATTAGAAAGGAAGAAAGATCTCAATTCAGTACCTTATGCTTCCACTTTTAAGGACCTAGAGAAAAAGGATCAAATTAAACCCATAGGAAAGAAAGAAAAAAAAAATAATAAAGGTAAGATTAGAAATCACTGAAATTGAAAAGAGAAAAACAATAGGGAAAATCAAGTCAATCGAAAGCTGATTCTTTGAGAATATCAATAAAATTAATAAACCTCTAGCCAGACTGACAAATATAGGGATTTTAGTCCATAAATATCCTTGCCATTACTTTGTATTGTTAGTCTTTTTAATTTTAGCCAGTTTGGTGGAAATCATGTCTCATTTCGTTTTTTCCCTGATGATGAATGATGATCATTAGTATTTCATGTGCTTATTGACGATTTGCATATCTTCCTTGGTTGAAGTATCTGTTTAAGACTTTGAGTCTTTGGACCTTTTTTTTTTTTGGTCTTTTTATAACTGAGTTGTAGAAAGCCTTTACATATTCTTCATACAAGTCCTTTGTCATCTACAGTAAAACTTGCGAAAGCTGGAAACTGTAAGGCAGAAATCTGTCAGAGAAGGAAAATTCAAATATTTTCCACTAAAATGAGTGATAAAAAGTGGTAAGACTGCATCCTGTCAAAGGCAGAAAATTTACAAGACCTGGAAAAACAAGGCAGTCCCATTGAGTTCCAGCTCTCATAGGTTTCACTGTATATAGTATGCATATATAGTATGTTATATACAGTATACACACACACACATACACATATATAGTGACATTATATATATGGTGAATATTGTCTCTCAGGTTGTGGTTTGCCTACTTATTTTCTTTGTGGGACCTTCTGATGAACAAAAGTTATTGATAAAGTCCTATTTATAATTGTTCAAGGCTAGTACTTTCTGGGTCCTAATTTGCCTATCCCAAATTAGCAAAGACATTTTCTTGTGTTTTCTGTAGAAGCGTTATTGTCTTAGATTTTATATTTAGGTCTATGGTTAATTTTTATTTCATTTTTGTATTGAATAAGTACGAGTTGAGATATATTTTATTCCACATGAATATCTAATGATTCCAGCATTATTTGTTCAAAAAATTTTCCCTTCTCCATTGCATTGCTTTGGCACCTTTGTTGAAAATCAACAAAGTGTGTGGGTCTAATTCTGGAGTCTTTAGTCTGTTCAGTTAATGAATTTACCTACCCTTACATCAATATCAATTTATCTTACCGTAGATTTACAAGACATCTTGAAGTCACGTATTATAAATCCTCTAATTTTTTGGTTCTAGAACTTTCACTGTGATAATTATTTTCTTTAAATCCCTGAATACACACACATACACACACATATGTTTGTTTGTGTATATCTATGTAACTATATATCTCTATCTCTCTATTTTGTACTTACTCATGTGCACATGCACACATTAACAATTAGGCAATCTTGGGATGTGTTGCTTGTGCCTTTTTTCCCTGATTATAGGTAACATTTTCATGCTTCTTTATATTACAAAAATAATTTTTCATTGAATGCTGGTAATTGTGGATGCTATTTTGTTGCAAGCCTGAACTTTGTTTTCTCTAAAGAATGTTAAGCTTTATCATGGCAGGTAGTTGATTTACTCTCAGATCTGGATCTTGTCAAGGCTTAGTTTTAAGTTTTGTTAGATTGGATCTAGTGGAACCCTTACTCTAGGGCGTAGCTTTTACTCCTAAGGCATAGCCTTTCTGGCATTTCAATTGAATGATATTGTCCTAACATGGTCTCTTCACTCTGGCTAGATGGTACTCCAACAGCTCCCTGTACCATGTGACCTCTAAAATCTCCTTCTGCTCGTAAACCCCAGTAGTTCTTACAGAATCTCACCCATTGCGAGAAATGAGTATTTGGCCAAAGGTGGAAGGAAGACCCTATACAGATATTTACAGCTTCTTCTCTGCTCAGCTTTCTCCTCTTTGTTATCCTGCCCACTAAATTCCAACTACCTCAGTAGTTTTTGAACTCTGACATCAGCTTTCTCTGAGCAATTGACTGTTGCTATCGGTTTGGCTGCACTTCTTTTGACCAAGGTTTGGAATGTAATCCTAAGCAGAAAGCTCAGGTATATGTGGTCCCCATCCTCTGTGTATAATTTCCCTTAAGGAAGAGAGTCATGTATTCTCTGTTTTTCAATGCCTAAAAACAATTCAAATATATTGCCCCCTCTTATAGGTGGTGGAGTGCTTAAGAGCTTGGCTGCTAACCAAGATGTCAGCAGTTCAAATCCACCAGCTGCTCCTTGGAAACCCTATGGGGCAGTTCTACTCTGTCCTATAGGGTCACTATGAGTCGGAATCAACTTGGCATTGAGTTTGTTTTTGTTTTTTTTTTTTTAATAATGATTTAAAATGTCAGGATAAATGTGATACTCATTCCTTTGTCAAAGCCAAAACTAGAAATATGCTGATATATGCTTTTTTAGAAAAGACATTTATATGGTTGCTTTCTGAGAGAAGCAAAAAGTAGATATTTCTTATGTTTTTCCTGTTACTTATTCTGGTAGTGCTACAGCAGTGTCTTTCAATATTATGCCAACTTTAAGTGACATCTGTGAATTTTTTGTTCTCTTTCTTATTTCAAATGTTCCAGATATGCTATAATTCTTCCACAAATTACTCCCTCACACAATGAATTTCTCTATGAACTTGCCTTCTCTCACATATACAGTTTTTGAGACTTCAATTGTTCTCTCTATTATGATGAGCCCATTAGGGACTGCATAGAGAACTCATTATGATTTTAGTGCTTTCACAGAACTATGAAGATAAAAAGTAGCTTAATAAAGTATATTTTACAATTCCTGTTTTTATGGAGCTATAATAGGATTTATTGTAAAGTTCCATAGAATATGATTAATTCTAGTCTGCACAGACTAAATAATTATTTAGTGGTAGATTTAGTTGATATCTTAACAATTAATTGGTTCAGTGTAGAATATGTTAGATTTAATTGCTAACCAAGCCTAAAACAATTTGCCCGTATTTCAGAATAAGCAGATGAGGTTGATATTATGTAGATATAATCACAATTCATATATTACTAAATTAAGAAATAACTACTCTAGTGTTTCAGGCTATCTTAATAGTTAATTTGGGTCACTGTACAGTCAGTTCCATTGAACTACTCAGTAAACATTGACTGAACCCATAGCCTATAAGGAGCCTGGACTCAGAAACATGAGAAACACAAGGGAAATCAAGGTTATATTTTGTATCTTCAGGCTACAGCATATTAATATCAAAGAATACACATCAAATGACTTAAGAAAAATACAAAACTATGAAATTGCTGCTCCGAGGTTTTGTAAACAATACTGAGGATATTTTTGTAAAGGAGATGTTGAAATTTCATGATCAGGTGATCAAGATGGGAGGCTCAAATGAGATAAAATAGAAAACAAGTGAACATGTTTTGAAGTTTGTAAAACATGATAGAAATATAAGTATTTATTGTTATGTACATGAACATTTCAGACCTCTGAGGCTCTCTTTTAAATTCCTCTGTGGTGATGTGCTCTTGGGCAGAGAGATCTTATACCTTAGTGTGAATCTATGTCCACATTTTTTCTCTCTTAGAAAAGATTTCTTAAAGTATATTATGAAGTGTGAGCCTTTGCCATCTGGTGATGGGTTTTGGGGAGTAGGAAGACGTCTAAGTTTATGGAAACTCATTTGCCTACAGATACTTTTTAGCCCATGCAGCAGAAACTTTAAGGGCAGGATATGTCCTAGATCCCAGAGGAAGGATGGCTGAGATAGAGAACGCAGGGTTACAGATATCCTGGAAATTTGAAAGGTGTAGTCAGAAAACATAAGGAAGAATCAAGCCAAAAAGAGCAATATGACATGAATATATAGATTTTTCAAATCTCACTCTTGAAAGGAACAGTAACATTTATTTATTTCAACCACTCAACTCATGCCTGAGTTCCTTCATTTGGGTTTTGATCTTTGGCAGAGGTTACATGCAGGTCACCTATATATAAAATCTACTTCACTCTTGCATGTTATCTGCCCAGACC
>NW_004443977.1:11779569-11781081 GCF_000243295.1 Trichechus manatus latirostris
GATCTACTTCTAAAAAAATTGCCCGGTGAAAATCTTTTGAGTAGTATCAGAAGATTGTCTGATATAGTGCTGGAAGATGAGCCCCTCAGGTTGAAAGGCACTCAAAATATGACTGGGGAAGAGCTGTCTCTTCAAAGTAGAGTCTACCCTAATGATGTCTATGGAGTAGAGCTTTGGGACTTTCATGTGCTGGTGTGTCACGATTCAAAATAAGAAGAAATAACTTCAAACATCCATTAAAAGTTGGAACATGTAATGTACAAAGTATTAATCTAGGAAAATTGGAAGTTGCCAAAATGAAATGGAACATAAAAAGATCAATATCCTAGGTATTAGTGAGCCGAAATGGACTGGTATTTGCCATTTTGAATCAGAAATCATGTGGTCTACTATGCAGGGAATGACAAATTGAAGAGGAATGGCATCACATTCATCATCAAAAACAACATTTCAAGCTCTATCCTGAGGTACCAAGCTGTCAGTTATAGGGTAATATCCATATGCTTATGAGGAAGACCAGTTAATAAAACTATTCTTCAAATTTATGCACCAACCACAAAGGCCAAAGAGGAAGAAACTGAAGTTTTCTACCAACTTCTGCAGTCTGATATTGATCAAGTATGCAATCAGGATGCATTGATAATTACCGGTGATTGGAATGTGAAAGTTGGAAACAAAGAAGAAGAATTGGTGGTTGGAAAATACGGCCTTGGTGATAGAAATGACGTCGGAGATCATATGCTAGAACAAGATCAAGACTTATTCAAGGAAACAACTTTTTACAATGACATAAACGGCAACTATACACGTGGACCTTGCCGGATGAAATGCACAGGAATCAAATTGACTACATCTATGGAAAGAGACAATGGAGAAGCTCAGTATCATCAAAAAGAATAAGGCCGGGGGCAACTATAGAACAGACCATCAGTAGCTCATATACAAGTTCAAGTTGAAGCTGAAGAAAATTTTAAAAAGTTCATGAAAGCCAAGTACAACCTTGAGTATAATCCACCTGAATTTAGAGACCATCTCAAGCATAGAATTGATGCATTGAACACTAATGACTGAAGACCAGATGAGCTGTAGAATGACATCAAGGACATCATACATGAAGAAAACAAGATGTCATTAGAAAGACAGGAAAGGAAGAGAAGACCATAATGGATGTCAGAAGAGACTTCGAAACTTGCTCTTGAATGTAGAGTAGCTAAAGTAAAAGGAAAAAATGCTGAAGTAAAAGAACTAAACAGAAGATTTCAAAGGGCCACTCAAGAAGACAAAGTAAAGTATTATCATGAAATGTGTAAAGGCCTGGAGTTCGAAAACCAAAAGGGAGGAATATGCTCGGCATTTCTCAAGCTGAAAGAACTGAAGAAAAAAACTCAAGCCTCGAGTTGCAATATTGAAGAATTCTATCGCAGTGGTTAAAAGCTCAGGCTGCTAACCAACAGGTTGGCAGTTCAAATCCACCAGTTGCTCCTTGGAAATCCTATGGGGCAGTTCCACTCT
>NW_004443977.1:11781854-11788016 GCF_000243295.1 Trichechus manatus latirostris
AGAACAAGGGGACAGTGAGTGGTTTAAAATATAAAAAGGCAAGTCAGGGTTATATCCGTTCACTATACTTTTTCAATCTGTATATTGAGCAAATAATCTGAGAAGCCGAACTATATGAAGAAGAACGGGACACCAAGATTGGAGGAAGACTCATTAACAACCTGTGATATGCAGATGACAGAAGCTTGCTTGCTGAAAGCAAAGAGGACTTGAAGAACTTACTGATGAGGACCAGAGACAGCAGCCTTCAGTATGGATTACACCTCAACATAAAGAAAACAGAAATCCTCTCAACTGGACCAATAAACAACATCATGTAAATGGAGAAAAGCTTGAAGTTGTCAAGGATTTCACTTTACTTGGATCCACAGTACATGTCTATGGAAGCAGCAGTCAAGAAATCAAATGATTTATTGCATTGGACCAATCGGCTGCAAAAGACTTCTTTAAAGTGTTAAAAAGCAAAGAAGTTCTAACGTCACATAACAGTTTGTGTATAAATTTTTGTATGAGAAAATTAACTTGAGCTGTAAACTTTCACTAAAGCGCACACACACACAAAAGCAAAGATGTCATTTTGAGGACTAAATTGCACCTGACCCAAGCCATGGTATTTTCAATCGTGACATGTGCATGCCAAAGCTAGACAGTGAATAAGGAAGATGGAAGAATTGATGTCTTTGAATTACGGTGCTGGCAAAGAATATCGAATATACAATGGACTGCCAGAATAACGAACAAATCTGTCTTGGAAGAAGTACAGCCAGAATGCTCCTCAGAAGCAAGGATAAGTGAGATTTTGTCTCATGTACTTTGGACATGTTAATCAGGGGGGATCAGTCCCTGGAGAAGGACATCATGCTTGGTAAAGTAGAGGGTTAGGGAAAAAGAGGAAGACTCTCAATGAGATAGACTGACAGAGTGGCTGCAACAATTGGCTCAAACATAGCAATGATTGTGGGATGGCACAGGACTGGGCAGTGTTTCTTTCTGTTGTACTTCGGGTCTGTATGAGCTGGAACCAACCTGATGGCACCTAACAACAAACAACAGCCTTCTATTACTTTTAGAATTAAGTTGTGTATAAATTGCAAATGTAGGATTAAATATAATATTAAGTTTTTATGATGTTGATGCCCAGCCTTTAGGATGTTACTAAACTGGTTGTCAACCTTAAAAATTAGATTGAAAAATTTATTACACCTAGGTTGTTTCTATTTACATTATCAAATGTGTATGCGCCCCGTGTACCTATATTAATAAAACTCCCCCATTTTATCCCCTTTATCCGGTATCTACATCCTTTATAACACATGTGGCTAACTAATTACAGGTATTACTCAAGGTCATTAAAGTTGTGCTGGAAATTACAAAGTTGCAATGATTCTGTGATTCTACTTTTGCCATGCTACCTGTGTTGTGGTCACTACCATGTTGATACAGCTGCAGGCTGTGGTGAGGGCCACCAGGGTCAGTCTTAACTGTGTAACATGGAATATTTTATATTTGGGATGTCTGGGACTCAGGTTGAAAATCTTGAAGCAGCACTCATATTTTAGAATTTAAAATTTCCTTTTACCTATACTTTCCACTGATTTGAGCTGCAACTGAAATAAACAAATCAGTAGTACGTCTTCTTTAGTGACCCCATAATAAAAAAAAAAACACTGAACCCGCTGCCTTCAAGTCAATTCTGACTCATAGCTACCTTGTAGGACGGTGTAGAACTGCCCCATAGAGTTTCCAAGGGTGCCTGGTGGATTCGAACTGCCGACCTCTTGATTAGCAGCCGTAGCACTTAATGAGTGACCCCATATACTCTTAAAATGCGTCAGTATAAATAAAGCAAACATACATTTCCTGGATCTGACTATGTAGTTGTAGAAGGCTTGGCCATAAATCAGCACGGGCCACTTTAATTTCATTCCTTGCCTACATAATCAAAACACAAAACTCCCTTTTCTTTAACACATAATTCTTCTCAATCATTACATAAATTGCCATATTTCTTTATAAGAAAGTAAATGTCCAGGTTCAGCTATGATTTACAGATTGTGTAAATTATTAGCCATATGGCTGTTGTATGCCATTCTGCCTACAAAATATGTGTTTTAAGTAAATACATCTATGACTATAAGAGAGATGGTTATCCATTACTACTTAGATTTTTAAAAAATTTTTCTTCTACAGTAAGAGCAAGCACATCCAGCTGGGTTGTATTATTTGTCCCAAATACTTTTTGTTAATTTCTGTATTTCCTGGGTGTTAAGATACTGTTGATTATGTGATCTACCACCAATTTAATAATAATGTTTCTGAGGGTGAGGAGGGTTTTATTTCAATAAAAGTAAATATTGATTAGTAATGAGATGGCAAATATGGTCTTCCAATATCAGCTGGCAGCGGAATTTTTCTGAGAGAGAGAGCTCTTTTGTTTGGTAAAATACTTCGTTGAAGACAGAGTTGCTGCTCAGAAATGCAGGTTACATTGGTGCTAGAAGTCACTCAGTCTTCTGAAGATATGTGAGTTCTGGGTGATGGGCAGCGGGGAATGTGGAAGTTCTGCAAATAGACAAAAGAATTCGGAGCTCAGGATAGGGCAATCCTGGAGATTAAGAAAAAGCAGGAAAAGAGATCAGAAGGGCGTGCAAGTTGGAAGTAGGCTATAGGCCTCCAATCTGACCCCTTCATCTCTCCCCCAAATATTCAGCAAATTCTGCATGCTCACAAAAAGCCTGATGGGAAGGAATTTTTATAGACATTGGTCGATTTGGGGCACAAATGAATAGTGTCCAGAGATGCAAGAGTCAGAGTCAGGAGAACGGTAGAGTATAAGCCTGGGAATTAGTCCATGCTGATAGCTGTAGATCTGATCATTCATTGCACGAATATATCAGTTTAGTTATTCTTGCTCCTATGGAGGGACTTAGGAGTCCCTAGGTGGTGTAAACAGTTAAGCACTCAGCTGCTAACCAGAAGGTTGGTTGTTCAAGTCCACCCAGAGGCACCTTGGAAGAAAGACCTGGTGATCAACTTCCGAAAAGTCTGCCATCGAAAACCCTGTGGAGCACAGTTCTACTCTGATGCACGTGGAGTTGCCATGAGTCAGCGTCAACTCCACAACAACTGGTTGGTTATGGAAGGAGCTGAGGAATTGTCAGTATTTCCCCAGTACAGTTAATGCTGCAAAAAATGCCTATATATGTGTCTCCTTGAGCACATGTGGGTGAGCTTCTCTGAGAAATGTTCCTAAAAAAGTGCAATTTTTGGTTCATGGGAAATGTACTAGATATTTTCAGATTGTCCTCCAAAGGAACTGTGCATATGTATGCTTTGCTTTTCAGTGTGTGGAGGTTCTCCTTTACCCCCATTTTTGTGAAAAATTGATATTATTCTGACCGGGTATGGAATTGAATGTTATTGTTGTTTTATTTTTTCCTGAGTATTGGTGAGACTGAGCAACTTCTCATAAACGTATTGGCCATAAAGTTTCCCTTGTCTGGGAATTGACTTATTTCATTTATTTTGGCAGTTACTGCTAATTGTCTCCCTACCATCCATCCTTTACTTTTTTACCAACCGACTTTGATTTTATTTGAGGTACCAAGTGATATAGTTATTCTTCCCTATTCTCCCTTGAGTCCAGCAATGACCGTGTTATCCAACTCTGGCCAATGGAAAGTAAATGGAAGTTGCTGGGGGCCTTTAGGAAAGCTTTTTATAAGACTTGTAGTTTACTTCTTCTTCTTTTTTTTTTTTTTCTTCTGGAACACAGACTTGATGCCTGGAGAAGAGGAAGAGGTCTATGATATTTGGACTCTAGATAGCTTCTTTCCTGATCTCTGGTTATGTGAGGAAAACCAGCCCATAGTCACTTAAATCATTTTAATTAAATTTCTACAATCAGTAGCAGAATGCCACCCTATTACAATATTCTTTTCCCATTTTTATTAGGTCTTTTTAATTTTTTATTGATTTCTAAGAATTCTTTATATATTGTAGCTACAAATCATTTGCCAATTATATCTGATGCAAATATCTGCTCTGAGACAGGGATTCTTGTTTGACTCTTTCTCTAACTTTGCCATGGGTTGTAGAAAAATCACTTTCCCTCTCTAGGTCTTGAATTCATCTTCTGGGAAATGACCAGTAGAGAATTGCTAAGGACTTGTCCAGCCCTTACATCCTACAAGTCTACAAATATGTGTTAAATAAACACGTCTCTGAACAGCAGGACAGAGTAGTGTGGTCTGCCGCAGCCAGTGATCTTGATAAAGCTCTTTCTGCCCCTGCCAGATCAATCATACAATCCAGACTGATTACTTAACTATTTGTAAGCAGTTGTGGTTAGCTTTAAAGTGATCTATCTTTTTGAGTGTGTATAGAAACAACCTTACAGACTTGGAGTGGAAAATTGTCTTATGTTGCCCAAGGCGAAAAAAAATTCTGAGAAAACTAAAAAATAATACAATATTTCAGCATATCTACTGTTAAACAAAATGGACATGAGTCAGCAGCAGAACTTGAAAATCGCATATTTTATTGATAAGCAATAGAAGGAAATGGTGAGCAATTCTTCTTAGTAAATTTAACAACCCTCATTGTAAGTTAGTACAAAGGAAAAACTTAATTGAAATAAAATAGTTACTAGCTGTCAGGTTCAGATTTGATTTAAAAACAGATTGCCTGGAGAGAAAACTTAGAAACCAAACAAAAGAGCAAAGCAGAACAATAAGGTAAATTGCCTTGAGTGTTTTTTCAAGATGGCCTGTTTTCCATTATTAATCTAAAGAGAAAATATTCATTTCTAAATTGAAGAATACCCCCCCCCATATTTCATTTTTTTTCCTTTGTGGTTACATGAAAACTGGGGTTGGATGAAACCACCAAGTGAACACCTTTTTTGGAGGCAAGAGCATCTTGGACGTTAGCCTAAGAATGGCGGCACTTACATGAGTATTCAATCTGCCAATGTGCTCTACATGACTCCTTCTCCATTACTCTGCTGTAAAGAGCCTGCCAAGCTGTCTAGAGCCGCAACTCACAGGCTGGTAAGGGTTTACATAACATTGTGTGAGAACCTACTGCATAAATCTGCTAAGCTGATTCAAGCAAATGATATATCTGAGTAAATGAAGGCTGGAATTCACTGAGGGCTGAAATAACAACAAAAACCAACTTGTCAATAACTCCCGTTATTCCCTTAACACCCTGACCATGGAAAATTTTCCAAGACGTGCCTGCTTTATTTCATCTCTCTATTTCATTTTTATCTCCTGCTTTATTACTTTTTCCTTTATTATAACTTAAAGGTCTTCTGGACCCTACAGTTTTCTAGAATCTAAGTAAGGAGTCACTAATATCACAAACTGAACTGGATGAATTGCCCGCAATTTTCAAACGGTAGGACTTGGACCTTCTCCTTTCTCTTATATCTCTGTGCTATATGAAGGAGGGTTGACAGAATGTTTACCTTTGTTTTCTTAATCCAGTAGCTCTATAATGTTTCTATTTAAGTACCTCGGCTGGCAGATAAAAATGAATGTATACTTCCAAGGAGTCGGGAGGTTGCAGAGGGGATAAGCATATGGGGTATCTGTACCCTACCTACACTCTCTACGTTTCCTACAATCTACCATTTCTTTGCAATTTTATTTTTCATTTAAAGTCTTGTGCATATTTTGCATTCTATGCCATAGTATGTTTAAACTCATTTTAATATAAAATATTTTAACTTACCTGGTGGCACAGTGGTCAAGAGCTCAGCTGCTAACCAAAATGTCAGCTTTTCAAATCCACCAGCAGCTCCTTGGAAACCCTGTGGGGCAGTTCTATTCTGTCCTTTAGAGTTGCTGTGAGTTGGAATCAACTCCATGACAGTGGGTTTGTTTTTGTTTTTTTTGGTTTTAAATTATTTTAAAAGTTTCCCAAATATTCAAGTAGAATTGATGCTCAAGAAAGAGAGACCAGGCTTACCTTGTGGTTTTGCTCACCCCTGGAATACAGATACAGTTATCTTAATTTCAATACAGCTTTCACCTATTTGGATTTTTCTGATGTAAGTTCTGAGATATACATCTAACTTGATAAAAGCAAAACAAAACAACACAAAACAAACAGAGAAGCTTTAGTCTATCTTATCAAGAGAATTTGTAGGGTAAC
>NW_004443977.1:11788791-11791484 GCF_000243295.1 Trichechus manatus latirostris
ATCACAGAGTTTTTATAGAAAGTAGTTTCTATACTGGGAGAATTAGTCACTATAATCTTTTATAATCCTTCACCTTTGTATAGTACCTTTCCGTTTATAAAACTCTGCACAGCCCTGAGCTCATTTAATCCTCAAATAACCCTTGACAGTTGGCTTTATTAACCTCCCTTTGCAGGCAAGGAGTCTCAGAACCATGGAGATTAAAGAAACATGTCCAGATCTTCTGCTTCTGGTGCTTTGTCCACTAACCCACAACTGCTATGAGATCAAGGACCTAGACAGTACTAGCTCAAAGCTGGCTTCAAACAAACTTTATGCATAGACTGAGGAGCTCTCAATGTTTTGGTTGAATGGGGCTGAATGTTCTTGGTCGTGATGTTTCTATTGTCCTGCATACCCATTCCCTCCCTCCTTGCTTTACTTAGAAACTATTCACTCCTCTGGTCTCAGCTGGGTTATTGTTGTCTCTCAGAAGCATTCTCTGACTTTGCTAACTGGGTTGCACTCACTCCCATCCTACACTTACCTAGTATGATGGACTTCTGTGCAATTATGTAATTAATGTTTATACCCCCTTACAATTCCCTGCTTGCCCTTTGAGCAAAGGGAATCTATTTCTGCTCATCGTCATATCCCTGTGCCCAGCAGCCTCTGGCCCATAGTAAGTGCTCAATATATATTTGTTGAATGGCTGAATGAATAATTAAGTCTTCCTTAAATAAGTTGACCTATTTGTGAGAAAAGCAATAATTTTATAATCCAGTGCTGGAAATGTTTTTAAAGACTTTTTTCCCCTACGAAGCATATTTTCTTATTGTGAAATAGGCCATGAATCCCTCTTCCCTGGTATTTAAACTATTCCATGGAAGTCAATGAAGCTACATAAAATTAGAGAAGTGAAGCAGAGGATATTTAAGAAGTTGCTGTTTGAACACATAAAATTAGATTTATCCAGAATGAAAGAATTACTCTCTCAAAGGTGTCAGGTCATGTTGTTGTTGTTTGTTTGTGGATTTTTGTGGTTGGTTGTTTGTTTTCAGAAAGGCATCTCATACGAAGTGGATCAAATTCATCTCCGAGTATCCATTGAAGTACAAGTTAAGGCGGAAATGTATCTAAGCTGGCCCAACATGTACATATCAGCTGTGAGCACTTATGTGACATAGACAAACTTTTCTCATGAGGATGGATGCTAATTCATGAACTAGTATTCTGAACTTTTCCATTTTGCCCTTGGATGCTCATGCTATAGTAGAAATGTATACGGACATTTTTATTTACAGGATATCTGTCATAGGGTAGTTCGAGAGGTGAGCTGTATTTCTGCTCTTGGTCCATGCTTTTTAAAACGCTAACCGACCATTCAGTGAGGGCTGGCATTATTCCCACTGTACAGACAGAGTAAATGAGGCAGAGCACATCTCTGACTCGGCGCTTCAAGAATTAGATGAGCCAGAAAAATGACTTTTGTGAAACAAGTTTCTTGCATTGACCTGTGATAGGCTTTTCTGTGAAACTTTGTCCCTATAAAAAGGTGCATTTCAGGGAAGGATTCTCTGTGGAATCAGAGAGGAGCTACGGGAAGCTGCACAGAGATTGCTGCATGAAGTCCCTATCGCACTAGTGGTAGGAAGCCTAGCAGAAAAGGAAGAATGTTGGACTGGGAGTTGGGAGGCCAGGGTTCCAGTTATGGTTTCCTAGTGATTTCGTATATGATCATTGGAAAATCACTTAACTACTCTGGGTTTCCATTTTCACACCTATAAAATGAGGAGAATAAATTCTGGGTGATTTCCAATGCAGATTTACTGCTGGTTGCATTAGAACTGGGGACTAATGCAGATTCCTGGCCCCTTCGATTAACTTGCTCAGACACTAACCAAGAGGTTGGAGGTTCGAGTCTACCTAGATGTGCCTCAGAAAAACGACCTGGCAATATACTTCCAAAAGTCAGCACTGAAAACCCTATGAAGCACAGTTCTACTCTGACACACACGGGGTCACCATGATTCAGATTCAACTCAACGGCAACTTTATTTTAACGTAAGACTTAAATTTGAACCTTTAGGGGAGGAGTCAGAACCTGGGAATCCGTATTTCTAAAAGCTCCATAGAGGATTCTTGTAAATTAATGAAATACAGATGGAATATTTCCAGCCACAGACTCTAAGCTTTGGCTCTCACATTTAGCAGCACAATCACAATCTGTATCCCCAGGACAGTAACAGGGGCTGCCGGAAGCGTCTGCAGGTTTGACACAACACGACTGTTAATCAAGACATATTGCCTGGATTTTCTAGACAATGTATGATTTGGGGGATACTGAGCTATACTAACTACTGTTAAAGTCCTCAGAGCCATAAAAGCCATAACATGGAGTTGGGACATAATTCTCCCAACAGAGGGAACCCATGGAAAGCTTCTGAGGACAAGACCACCATAAGGAACTTGATCTTAAGAAATTACCTCTTGCAACATATTGGTAGACCAGCTGGAGGAAAGAGAGACTGGAGACTATTGCCACCATCCGGACAACAGGTGACAAGCACCAGAACCAGGGCAGTGACCAACTAGGTAAAATGAGCTGCTAAGCTGAAACCATTGCCTTTAGGATGAATGGTGGTACTTTGGAGGCACTATTTGCTTTTCTATGTATTTTTCGATTCTTCTACACACACTGTGTTTCTTATTTA
>NW_004443977.1:11791913-11794025 GCF_000243295.1 Trichechus manatus latirostris
ACATAGGGTCGCTATGTGTCAGAAGCAACTCGATGGCACCTAATAACAACAACAACATTGAAAAACATTTGTGCTCTCTCAATATACCTAAATATGACAGAGGTTTGTATATGTTTAAGCAGTTTTTATGTTGTTTTCAGAGGAAGTACCCTGAAGTGCTAAAAATTCTAAGGGAAATTTGGAATTGGAAAAGTGACCATTTGTAGACTTGCATTTCTTCCATTTAAACAACTGATTTGTGGCTAAAATACTTTTCAGCATACTCCGTATAATGAACTTTATTTCCCATGACAAGATTTAAATGTATAACTAAGATGATGCTTTTTAGTTAAAAGTTTTGGGCCAAAAAAACCCCCAAAAGCCATTGTGGTCAAGTCGATTCCACCCTATAGGACAGAGTAGAACTAACTGCCCCATAGGGTTTTCAAGCAGTGGCTGGTGGATGTGAACTGCCAATCTTTTGGTTAGCAGCCGAGCTCTTAACTAGTGTACCACCAGGGCTCCATTTAAAAAACAAAATGATGATTTCCAATGTTCAAATACCGTTAGATTTTCAAAGAACTAAGAGATACGTATTGAAGCTAGAACTTTAAATATATTTTTTTATGGAGACTGGCTCATCTTGTTTTGTTTTGTTTTTTTTCCTTTTTGTACTTGTGATTGAGAGTTTATTCTGATATAAAAGATAACAATTGTATAAGTTTATGCTAATCTGCATATTTTTATCTCAATTTATTCTCTCAAAATTCTGCTTTAGAAAACTTATGGGTTTTCTGTCAGATGGCTTTCATCTAACCTACTTGGCCACCATGATAGATGCCAATTCAAGAAGAGGTGACAACCGACATTCATTATCGTACTTTCTTCAGGCAGTAGAATTTCATCTATGGTTGCTTGAAGGTGTTCCGAAGCAAAGCCTTCATTAGAAGGTATTGTTCATTCTGGTAGGTCATCCACCAGAGAACCTTCTGCTTTACTCTTTAGTTCCACAGGCATTTATTGAGATACCATCGTGAGCTCCAGTGCTTTTAGCACAGATCGGTGAGGTGCTTGGAAACACAGAGCCAAGAACGGGCTTCATTTGAAACTCCAGGGTTTGTGGCATATTAAAGTTCACCTTGCAGATGGGCACATTCGGATGGCCAACACTGTGACCTCGCCATGTGGCAGAGAGCTGCTACTGGAAGGTGCCTACAAATGAGCAGCAGGGAGCCCACATTCTGCTAAAATCAAATAGGACCTTTCCCCTTTGTTGGATACCAGAAATAAGCCAGCAGGATGCCCACATCCAAGCTACTCATCTTTTCACCCAGCTCAAAGAGAGCCAGTTCACATCACTTTTATTCAGCAAGAAAAATTTTACCATGTGACAATTTTCCAAGAGAAAGCAAAATCTTATATAACTTAATAGAATTAAAAAGTAAAGCTTTCTCTGTATTTTAATGAAGATTTTCTACTCACATTCCTTGCTTCTCACCAGGAGGTACCCTGGTAGGGAGAAAATAATACAGACTTTGGTACCAAACAGACTCAAGTTTTAATCCCAAATCCACATCTTGCTAGCTTTTGACGGTTCATGTTACTTATCTGCTCCAAGCCTCAGTGTCTTCATTTGTGAAAAAGAGATAATGACAGATACCTCACAAGGTTGTTTTGAGGATTAAATAAAGAAACCACTGTGTTCAGGTTGTGTAAGTTTATTATATTCCTCTCCAGGTTGTCTCTGAAACAGGGGTGTGTGTGTATGTGTGTGTGTATGTGTGTGTGTATGTGTGTGTGTGTGTATGTGTGTGTGTGTGTGTGTGTGTGTATGTGTGTGTGTATGTGTGTGTGTATGTGTATACCTGTGTCCATGTTCTTGCAGTAGGTTTAGTATGGGCTGAGCAGTCTTTCTGGTCAGATGACTTTCAGCCAGCTTCTCACTATCTCTCTGAGCCTCAGTTTCCTCATCATTAAAATGGGTATAATGCTTCTTGCCCTAAGTGGATATATTTTTTTTTAATATTTTATTGTACTTAAGGTGAAGGCTTACAGAACAGATAGTTTCTCATGTAACAGTAACACACATGCTGTTTTATGACATTGGTTAACAACCCCACAACATTTTAACCC
>NW_004443977.1:11801256-11841449 GCF_000243295.1 Trichechus manatus latirostris
TTTATCTCTTCATTTGATGTTCTAGGGTTTCAGGATTGTTGATTCTCTGTTTGGCTTAGTTTTTCGGATCTTTGTTGTGGAGGGATGGCGTGGGGTTTCTGCCTAGAGCGCCATCTTGCCGGAAGTTAGCCCTAAGTGGATATTTTGATGATTAGTTGAGATAAGCTACATAAAACACCTGGAATTTGGCAGGTACTTCATAAGAATGTTACTTTCCTTCCTCTTTACTCTTCATACCTTTGAATAAGGAGAGAAAGGGGGAACAGGCGAAAATTAAATGTAGCATATTGTATGCTTGCAAAATGACTCCCTAATCAAAATGATGATGATTACATTGAATATCTATTGCTTACTTTGTCTGAACAGTTCAAAGCACTTATGAGTATTATCTCACATAATGCTCACTCCCAAGCCCCCGTCTCACAGATAGCAAGACTCAGAGAGATAAAGTAACTCACCCGACATCAAACATTCTGTTTTCTCAGGTTCCAAAGCCAGTGCTGTTAGACCTTCACTCTTCTACTTCCCCAACCAAGCTGATTTGCTCTTTTGTCATAATGGTGCCCTTGCTTTTTTTTTTTTTTTAACCAGTCCTTTGGAATTAAATTTAGAATTAGATCAGAAAGCGTACTGCCTTAAAAAACACAGACAAGCCTAACGTAGCTGTCTTTAGACTGCTCTAGTCAAAAACGTATTATTTTTTAACTGGAGGATTTGATTGTTGCTTTTATAAGTACATAATTGAGACACACTTAGGAAAAAAAGACAAGATTGTACCTTCTCATTTGCTTTGCAACAAAGGTACATGGTATGAAGAAGTCTTGCCCTTAAATGATTAGACAGCTTGTGTTACTAATAAGAATATTGTCCCTAAAGGAAAGTGGAACATCTTACGAATACAAGAGCACTCAATTAGAATTTTAAATTAGAATGTAATTATGTGTTTTTTGTTTTTTGAGGAAGAAAAGGAGAGAGCTTTTAATCTTTTAGGTGGCCTCATTTTGGCGAAAACACAATTTTAGGAAGTGTTTAAATTTAAGAAGTGGCTCTGCATCTTGCCTAATTTTGGACCTAGTCCAATCCCTGAAGAACTAGAAGCAGATACATTTGCTTATACCTGGCTTTTTAAATAACTGCATTTTATAATTCAAAACAGGGATGAGCTGTTGATATGGATTACTGCACTCAGTATAATGAAATTGTCGATATGCTTAAAGATGCACTGCATGTCATCAGAAACGCAGGGAAATAGCCCATTCAAACTCTGAAACAAAGGATTTGCCTTTCAGACCATGACTGTACAAAAGCAAGTGTGCACTTTATTTAGGATATAAACTGGCATATGGATAATTGTCCTATGGAACCAAGTGTAAACTTTGTCCCCAAATAATCTCCTTAATAGTTTCCATAGACATTTCATAGGGGGAAAAATAACAGTTTACTGTTTAATTATGTTGGTAGTGACCCTATAGGACAGAGTAGAACTGTCCCTATATGGTTTCCAAATAGTGGCTGATGGATTTGAACTGTCAACCTTTTGGTTAGCAGTTGAGCTCTTAACCACTATGCCACCAGAGCTTCTGATTATGTTGGGTCAGGCTCATGTTCTTTCTGATTAATAATATCTCCTATGACCTCTTTGAGAGGAATAACATGGATAGTAAGGACAAATGGAGTTATCAGTTGCCCTCAAGTTGATGCCAACTCATGGCAACCCCATTTGTGTCAGAGTAGAAGTGTCCTCCATAGAGTTTTCAATGGCTGATTTTTCAGAAGTAGATCACCAGGCCTTTCTTCCAAGGTACTTCTGGGTGGACTCAAACTTCCAATCTTTTGGCTAACAGCTGAGTGCATTAACTGTACCACTAACTGTACCATCCAGAGACTCCAAGGACACTAGTAAAAGCTATCTGTTGGTTGGGTTCTGCAATGTGTTGGGTGCGGTTGCAAGTACTTTATATTTCATCTAATGTTGTCATTATTCTGAAGGTAGGTGTTGTTTCTCCATTTTTTGAATGATGAATCAGGCTTTAAGAAATAAGTTGGTTTTTAGATCTCACAGCTACTACATGGTGGAAGCAGGATTTACCAACCTTTACTCTCAATCATTCTGGTGAACTCCTTAAGGCAGAGGTGGGATCGGGAACGCTGTGCCTGAATTATGTGCCATCAGATCCATTGTCAGTCCCAGCTGTGCCTTTATGAAGTGAGTCATTGGAACACAGAGGTTTGGTCAGAATAGGTTTCCTAGGATCCTTGATACTTAGTGTTTGACAGAATGTCAACACTCATTGTTATGGATTGAATTTTGTCCCGAAAAAGATATGTTGAAGTCCTAATCCCCAGTACTTGTGAATGTGACCTTGTTTGAAAATAGGGTTATTGAAGATGTTATCAGCTGAGGTCATATCTGAGTGGGTTGGGTCCTAATCCCACCTGAGACAAGTCCTTATAAAAGAGGAGAAGAGACACAGAGAGACAGATAGAGGAAGGACAGTCACATGAAGAGGCATAGACAAGCCAAGGAACAACTGACTGGCTAGAACTTGGACTTCTAGTCTGCAGACATGGGAGAAAATAAATCTTTGTTGTTTAAAGCCACTCACTTCGTGGTACTTTGTTACGGCAGCCGTAGGAAACTAATACAGTCACTAAGACCTCAACTCGCTAAATGTTCTATGAGAAATTGAGGACCAGTGTGGCAAAAACAAACAAACAAATAAGCAAACAAGCAACAACAACATCACAGACTCTGCCTAGATTCACTCAGAGGGTCAGTGGCAGAGCTGAAATTAACACTCGGTTCTTTCTGCTGTGTTCAAATCACTCCACTTCTACATTGCTACGGTAGCCCTGGTGATGCAACGGTAAAGTGCTCGGCTGCTAACCAAAAGGTTGGCAGTTCGAACCCACCAGCTGCTTCAAGGGAGAAAAGACAGGGTGACCTGCCCTTGTAAAGCTAGGAAACCCTATGAAGCTGTCCTACTCTGTCTTGGAGGATTGTTATGAGTCAGAATGGACTTGAAGCACACAAGAACAAAAACAACTACATTGCTGGTGATATATTTGCATCCTGACTTGGTTCTAAGGACACATTATAGACTTTTTCAGATAGCGAAAAGGAGAGACTACATTTTAAAAATCCTGTCCTTTCTTTAAAACTTAGATAGGGATTCAAAAACTCTCGCTGAGAAAATAATTATAGATGAAAACACAACTAACTGGAATTCTATTTAGGGACTTCTGAAATCATAGTGGGAAGCTGAAAGGAACAGAGAACAACCATACCCCTGAATACAGGAGCTGGAAATGCCATTAAGAATCATACAGTTCAATGTTCCCAAAGAATGGCACACACAATGCCCAGGTAGCAGGATGACTTGTGGGTTCATAAGATGGTTTTTGGTGACATAAACACAATTGTAATAGCTATCTTAACGATATTTGCATTAGTATGCATATGTGTTTGTGTATACTTATTTGTATATATTTACTGAGTTCCTACTATGTGCCAGACACTGTCCTAGGTACCTGGGATTCATGAGTGAGCAGAATAAACAAAATTCCCTGCCCTCATGTGAATGATATTGGTACAACCCAAGGAATGTTTGAAGTTTGAAGTCTTCTGGCCCAGACTGCGCTGGCTATTCTCACTGTTGCCTTTAACTATAAAAGCTGGGCTCCCTCCTCAGGTGTGGGTGGGTGTAGCCCTTGCCTGGGAAGAAAGGAAAGTCCGAAGAGCCCAGGTCCTATCACAATAGATCGACCTCATTAGCCATTCTCAGTCTCATAGATAATGCAGTCCTGGAAGGCATCATTTGGTCTAGTGAAGAATGGCTCAGGAGATTGTGTTGGCATCTGAGATTTATTTTAATCCTTTTTTGCAGATTGTGTAATGAGCATTGTAACAAAGTACGTTGAAGAATCATTACGTATCTTATAAAACCTTAATAATGTAAAAATTAGAAACATTTTTCATGCATATGTTCAATTTGTTCAGAATTCGCCGATTTCACTTTGCCAATTAGCATATAGTACTGTGAGAGGGGACACTGCCCTTAAGAGGTCATGATCCCTGAATTGCTATGCATATTTTTGCCATGAATATTATTTATGTTATGTTTACAGGCTGCTACTGTGAAAATTTGCAGTTTGAACAAAGAAGATGTAGAATGCACACATGTGCATAATGGTTCTTTCGCACCTATTCACCAAATGTTTATTGATTGCCTACCTCAAGCATCTTATTAGGCATAAAAAGAATGAAAATAATGCTTCAGAAATCAGGAAACATTTCTGGCATGGAACAGAAGATGCCTTGTGGGGATTTATCTGGAAAAGTAAATGATTCTCATGAATGTAGGATATCAGAGGAGAGTGTCATAGCAGGAATGCAAGACCTGGAGTTAAATACTTGCCTTCTTTTTTCCCCTGGGTCTCCTTCTTAGTAGCTGTATGTGATTCTGGGCACCTTGAAAGAAAGGCCTAGTGATCTACTGAAAAATCTTCTGAAAAATCATCCATTGAAAACATTTTGGAGCACAGTTCTACTCTGAGACATGTGGGGTCACCATGAGTTGGAGTAGACTTGAAGGCAACTGGTTTGGTTGGATCTTGAGCAAGGTATTCAATTATTCTGAGCTTGTTTCATCATCTGAAAGATGAGGCTTCCATGCAAGCTCATATCATTGTGCTGTTGTGCAGAGGCAGGGGAATATTATATGCACAGTATCTAGCACAGAGGAGGTATCTAATAAAGGTTGGTTCCTTCCCTCCTGTTATTTAGTTATAAGATCTCAAGTAACTCAGTTAACCTCAAAAAGCAACATCATGGCACAAAATTCTTTTAAATGTGTCTCCTCCATGAAACTGTTCCTGGCCCTGATATGACACCTCATGCAACTTTCTTTCCTTTCTATACTCTACTTCCATCCTTGGAAATCGGCTTGCCTCCCTTTCCTTTTCACAGCTTTCTATTATTTTGTTTCTTGAGCTTGTATTCCACTCAAGACCTGCTATAGACAGTACTTCCAAGCTCTCTGTTTTCTTTGTACTAAAATAACAGCACCGAAGTGTTTTTAATTTAGAGGCTTTCCTGCTAACAAACAGGGATCAGAAAAACATGAGCCATAAAAATGCTGGGACTATCCTAGAATCTCTCAAAATTATTATTACATTTGTGCCAGGGCTGCATTGCAATAGTAACAGATCTTGTTCTCATTGTACTTTTATTCCCACTCTCCAACCCAGTCCAAGAGGATAACCTGGCTTTTTAGTTTATGTAAGTTCTATCGTAAAACTTGCGTGCAAGTTCATTCCACCATCAATCATACCACCTCTTCCCAACCCTCCTTCACACATTCAGGTTTTTGTTTCCTAAAAATAAAGCCACTGAGGGCATATATGAGTGCATATGCTAAGGGGAGGCAGTGACAGAGGCAACTGCCTTGGAGAGGTGATATGAAAACATCAACGGAAACTGCTGAGGACTAGGAAGAGGATGCTGATTTGAGTTTCAGGACACAAAGAGAGGAGGTGCAACAACTGGGAGAGATGGGGCAGACCTCTCTCCTAGGGGAATGGCTGCATGGTAATGCTAGGGAATCAGGGAACCCAAGAACTGAACCCAGGGACTGGGAAATATGACACTGTGATGAGCATTGCAATAATCCAGGCTAACACTATCACTGGCTTGGGTAGCAGCAGAGATGGTGAGAAATGATCAGTGTGATGGTTAAGATTGTATGTCAGCTTGGCTGGGCCATGATTCTCGGTGTTTTAATGTGATCGCTCCCATGAATGACTATACTGTGAGTAGCCAATCAGATGAAAGGTAGTCTCCTTGGAGGTGTGGCCTGCATCTGAATATAAGCAGACTTTCTGGCTTTTTGCTCTCTCTGGATCTGGATCCTGCGGCTTCCTCCTGTCGTCTCATCTCTGGTTCTTGGGACTTGAGCTGTCAGTTTATCTGCCAAACTTAGGATTCATCGATCTTCACAGCTTGTGAGTGGAGCCTGCTCTCTGACCTGCCAATCTTGGGTTTGCCAGCCCCCGCAGCTACGTGAATCAGGAGAAACCTTGTGGGCTTGCCTGATGCTCTTGGAATTCATCAACCTTCGCAGTCTGTGAGCCGGAGCCCAGCTCTCCGACCTGCCAATCTTGGGCTCACCAGTTTCTGCAGCTGCGTGACTTGGGAGGCCCCTACCCTGATCCATGGACTTGGGACGTTCTAGCCTCTAGAATCGCGTGCGCTATTTCCTTGATATAAATCTCTCTCTATATATATATGTATTTATACACTTTACTGGTTTTGCTTCTTTAGAGAACCGAGCCGAAGACAGTCAGACACGAGAAGATTTTCTGATGTATTAGATGTGGAATGTGAGAGAAAGAGAGGGATTGAGAATTGCCATACTCTCTAAAGTATTTGGCTGGAACATCTATAAGGTTTTCATTGTAATTAAGTGAGATAGAGAAGATGGCGGAAAGTGGACCTGGGCTGAAATAAGAAGTCTAGCTTTGTGCATGTTAAGATTGAGGTGCTTATTGGAGATACTGGCTTAAGGAGGCAGTTTAATAAATCAGTCAGTACTTCAGGGAAAAGGTCTTGGTAAGAGAGAAGATTTGGTGTGTCCTTAACACATAATTGGTCTTTAATTCCATGAGACTGACTGACTGGATGCCATCACCAAGGGAGTGAGTAGCGATTAGAAGACCGACCGAGGAACTCTCAGAGAGTCCCTGAGCAGAGTTACTGCCACAGCTACACTGCTACATCTCCCTAACACTCCCATCCTTGGTGCTCTTCGATTTTAAGCTTATTTAGAAGGAGAAATACCATTATTAATTTTAAAGATCCCGTTTGTTATGGGTTTGGTCACTACAGCAGTAAGAATGTTAATTACTGTGAGAATAAGTGAGATTTAAAGTATACTCCCTCATATATAGAAATAACTCATTATTTAAACAGACAAATTGCACTATAATTAACTCTTAGAGATGTAATAACTTTAAGAAATAATTTGAAATGTCAGTGATCCCAATACCATAGTATGCCATCAATTATCTCAAGGGGTACCCCTCCCCCATTTCTTAGTAAAATTTTTTTTAATGCTGCACAGTACTCTGAAATGAGAACTTGAAAAAAATCAAATAAAAATGATAGGGTCTCAGAACTCTAGTAGTGAGAATCACTCTGATATAGACTCTCTGAATATACATTATAAAGACATTTTCAGGCATCCTTGACCTTGCCTTGTAGAAAATATGCTCCTTATCTCTCCACTTACTGCTGTATTTCAAATCATTGCTTCGAGGCTTCTGAGTCTTTTTCTCCCTTCTAACCTGATCGACATGTCTATTTCTTAAAACCAAAGATTCCACAAGGATTAAAACACATAGGCTGAGTGGCCAAAAGCAGAATAATGTTATCCTACAGCAGAGTACCCAGGGTGTCATATGGAAAATTAATTTCTTCTTCTAGAGGTGAGAACTGTATTTTTTATTTCTTTCTATCCATCTAGTTAGGGAGGGGATAGTATATGGGGACTAGGAATGCAGGCTCCAGTGCTATACCACCTGAATTAGAATACTAGCTCTTCCACTCAATGGTCACCTGAATGTGAGCAAATTTTTGTATCTTTTCTCCACTTTGGTTTTCTCATTTGAGTAATGGAGATAATACAGTACCAACATCATAAGATTTTTGAAAGGATTCAATGATACAATACTTGTTAAATGTTTATAACAGTGACTACACATTCTGTAAGGAGCCTTGGTGGTGCAATGGTTAAAGCAGTCAGCTGCTAACCTAAAGGTCAGCAATTGGAACCCCCAGTGGCTCCATAGGAGAAAATACCTGGCAGTCTGCTCCCGTAAAAAATACAGACTTGGAAACCTCATGGGGATGTTATACTCTGTCATATAAGGTTGCTATGAGTTGAAATCGACTTAATGGCCTGCAACAACAACAAGCATTCTGTAAATGTCATCTAATTTTATCATCCATCCATCCACCTTGATCTGTACTCTGAAAGAGCATCAGCAGGAAATGTTTGTTTTTATTTTCCACACAAAGCAAAAAACCTATTTTAGACCCTGGGCATCCATTCTACTGGGCTTCCAGGAAATTCAACCATAATTTTCCTTGAGATTGTTGTTCAATCCCAGATTTTGTGAAGTTTTTCCCATTGCTTAGACATCAGGGAGGCTCCTCAGGCTGTTAATCATGCATCCATATTAGTTAATACAAAACCATCCATTATAATAGCCCTTATGATCCCGTTATGTCCCCAACTTGTGCCACTTTTGTGCTACAAATTACACAGCCATTCCCTCTAGGTACTTGCTATTTCTTTCAGGCACAATGAGATATATTATTTAATGGCTCAAGATGGAGTAACAGAGATCAGATTTACCCTCCTGCTTGAAGCAACCAAAAAACAAAAATTAACATCTACAATATATGAAACAATGCTTTGCAGGACACTGGAATCAGACAATGAATTTCAATGATCCTTGACAGACAGGAAACAAACAGGGTAAGTCCTCCAATTGCTCCAGCTTACTGTCTGGAGAGAGTTTCTGGACTTCAGTGCAGTGTGGGAACTCCCAGGTTAGCCTTGGGTATTCCCTGAGTTGAGGAAATGGATCTGAGAGTCTGGGGATACCAAAGCAGATAGAGTTTTCAGGACAGAGCACCAGAGAAAAGAAAGCTGCACAGAAAGAGAAATCCAGAGAACTGCAGGTGGTTCTTCTCTAGTATTCAGTTGACTGCTGATATGAGCATGCCTGTAAGAAAGCTAATCAAGGCCAGGAAAAGAACAATGTGAAAGGATTAGGTGCTCATACGGTGACAGGAATAATGCCTATTCCTATAAGAAACATAAAACCCTCAAGATTCACAAGGCACTGGGTAGAGTACTTAGGACAGTACCCTAGTGATTAGGGTACTAATTACCCTAGTAATTAGTCCTAGACTGAGCACTGCTTAAAAGCAAACAAATCTTAAAAGCAAGACCCAAAAAGGATTAAACTATTTCCAAAAAACTGCATCCCAGAAAAAAAAAAACTTTTGGAATATTTAAAGGAATATAAAATTATTTATCTCCAACAAGTTAAAATTCACAATGTGTGGCATCCAATCAAATATTACTTAACATGCGAAGAAACACCAATCCAGTATGATATAGGTGTTATAATAATCAGATTAGGCTATTAAAAGAGTTATTAAAATTGTATCCTATATGTTCAAAAAATTACGTAGAGATATGGAAAGTATAAGAAAGACCAAAACTCAAACTTCTACCTCATCTAAAACTTATAGTGGCCTAATATGTGTACAATTAGAATGCCTGAAGGAGTGAGGGAGTAGGGGAAAAAAATTGAAGAAATAATGACCAAATTTTTCTAAGTTGGTAGAAACTATAAATCCACAGATCTAAGGAGTACAATGAATCCAAGCACAAGAAACATGGGGAAAAAAAAAAAAAAAAAGCTAAGCCAAAGCACATAATAATCAAATTGCTCTACACCAGTGATAAAAAGAAAAATCTTGTAAGTAACCAGAGAAAAAAGACACGTTATGTACAGAGGAACAAAGATAAGGATGACAGAAAGTTTCTCATCAGATATAATGGACGTGAGAAGATAGTGAAACAACATCTTTAAAGTACTGAGTAATAAAACAAAGCTTGTCAACCAACAATTCTAGACTGAGTTAAAATATCACCAAAAACCAAATTGAAATAAAGATTTTTTTCTTAGTACACAAAAAGCTGAAAGAGTTTCATCACTGGCATATCTTCAGTATAAGAAGTGTTAAAGTAAGTGACAGGGCAGAAAGAAATACTAGATGGAATTATAGATCTACAGAAAGGAATGAAAAACACCAAAAACGATACCTACACGGGAAAAAATATAAGATCTGTTTCTTATTAATTAAATTCTTATGAATTAAATATATTTAAAGATAATTGACTTTAAACAGAGATAATAACAATAAAATGTCAAGTTTATAACAAATGTAAAAGTAAAATATATAGCAATAACAATGGCCAAGAGTGGATAAATGGAAGTATATTATTGTGAGGTTCTTATACTAGATGTGTAGTGGTATAATGTCACTTGAAGGTAGACTGTGATAAATTAAACTGTATACTATAAATCCTAAAGCAACCATTAAGTTAACAAAGTAAAGAGTTATAGCTAATAAGCCAATATAATGGACTCATAAAGAAAAGTTTGCTATCAAAAGTATGTTCTCGCTTTAAGGAAATGTCATAATATTGCACATTAGAATTCTAGAATGCCTTTTCTTTGATTAACAAAAGACGAGTTGATTCTGAAAAAAGAATAGACAAGCACCTGAGAAGTGGAGAGTAAACCAAGCTCTGAAAAGCTTGATCTTACACTGATCTGAAGGTATATCCATCATCTTTGTACTGCAAATAGCCTGTAAAACAAGGAGCTTGTCTCAGGAGTGTTACAGAAACTTAGCTGGAATTTCAAAAGGAAGGATAAGACTTAAGTCAACAACCCGGTTCTTTCACTACTTATGGCAGATAGCAAACTCTAAACGTTGGGGGCTCATTTCTAACACGCAACTCTACATGAAGGCCCACATAGCCTTTAGGAGATCAGCTTATAGAAGGAATTTCTACCTAAAGTAGAATGAGTCTTAATAACTAGCCTGTGTCCATTCAAATAAATATAAAATTGTATTAAAATGGTAAAATGTTAAAAACAGAAAGTGAGTGCCATCTATCTACAGATTTTGATCAATTCTTAGAAGATACGGAAGAACAATAACTGAGAATGCAGAGTAGAAGGAACATCAACTTGGAGCATCAACAGTAAGATTCTTGGGATGGGAAGAACAAAATGACCTGCCTGGCGGAGAACTATAACTGGGTGTTTCAAGAGAGAAGTGGCTCAGGTGCAAGTGAGAGATAGAACAGAAATCAGAGGTATTAATTACTGGCCTGAACATGCAACAGTTGAGAGCCCTCTTTTTTTTCCATCCCTGATTGAAAAATTCCTGACTGATGAGTGTTTATTCCCTAGTCAAAACAACAAGTGAAATGCAAAAGAGGTTCTTTTCTAGAAGTTGAAGGTATTGTTAGAAGGAAATAGAGGAGATAGTGGGAGTGTCAGTTACCTGGAGAAAAACCTGCAGATTCTAACATTTGGGAGAGGGTACCTCTAATATTTAGAAGCAAGGATGGCATCTTAGTTGTCTAGCGCTTCTATAACAGAAACACCGCAAGTGGATGGCTTTAACAAATAGAAATTTATTCTGTCACAGTTTAGGAGGCTAGAAGTCTGAATTCAGGGCACCAGCTCCCAGGGAAGGTTTTCTGTGTCTGTAGACTCTGCAGGAAGGTCCTTGTTATCAATCTTCCCCTGGTCTAGGAGCTTCTCCATGCAGGAACCCAGGGTCCAAAGGATGTGCTCTGCTCTTTGTGCTGCTTTCTTGGTGGTGTGAGAGCCCCTTGTCTCTCTGCTTGCTTCTCTCTTTTATATCTCAAAAGAGATTGACTCAAGATACAACCTAATCCTGTAGATTGAGTCCTGCCTCATTGACATAATTTCCCCTAATCCCACTTCATTAACTTCCCAGAGGTAGTATTTGCAACACATAGGATAATCACATCAGATGACAAAATGGTCGGCAACCACACAATACTGGGAATCGTGGCCTAACCAAGTTGACACACATTTTGGGGGGACACAATTCAATCTATAACAGATGGTGAGACTTTGGCTTGCTTACTTTGGACACATTATCAGGAATGACCAATTGCTAGAAAAGCAGACCATAGTTGAAAAAGTAGAGGGTTAGGCAGGAAAAACAAGGGAAACCCTCAGTGAGATGGATTGATGCAATAGCCCCAACAATGGACTCAAACGTATCAACAATCATGAAATGTTGCAAGACTGGACAATGTTTCCTTCTGTTATACATAAGGTCCCTATGAGTCAGAGCCAATTCAAAGACAACTAACAACAAGACAAATATCTCTAGTATAAACGTAAGCTCATGGTCACTCATACTAAATTAAACATCCAGCAAATAAACTCTACCCAAGTCTATAGAGTTCTTAGTAAGGCTTTCTATTGCTTAATTTTCAATTGTGAAAGGGTAACAAAGATTCATCAGGCATTTGAGGAACAAATCCACACAAATAGAAAAACTGATCACAAGGGAAAATGAGATAACTCAGGAACAGAGGAGAACTTAAAAGGGTCTAATAAATACTTAGAAAGATTTAAGATTTTACATCCCTAGCAAAAATATCAGATGCTATCAAAAAGGAACCACTAGAATGCAAGAAAGATTCTTGGCATTCTGAAATACATTTGCCAAAATTAGAAAGAAGTCAACAGAAAGGTTTGAAGAAAATGTTAAAAAACAAACAAACAAACAAACATCTCCCAAAATGTCGAATGAACAGATTAGGAGTCAGAAAATAAGAGAGTTAAGGTGAGACATAAATTGAAGACCAATCAGATACATTGGCCATTTACACTGATTATTTATAAGCTTCTTATGCCTCATAAAATTATGATAGAATTGATATATGTTAGAAATTCTCTTCTTGTCAATCACTTTCTTTTGCTATTTGTCTTCTGGGCTCATTTAGAAACGAATAGAATTTACTATATTATGAACTACAGATTTTTAGGTATCTTTGACTAGTGCAGGAGCCCTGTTGGCACAGTGGTTAAGTGTTCGGCTGCTAACCAGAAGGTTGGTGGTTCGAACCCACCAGTCTCTCCTTGGAAACCCTATGGGGCAGTTCTACTTTGTTCTATAGGGTCACTATGAGTCAGCATCGACTTGAAGGCAGCGGGTTTGGTTTTTGGTTTGTGGTTTTTGCCTAGTTTACAATATAATTTATCTATGAAGAGTGCTTACTTAGATATGGATAATTTTATAATGCCGATCATTACATTTTTTCACCAAATTTAAATAAAAGCTAGTTGAGCACAAGATTAAACAATGGAATCCAGCTAGGTTTTCCCCAAGTCTTTGTTTTGGGGACCTAGGAGGGATTTGCTGAGCAAACAATCCAAGAAGCTGAAATATATGAAGAAGAATGTGGCATCAGGATTGGAAGAAGACTCATTAACAACCTGCGATATGCACATGACACACTGCTTGCTGAAAGCAAAGAGGACTTGAAGCACTTACTGAAAAGATCAAAGACTACAGACTTGCCTATGGATTACACCTCAACATAAAGAAAACAAAAATCCTCATAACTGGACCGATGAATAGCATCATGATAAGCAGAGAATATATTGAAGTTATTAAGGATTTCATTTTACTTGGATCCACAATCATCACCCATGGAAGCAGCAGCCAGGAAATCAAATGATGTATTGCACTGGGCAAATCTGCTGCAGAAGGCACCTTTAAAGTGTTAAAAAGCAAAGATGTCACTTTGAGGACTAAGGTGTGCCTGACCCAAGCCATGATATTTTCAGTCACCTCTTATGCATGTGAAAGCTGGACAATGAATAAGGAAGATCGAAGAATTGATGCCTTTGAATTATGGTATTGTCAAAAAATATTGAATATACCATGGACTGCCAGAAGAACAAAAAAATCTGTCTTGAAAGAAATACAGCCAGAGTGCTCCTTGGAAGCAAGGATGGCAAGACTTTGTCTCATGTACTTTGGACATGGTATCAGGAGGGACCAGTCCCTGGAGAAAGACATCATGCTTGGTCAGGTAGAAGGTCAGCAAAAAAGAGGAAGACCCTGGCCCAGATGGATTGACACAGTGGCTGCAACAGTGGGCTCAAACATTGCAAAGATTGTGAGGAATGCGCAGGACTGGGGAGTGTTTCGTTCTGTTGTACATACAGTCCCTATGAGTCAGAACTGACTTGACAGCTCCTAACAACAACAGCAGCAAGAGGGACTTAAGAGATCAGGTAGTGTTTCAATATTCTCATGTTAGAGATCTGGAAAGTAATTAATGCCTAGTCGGTGACATTCATTCTTAAGCAGAGTCAAGATTGGAGCCAACTTTCCTAATACCTACAGCAGTGTACTTCTTGATTTTGTTAGTTTTAAATGTTGGCTATTGTATGCACAACGGGGGAAAAACATAAATTCATAACTAGAAGCCTTTCAAGAGAAATATAGTCTCGGGATGAACTAATCATGTGTACAGAGGTGTCAAGTACAGAGCAAAAGCAATTAACAAAATTGAAATGTATTCTTTAGTTATTTAAATCAGATAAGTGAGGATGTATGTTCTTACATGATATCATGAAGCCGTTCTATTTTCTAATCTTGTTTCAGCATCACCAGAGGGGTATTTTCTTTTCCGTCTTGCTTTCTACTTTTCTTGGTTTAGTAATCTTTTTAAAGGAAAAAAAAAAAAAAAACTTGCTAAAATTGAAGTGAATACGTTTAATGCAGCATAATCAGCTTCTAAATCTACTTAGCTTGAGCCCCATCATGCATTTAGCACATTGAATGAATGGCACAAATGGGAAACGTATTATAATGAGGACAGTGTGAATTTTGTGAGTCTAAAACTTCACTTTCCTGAAATGTTTTTAAGCAGCTGATTTTGTAGTCAAGTATAGCTCCATTTACATACTTCTTTATTTGCATTTGACCTAGACTCCTGCATTACTTTTTGGAGAGTTTTACTTTTATGGTGCTTTGAAACACTTCACTGCCACCCCACTATGACAAAATGCAGTTTACCTGCTGTGGATCTTTCACTTTTAACCTTTTACTTGTTTTTATTTAAGGTAGAATAAGTTGTTTACTTACATCAGAAGAGTGTTTTGCTTTTCATGGGTTTACAGCCTCATCTGATTTTTAAAAACTGGAAGCAGTTTTAGAGATGTGGGTATTGCGTGAAAATAGCATACGAATGATATCTACTGATATTATAATTGTTCATGCTGACCATAAAGGCCTCCCCACTTTTGCTGTACTCATCATACCTAGATCACATTTTTCAGTCTTCACTGCTATTCAGGAGATTAACATCCAGGACTCCCATGTCCCATACTGAACCTATCACTTTCCCATTTCACTTGGTTGCAAAATAGCATGTATCACTCTAAATGTCGTCACCATTCCTCTTGTCATCCAACTTGAAAACCTGGGAGTTATCCTGGATTCTTTTCTTTCCCACTCTTGCATATCCAGTCAATAATCAAGTTCAGTTGAGTCTACTTTCCCAAGATATATCTGGTCTGTTGCTTCTCCATTCCCACAGCCCTTGCCTTCGTTCGGGTGCCCACCATCTCTCATCTGGACAATTTCAGCATCCTTATTACTATCTTTCCTGCATCAAATTTTGTTCCTCTCCAATGCTGCAATTTTCCAAAATTAAAATCTAAGTATCACACTCCCTTACTCAAAAATATATCAATGATTTCCAATTGTCTTTAGGATAAAAATCTAAACACCTTTTATGCCAAACATTGCATCTTTATAATCTGGTCCCTGACTGCTTCTTCAGCCTTGTACTTCCCACTGACCCTTGCTTATGTATTGCTCTGTAGCCATATGGAATACCTTCTTACATACCATCCCACTGGGCTTTCATATGCTTCTGAACTTGTGTGTTGTACTCTGCCTAGAAGTCCCATTTCCTGGCTGCAGGACTAGTGGTCTATGTCAAGATGAGTGGCTTTCAGAGTACAGGTCCCAGGGTCTATAGCCCAGTCCTTCCACCTAGTAGCTAAGGGAACTTGCCTAAATTACTTAGCTTCTCCCATGTCTCAGTTTTCTCATCTGTAAAATGGTGATAGTTATGCTGTCAACCTCATTATGTTTTTGTGAAGTTTATACGTGAAGAGTGGCATATAGTGTCCAGCACATGGTGATCATTGATTGCTAGCTATTATCAGTGCTAAGAATTAGAAATAATAACAGCACTATCATCAGAGGAAATCAAAGCCATTAGAGACAACATGTTGCATCTCATATAAAGTGCTCAGAGCTATACTTGATAGCTATGGAAAAGAAAAAAAATCCATGCTTTTTCTACTATGCCTTATATAATCATCTAATTTGTAAGTCAAATCTGTGTCATTATATATAATTGATTATCTGTGAATATCTATGGATAGGGCTGGAAAATCAGTCACTAAGAATATATCGACTGCTAGATATTACTTATTTGGCTAATAAATAAAAAATCTCTGAGGCGCGCTGTCTTGGACTTTCTTTTGTAAGCGAATAAAGAGTCATCTGCAATTTTGTGGTCCTTCAAAGGCAGATTTCACAGAGAGCGTGTCCTGAGAGGTACAAAATCCAACCATATCCCTTTAGTTCAGAAAACCCCTGCTGGTTGCCCAATTTGCCTTTTTCACCCTCCTTAGCCTTTTCTGCTATTCTTACTTTGCCTCTGGGCCCAGAACCCAGGGCCTGCCTGGAGGGTAGTAGGGGTGGTAAAGAGAAGCGCCTGATTTAACAAGTTCCTTAAACCCTCCCTCCAGGGTTTACCCAAAGAGTTCAGCTGCATCCTCCCTCTCTTTCTCTCTTTTTTCTCTCTCTCTGGTAACCCCCAAAGTCAACTCATGCTTTCACTTTCTTTGTGGTCAGAGCTAACTCTGTTATTGAAGTGACCTTTTCCCCCCAACTCCCAGAATAGCCATCAGTGCCTCTGCCTAGACAGACCAGAGAGCAGGAGAAGGTCTCTGCTCCACTATTGTTGAAATAAATAATTATTATACTTCCCAAAAGTGGGCAGCCAAAGGTAAATGGAGTAGGTGGCTGCTCTGGGTGATGCCAAGGTCTCTTTCTGCTTGAAAATCCTATGATTCTAGGTTTAGGGGTATTATAATTTAAAATCTTCCATTGACCAAAAATTAAAAAAAAAATAAAGTAAAAATAAAGGATCTGCGCGCACAACACATACATATACACACGCACACCATCTCTTATTTATAGCAGTAGAGCAGACTACCATAGTGAGAAGCAGGAGTTTGAGGCACTAGTGCTTTAGTACAGCCCCTGGGATTGTTACCAGTGTCAGGGCAGTATGGTCTGTACCTCTGCATCCTACTCTCCCTACAGCTGATTGCTACCTGGCAGCACCAGCCTCAATGAACAATCATAATTTCAAGGGGGCTGGGGATTAGAGGGAGCCCTGGTGGCGTAGTGGTTAAGAGCTCGGCTGCTAACCAAAAGGAATCCAGTTGGAATCTACCAGCTGCTCCTTGAAAACCCTAGGGGGCAGTTCTACTTTGTCCTGAAGGGTCGAAAGGTGTCAGAACTGACTCAGGCAATGGGTTTTTTTGGTTTGGGGATTAAAGAACTCTAGCCATAGGCAGTGTTTTCTTCTGTTGTACATAGGGTCGCTATGAGCTGGAATGGACTCGACGGCACCTAAGAACAACAACAACAAGCCATAGGACCTGAGAGTCCTGGTGTCTCTCTGAGATGCTTCTGGGGCTATAGAGGAGAAGGAGTGTGGAGGGATGAAAGAGAACTGAACCCTCATAACTGGAAGCTTCCACCACAGCAGCTCTACAATTATCATCTATTAATTTGACAAATGTTTACTGAGCTCCTCCATATGCCAGATCCTGTATGAAATGCTGGTAATACTGGAGGTGACTAAGACAGTCAAGATCCCTACCCGCTTAGGTAGACGCTGCAGAGGTGTTGGATGGTGGTGGGTAAAGAGTGGAGGGGAACCAGTAAGCAAGATAATTCCAGTAAGTGATAAATTTGTTGTTAGGTGCCATCGAGTCGGTTCCCACTCATAGCTACACTATGTACAACAGAATGAAACACTGCCCCGTCCTGCATCATCCTCACGATGATTGTTATGTTTGAGCCCATTGTTGCAGCCAGTATATCAATTCATCTTCTTGACAGTCTTCCTCTTTTTCACTGACCCTGTACTTTAAAAAGCATGATGTCTTCCAGGAACCGATCCCTCCTGATAACGTGTCCAAAGTACGTGAGACAAAGTCTAGCCATCCTTGCTTCTAAGAAGCATTCTAGCTGTACTTCTTCCAAGACAGATTTGTTCTTTCTTCTGGCAGTCCATGGTATATTCAACATTTTTTACCAACACCGTAATTCAAAGGCATCAATTCTTCAGCCTTCCTTATTGTCCAGCTTTCTCATGCACATGAGGTGATTGAAAATATCACGGCTTGAGTCAGGTGCACCTCAGTCCTCAAAGTGACATCTTGTTTTTTAACACTTGAAAGAAATCTTTTGCAGCAGATTTGCCTAATGCAATAAGTTGTTTGAATTCTTGACTGCTACTTCCATGGGCATTGATTATGGATTGAAGTAAAATGAAATCCTTTACAACTTCAATATTTTCTCTGTTTATCATGATGCTCCTGTTGGTCTAGTTGTGAGGATTTTTGCTTTCTTTATGTTGAGGTGTAATCCATACTGAAAGCTGTAGCCTTTGATCTTCATCAGTTAATGCTTCAAATATTCTTCACTTTCATCAAGCTAGGTTGTGTCATCTGCATATTGCAGGTTGTTAATGAGTCTTCCTCCAATCCTAATGCTGCATTCTTCTTGATATAGCCCAGTTTCTTGGATTATTTGCTCAGCATACAGAATGAATAAGTATGGTGAAAGTATACAACCCTAATGCACATCTTTCCTGATTTTAAAACATGCAGTCTCCACTTGTTCTGTTGGAATGACTGACTCCTTGCCTATATACGTGTTCCTCATGAGCACAATTACGGGTTCTGGAATTCCCATTCTTCAAAACGTTATCCATAATTTGTTATGAGCCACACAGTCAAATGCCTTTGCATAGTCAATAAAACACAGACAAGCATCTTTCTGGTATTCTCTGCTTTCAGCCAAGATCCATCTGACATTAGCAGTAATATCCCTCATTCCATGTCCTTTTCTGAATATGGCTTGAATTTCTAGCAGTTTCCCACCAATATACTGCTGCAATCATTTTTGAATGATCTTCAGCAAAATTTTATATGCATGTGGTGTTAATGATATTGTTCAACAATTTCCACATTCTGTTGTTCAGCTTTCTTTGGAATGAACACAAATATGGGTCATTTCCAGTTGGTTGTCCGGGTAGCTGTTTTACAAATTTCTTGGCATAGACGAGTGAGCACTTTCAGTGTTGCATCCTTTTGTTGAAACATCTCTATTGCTATTCTGTCAATTCCTGAAGCTTTGTTTTTTCGTGAATGCCTTCAATGCATCTTGGACTTCTTCCTTCAATACCATTGGTTCTTGATCATATACTACCTTCTGAAATGTTTGAAAGTCAACCAATTCTTTTTTGTATGGTGACTCTGTGTATTCCTCCTATCTTCTTTTGATGCTTCCTGTGTCATTTACTATTTTCTCCGTAGAATCCTTCAATATTGCAACTCGAGGCTTGGATTTTCTCTTCAGTTTTTTCAGCTTGAGAAATGCCAAGCATGTTCTTCTCTTTTGGTTTTCTAACTCCAGGTTCTTGCACATGTCATTATGATACATTGCTTTGTCTTCTTGATCCATCCTTTGAAATCTTCTGTTCATCTCTTTTACTTCATTATTTCTTCCATTTGCTTCAAGTACTCTACGTTCAAGAGCAAGTTTCAGAGTCTCTTCTGACGTCCATTTTGGTTTTTCTTTCTTTCCTGTCTTTTTAAAGACTTTTGCTTTCTTCATGTATGAGATCCTTGATGTCATTCCACAACTTATCTGGTCTTTGGTCATTAGTGTTCAATGTGTCAAATCTATTCTTCAGATGATCTCTAAATTCAAGTGGGATATACTCAAGGTCATACTTTGGCTCTTGTGGACTTAATTTTCTTCAGCTTGAACTTGTATATGAGCAATTGATGGTCTGTTCCACAGTCCACCTCTGGCCTTGTTCTGACCGACGATATTGAAGTTCTCCATCATTTCTTTCCACAGATGTAGTCGATTTGATTCTTGTGTATCTCATCTGGCCAGATTCACATGTATAGTCACCATTTATGGTATTGAAAAAATGTATTTGCAATGAAGAAGTTGTTGGCCTTCCAAAATTCTGTCATGCAATCTCTTAGCATCGTTTCCATCACCAAGGCCATATTTTCCAACTACTAACCCTTCTTTGTTTCTGACTTTTGTATTCCAATCACCAGTAATTATCAATGCACCTTGATTGCCTGTTTGACAAATTTTAGATGGCAGGCGTTGGTAAAATCTTTAATTTCTTTGTCTTTGGCATTAGTGGTTGGTGCATAAATTTGAATAATGGTCGTATTAACTAGTCTTCCTTGTAGGCATATGGATATTATCCTATCATTGACAGCTTGGTACATAAAGAGTCCTAAATTCCTGTTTGATTCCTTCCATCATAAGAGATAGCCCCCAATCCTGCTCTGAGTATCACTTAACTGGTCCTATCCTCTGTTCATTACCTGACCATGGTCAGTGTCTCCAAAATAAGTATAACAACAACAACAACAGCAACAATGGCTGCTCTTTATTAAACCCTTATTTTTTAGGGATTTATAAGCATTAACTCATTCCAGCATTGAAACAGCTCTTTATGAAAATACATCAACACCTTTTAATAAATGAAGAAAATGAAGCTTAGAAAATTTAAGGAACTTGTTCAAGGTCACTCAGCTACTGAAGAATAGGTCGAGGATTCAAGGCCATATATCACAGAGTCCATTCTTTGTCCTTTTAACCAGAGCTGCCTCCTAAAGTGAGATATCAAGAGCTGATTAGCTCTCCTGGCTGTGGGCAATTGCTTTGGTGTCACTTTGGGTATCTTCTGTGAAAGACCTTAAACCCTGGTACTACAAAATGTGATTTGGGAATAATGACACTTACCACTTCCTCAACACAGTGTAATAAAGATTAATTAGTGGATGTTGGTAAAGCACTTTGAAGGGGAGTGATTTAGGCATAATCACAATCTTACCTCTCATTGATCTTTAGCATTCTTTTTATTTAATATTGATCCAAATGTTATTGACCAGCTTGATGGCCATTAATCAAGCTGTCACAGGTTTTACCATTTCCAAGTACATTTCTGCAAATTGGTAGTGTAAGTTATTTTGTCATAAGGCATCCCTGCTTCCAACTGTCATTTTAACTGAGAATTTGAAAGGTTGCATTAATTCAACCTTCATTGACAGTTTTTATACTTTTATTATTGCCGTTAATACATGGTGTCATAATTTATTGCATATGTGCTGTCTTAGATTTCTCCATTTGAACTCTTTAGAGCAAGAATTAGAATTTTTTAGTTATCACTGAATAAAAAGGCATCAACTAAGTGCCAAACATGATTTACATGGGCTAAATATTAGTTGAATGTAAGAGACTGGTAAGACAACTTGATTTTTCTGGGTTGTCTCCATTGAGATCTTGTTGCTGAGCAGACACTTAAAGACTATCAGTAAGCAGTCTTTGCACACCGCACTTTTTCAACATCGCTTTGTTTTTCTAAACCCTATATAGACATGGAGACCTGGTGGTGCAGTCATTAAGAGCTATGGCTGCAAACCAAAAAGTCAGCAGTTCAAATCCACAGCCTCTCCTTGGAAACCCTATAGGGCAGTTCTACTCTGTCCTACAAGGTCACTATGAGTTGGAATCAACTCAATGGTAACAGGTTTGGTTTTTTTTTTGGTCTTATATAGACATAGTACAGGAGAAGAATTCTGATTTGTTGCTTCATTCTTTTCAGGAGAGAAAAAGTGATACAAGGAAGCTAGTACTCATTATGCACATACTAGCGCCAGGCCCATACCTCCACACATCAATTATGTGAATATTGCAGGTGAGAAAACTGATTGAGTTCTTTGCCAAGGTCACACAGCTAATAAGTAGAAGACACTGAATTTGAAACCAGATTTTGACAGGCTCCAACATGTATGGTTTTCAGCTACGACATACTTTGTTCAATGGTGATAATCAATCACCTCTTCTCCCTTTCTCATCAGAGAAAATGTTGTAGAAAATATTTAATTGGAACATACATGGGGCCACCATGAGTTGGATTTGACTCAATGGCAACAGCTTAATGATAGTGGGATTCTGTAAGTAACACTGCCATTTACTTGTATTTTACTTTAAAGCTTTATCACTCATCAAAATAGAGCGGGTGGTGGGCTGTGGTGTTGGTACTATGAGGAGCTCCTGATGGGCAGCAGGGACTGAGTAATACTGGATAACGCTAATGGGAAGACAAGCTGAACGCAATGAGGGGAGCAGACACATCTACATGTTCAGGAGAGATAATATAAAAGGACTGGGTCAATCCCAGAAAAATTCATAGATGGGATGGAACTGAAGTCTTAAAACAAGAGACATGGACTCCTCCCTCTTGGATAGTGGGCTTTGAAGTGAAGCCCTTGGAACCAACTTTGCATTAAATAGTCCTGCACATGCAGAAGCCACATCGCTGCAGTGACAGCAGAGAACAGGATGTGTGCATTACCCTTAAATATAATCACCCTGCCTTGGACCTGGAAGCCTGTGGTCTTCTGGGGGAAGCCTGCTCATCTCTCTCCTTCCTCCACTCACCCTTGCACTGCCTTTCACCCCTGCTCACTCACCATCCTTCTTGACTACAATTCCAAATGCTACACACAACGGAAGCTCCTCATTCAGGGGCCTGTCTATGGATAATAGCTCCTCTGGCAATTAGTTTCAAATTGCTGTAGGAGCTCTCACAGCTGGAGATGGAAACTACGGTGAGTAGAAACTGCTCATTAGGTCCCACCAAAAGAGGTGTCCAGGGAACACGCCCTACCTGGCATACCTTTGTTAGGCCTCTGCCAGTGGAAGCAGGCACTGCCGCACTGAATACTCAGCAGGCAGAGGTTATTGTGGTTACAGCAAGAAAAGAAGAAAGGAAAGGAGGAAGGCAGCAAGGCTGTGGCTGAGGAGAAGTTCCCATTTTGGTCTGAGTTGGAAATGCTGTGATTCACCTCTTGATGCTATCAGCACCAGGTAGGATAAGGGAAATACTGGAATGTCAGCACAAGGAGAATCTCTGTCTCCAGTTAGTAATGCAAAGTCAGGCAGAATCACAGAATGTTCCACCTTTAGAGCCTTCAGAAATCTGAGGAGCCGAATGTGTGATCCATCAGGTGAAGGGACTGAGTGATCTTGAATTACCAAAGATCACCCATTCAATAACAGTGATACTAATTAATCCTTTAATTTATTCATCTGTCATATATTTTTAAGTGCCTTTTTACCCACCAAGGACTGAGTCAGGCATAATGGATGCAGTACTGAATAAAACAGGTGCACGTTTGTCCTCCAGGAGTTTATAATTCGGTGGAAAGAAAAGGCCAAGACTTAAGCTCCTGGGCAGACTCCCACCCTGAGCCTCTTTCCAGAAAGACTCAGCATTAACCAGGACCTCAGCCCATTCACGTACTCCTATTGGTAGGCTGTCTCAGGGCTCACATCTCCCCAGAAAAGCCAGAAGATACTTTCTTGGTAAAGATTTCTAAATTGAGAGAGAAGAAGAAGAGAAAGGGGGGGGGGAGAAAGGAGGAGGAAAAAGAGAAGGAGGAGGAAGAGGAGGAGATGGAGAAGGAAAAGAAAAAAAGAGGGAGAGAATATATATACATTTGTCTTCAAAGTCAGGTAAACCCCAGGGAGCAACGTGAAATCATCTTGTATTTTGCCCTGCGGCACTTCACTGGAAATATTTCTCACAGGACCAGCAAATCTCTCCCAGGTAAATTACTGAGTTTCCTCAACCATCCCTGCCTCTCTGGCACCCTACTTCTTCTTGTCCCATTGCTGGCACCTATTTATTTAGATCTGTAAATATGGCTGATTGAGCTATTAAAAAAAAAAGAAAAGTGGCTATTGAGTTGACTCCAACTTATGGTAATCTCATGTGCCAGAAGAGAACTGTGCACCATAGGATTTTCAATAGATGTTTTTTTGGCAGTAGATCACCAGGCCTTTCTTCTGAGGTGCCTCTGGGTGAACTCAAACCTCCAACCTTTCTTTAACAGCCAAGCAAATTAACTGTTTGCAATACCCAGGGCCTTTGATTAAGCTATACTTATTATTCCAGTGGACTTGGGAGAACTTCGGTCTCTTCCCAGTTTGATCTCATAGCACTTGTCCAATTTTATTGCAGCTGATAGGACATGGAAATATATATATATGTGTGTGTATATATAGTATACAATACTAAAGCAAAAGAAACACCAAACTATGCCAAATTCCTCCCATATTCATACAAATACGTCAAAGATGTATGCTTGAAGTAAGCATGCATTTTATGATCCATCCTCCATTACAAATTCATAAGAATTTCTGACCACCCACCTACTGCCTTTGAGTTGATTCCAACTCATAGTAACCCTATTGGATGGAATAGAACTGCCCCATAGGATTTCCAAGGCTATAAACCTTTACAGAAGCAGACTGCCACATCTTTCTCCCTCGGAGCAGCTGGTGGGTTCTAACCGCCGCCCTTTCGGTTAGCAGCTGAGCACTTTAACAACTGTGCCACCAGGGCTCCTCTCTGAGACTATAGCCTTCCCCCAAATAAGAAGCTCAGTATTGCATATGATAGGTAAGGGTGGATGGAACTGGAGAAACTTTGGCTCTCTAGTTGCAAAATGACCTCCAAGGAGTTGGGAATATTTTAGCCTCTCTTTATGCTACTCCACAAGAAAACGCAAACACAAAGCGGGCTGATGCATTCTGTAATTCCTTCCATTCAATTTGCATAAACTTAAATTGGCCCAAGTGATACCATAGTGTTCTGGGAAGACAATCCAGACTGGTACTAGCATTCAAATTATTTGGTACAAAGATGTACTTAAACCACCACCAAGCAGATTAAATAATGTAGATATTACTTTCCCGTATTGTTTGTGATTTGAACTGTCACAAGTGTACTTCATCCAGCTCCATGATTGCCTAGCAGATTGTTAACGGGTGGTTTTAGATCACTGCAGATGGAGCCACCTACAGCCAGTTCCTCTTTCCTTATTTATTCTGCCAGTGGCCTTGGTCATGATCTTCAAACAGCTTGTTTAGGGGAGGAGAAGGAACCGTGGAGCCTTCCTGTTCACAGTTCTCACTGAGCAGCAGGCAGTGTTGTATTGTCGGGGATACAATGGTACAGGGGTGGGAAATCGCTCATCATGCCAACTTAATTATTTCCAAACTCTTGCTCAGATATATGGTGAAGAGTGGAGATATTAGTTTGTATATGTGGCAAAAAAGTATTAAAATGATTTAAAAATCCTGTTTAACAAATATTCAGGGCTGCAAAAATTATTGAAGATAACATTACAGTTTAGGATTGCAGAAAAAAACAAAAAACAAGAACCATTAAGATAGTGCCATAGCTGAATTCAGCTGAAATGTTTGGAAGTGACTGTTAGTTTTCTAGGTTATTATTATCACCCTATGTGTTACGGATGGATTAGCAGACCTTCCGTCACTTGTTCTTTACTCCTTTATATAGTATGTAAATGTCAAAAAGTTCTTTGCCGGCCCAGAGAATACATGCAATCCCCTTACATACAATCAGTTGATTTTCAAATACTTCTCATGATCTTAATGTTCCTCCTCTTGCTCCTTCTTCTCACCATAGAACGATATTTTGGAAGAATCAGGGGAAACAGTAGCAAAGAAAACACTGATTGCAATCTACTTTCTAAAAAAAATAATGTTTGACTATTTAGATATTAAGTATAACTAAAGTGTTTGTCATCATCAAATTGTAGGGTAGACTGTTGTCATGTCTACACTAGCAAGGTAGTGGAAATATTATGTAATTACTCAGATAATTCAAGTCTCTTATCTAATTTTTCCAAGTGATTGGAGCAAGTGCATAGTTAATGTGGCATGATTACTAGGTAATTATGGATGCTTTGGGGCATCATTCCATTATGAGAATCCAATCCTGGCTTATAGTTCAACTATAAACTCTATATTAGATGGTTTTGAAATTTTTGAAAGAAAAGAAGAGAGTGAGATTCAGAAAGGGAGGGAGGGAGCGAGGAGAGAGAGAAAGAAAAGCACTCAGAGGAGACAGAGTAAAGAACAATAAAACAAATGTGTTGGCACTTTTTCTTCTCTTTTGAGATACCACTAAAGATACTACAGTGATTTGACTCAGTGTTTGATTGATGTTATTATCAGCAATATGCTTTCCGTGAAAGTTTTGCTTATGGCAAAGTAAACACAGAGGAAACTCATTTAATACCTGGAGGTTAGTCTCTCTTGTAGTCTAACAAGGGGGAAAACACAGACACACACAGACAGAGAGAGAGAGAGAGAAGAGGATTTCATAAAGAGGAACTCAGAGCTAACTAAGGGTAAAATATTTTAGTTGAATATATTAAATATTCTATTTAAAAGTTAATAAACCTGAGGCTAGATATTTTTAGTATTGCTTAGAGCAGAATATTTAATATCTAAGAGAAAATATCTTTATTAAATTCACCTTCAAAAGATGTAGTAAAATGATTGCTATAATATGGAGAAAGTTAGATTCTTCTTTAAACTGCATGGTTCAAATCCTAAGGCAATTCTGGCATTTGTGTCTCACAATTCTTTAATGTTTATCAGAAATAAAATTAGGCCAAAATTTGGCCCATCAAATAAAATGTCTATGACATTTTAACACAGGATCGTGGACCTGGCCAAGTTTGATTTTGTTTCATTTTGTTTTCTGGTCTTGCAGGATGTTTCATGAATCTTTGTTCAAGCCCAATTTTTTTCTTTTTTTAAAAGGATATTTATTTGGAGGAAAAAAAGAGAAAATATTCTATGTTTAAAGAATATAATAAATCAATGTCAGATAATTTTTAATGATAAAAGAGAAAAAATCATGGGCTACGTTTTCCTCAAATGTGTGTGTGTGTATATATATATATATATATATAAATGACATGATTTTTATATCTACCATTTCTGCCCAAGGTCAAGTTAGAGAAATGACAATGGCAACTGTAGGTCATGATAAGGAGAAGGTCAATTGCTTGTCTAGACACTGTCTTTGATAACAATAAGAATTTTCAGATAGCCAGGAGAAAGCATATCCCTTTCAAAAAGGTAACTAGATAGGGTGATGTGTTCTTCTATTACCAATAAATGGCCCTGCAGTTAAAAGTAGACATTTTTTTCTGTGCCCTAAGTGGCTGGCCTATCAGACTGGATACCACCTGCTCTTCCATAAATGAGAATCAGGAAAAGGAGACTATGGTCCTATGTATTGTCAGAGACCATAGGACTATGTTTCACAGTTGTTATCATGTTATAGACTATATGGATTTTTATAATCTCTTTTAATAGATTGTATGCATCTAGATGGGTTAAAACAGTATTCATATTCCATTTTATACCCTGTTCTCTTAACATTCTCCATTCTTGGTTATTAAGATTTCTTAATGGGATTTTGCTGTCATTGTTTCTATTTATACTTTTACTATTGAATATATATATGAAATGTAACAAAACACTCTAAGCCTCTCTCTGTTTCAGTTTCTCCTTATTGCAAGAGTGATCTCTGTTGATTGTGTAGTAGAACTCAGCCTGCTAAAGCATGCTGCAGTTAGCTGCATTTAAACTTTGTCAGGTTACAAGGCAAAAATATCCTGACGAAAGAGTATGTTTCATCTTGTCTTTTGATGAGCACAGCACAAAATAGAAAATGTTCCCTGTTAGCACTGACTGCCAAATTTCTAAACTGGCGCCCTAATTACGCCCTTGCAATGTGAAGGCTTGTCCATTTGCACATCAGCGGAGAACAAAACTTGCAGCATGCTGAGGGTGGTGCTGTCAAATGAACTAGGAGAGTGGGCAAATGACTCTTTTCCTTAATTTTTCCCCAACATTTTATTTATAAAAAATTTCAAACACATAGCAAAGTTGACAGAATTTTACAGTGGACCGCTGTATACTTCTACCGAGATTCTACTATTAGCATTTCCCTACACTTGCTTTATCACGCATCTTTCCATCTATCCATCCCGCTATCTGTACATCAATCCAGCTGCTTTTTTTGATTCATTTCAAAGGGAATTGCAGTACTGTTCCCCCTAAATACTTCAGCCTGCTATAATGGTATTGATGAAGAAAATGGATACATTTCTCCCAACCAGCTTTGAAAGAGCAATTTTAGAGAGGCAAATAAAAGAAGAGGAAATTATTTTCCAGGAACAAAGATAGGAAGAAAAAATAAGTTTGGGGATACCACACAGGGTCATTTTATAACACGCTGTTTTAGTCCTGCTGGAATTTAGATCAATATGCCTTTTTTTTCTCTCTCTCTCTCTGCTCTCAGTAGCAAAAGAGAATTACTTATCAGATTTCTGTGACATTCCTTAGGGTTGGCAACACAATGGTATTAACTTAGTCCCAAGTGATGGTTAAATATGTGAGTTGCTAGTGGATTTTGTCACCCCACTAAGCAGATGTAGGAACATTTTGTTCATATATGGTGTCAACATCAAGTAATACAGTTCAGATGACCTGGGCATAGAAAGAGATAACAAAGTCATCCTTTTATGAGCCCGTTGATTTGTTAAAATGATGAGCATTAAAACAGGTGACAAAGCAAGTGAGATACACGCTCATGTCGGTACCTAGTTATGTTGTTCTTTGGCTGTGCAATGACTTAACCTTTCTCGGTACAAGGCAGTTGAGTAAACTACTAAGTAATGTTAGGGTGTGGAAAGGGAGGGGAACAAGGAGTTCTGAAAAGGAGATGCTAGAATAAGCCATTTAAATCGAAAACAAAGATAAATTATGTAGGGATGTTCTCAATCTGCCATATATGTGGCATCAGAAATGATTTAACTTTAGGATGTTTCATGTTTCAATGATTCAGAAATTGATACCATGGAGCAGAACAGTGCATAATGTAAAATAATTGTACTCTGAATCTGTGTGGCTAAGAGAAGTAGGCACACTCCTGTTGCTTGGAGACAGAGGATCATAGGAGGGTGGAAAACAATCTTGTAAAGATCAGAGAGGTGGCTTGGAACCTGCCCAAAGTGAGTTAAAGGAGGAAGAGTTGGAATCTTATGACGGCAGACAAAAAAAACAGGAGAGTATGTTTCAGGGGTTGAGAAAGAAAGAGAATTGATTGTGGTAGTTGAAGGTGGGGAGAGAAAATGATTGCTTAGTAGAATAGAAGATAGAAAGAATGAGGGATATATACCACTTTTCCATGAACACACTGTGGGATTTGGTCTATACAATCCTCCAGAGCTATACAAACCCCATTCCTTTCTTTTGTCCAGAAATTTCTACACATACATATTTAAGGTCTAGATCAGGTCTTACACCCTCCAGTAAATTATCCTTAGTCCTTCCCTCCATACAGATCTTATTATATCTGGTGATAGCTTACGTACCACCAGGTGAAGTTGACACAGGGGGGCATCTGGAGAGAAAAGAAAGGGCAGTGGCTGTGAACTATGGATTATTTTAGTTTAACATAGAAACATCACAAAATAAGAGGCGTATTATCTTCTAATTTTATAAACATATTAAGTGATTTATCTAAGTTCAAACAGAAATTAGGTGCAAGCATTGACTATAATGTGACTTCTAGCCCTACAGTGGTCAGCAGAAATGAGAGAGGGAAAGAGAAAAGGAGGAAAGGAGGAAGAGGGATGAGAGAGACAAAGAGAGAGGGGAGTGTGGGGTGGGGGGAAGAAAAGAAAACTAGGGTAGAGCATTGAGCACCCCCCAAAAATGCTTATTTTCTTCCATACTATTTTAAATATCTTTATTTCATAATGTAAACTACATATTCATTTTTATCAGTAAACTGTGTTATGGATTGAATTATATCCTCCTAAAATATGCAGAATGTGTCTTGAGTCAATCTCTTTGAGATATAAAAGAGATTAAACAAGCAAGCAAGCAAACAGAGATGGGCTTAGAGAGATACCAAGCCACATGAAAATCACTCATGAGCAGAAGCTCAGAAGAGATAAAGACATTCCCCCAGAGCAGAAGGAGAAAGCCTTCCACTAGAGCTGGCACCCTGAATTTGGACTTCTAGCCCCCTAATCAATGAGAAAATGAATTTCTGTTCATTAACGCCACCCACTTGTGGTATTTCTATTATAGCAGCACTAGATAACTAAGATACTATATTACATGTAATACACTCTCATTTTTCCAGACTAACCAAATAACTTGATTTGTAATTACTCTAGCTGTCCTTGGCTCACCAACATTTTCATTAAAAAAAGAAAATATTTTAAGATTTTAAAGTGTCCATAACTTCTAATATATCATATCTTCATTTCCTTCCATCTTGTTTTAGTTTGAAACAGTCTGACATCACCGTGACAAAAAACTGCCCCAGGACAAATGTGTTCAGCCCTCTTGGTTGTAAGTTGTTAACGGTAACTTGTAGAAGGCGGTGCTAGACAAATACACTCAGCATCTCCTTCCCTTACTTGATTTCCTTTAAATAGAATGTGTTTATATTTATTTCATATATATATGAAAACTTTAATAAATGAAAACTCAAACATTAGGGAATTTAGGTATTTTTTCTCAAAATTTTTATGGGAATGAAAAGAGAGTGTCACTTGGAATATTCTGGAAGATATCTTATAGACCCTTATAATAGCTCTGCTTTGCCACCCCCAAGACTACACCCCCGACCCTTGTCTCTCTCTCTCTCCCCTCCCACCCTCACTTGATATACATTAACTCTTTGTTCACCAAATGTTTTCTACTTTGTTAATGAGAAAGGACTTTTAGTTATTGTATGAGAATATATTTCTTCCCCTCCTTCTTTCTTTTTTCCAAAACAAAAGTCAATGATAATCTACTTTGTAGCCACCTTTGCTGAAACTTATTATCAATGTCCGACTTACATACAACCCATAGTTACGAACCAACCCCCATAAAGCCTGTTATGTTAAAAATTCAAGGTACATACAATCGTTTGTAATAACAAACAGGCCCTACTTTGTGACGTGCATCAAAGCATTATTATTATTTTCTTTTTATGTTAAAGATGTTTTAGTGTATCTGGTCGTGTTTCTTTAATGTTTTTTATGCACAGAAAGGTACAGTATATACTATATACTAAGATAAACATTTGACTAACTGACATTAGATATGAACTGTACCTAACTGTTCCAACTTATGTACAAATCCTACTTAAAGACAGACTTAGGAATGGAGCTCATTTGTAATCCTGGAACTGCCTGTATTGTCTACTTTATAATGGAAGAAATTTGAATTTGAACAAAGACGTAGTTTAGAATAGGTACAATCAATAAATAGTAAATATTGCCACCAGAGATCTGAGAGTGAAAATATTTCCTACATTATACATGCTATAGAAAAAAAGTCTCCCTTGAATAGCTAGAGAAGGGAATTAATGGGATAAATCAGGTTTAGAAGATTCCTTTTGGGCCTTTGCAAAGAGAGTTATATACATATATTCTTTTTTTTTCTTTTTTACATTGTATATGAGATTTTCAAGTCTATGTCAACAAGGGTTATAGCATTGTGCAAAAGACAAAGAGACCGTAAGGTTAATTATAAGGAATGCTTTATAGAAAAAAATAAATGATTGACAAACACAGATATTTTTCCTCTATTTTGTATCTTCCATAGTTTTTTTTTTTTTTTTTTTTTTTGTAGTTTTCCTCATCCATCCATCTATCCATCCACTCAGCTAATAAATAATACATCTGAGGCAGGTGCTAGGGTTACGAAAAGGAAAGCGACACTGTCCCAGCCCTGAGTGAGTTCACAGTGTAGTAAAATGTCCAGCTCCTCAACTTGAGTTCACCCCTTGAGGTTTACGCAGGGAGGTCCCCAAGACCAGAGGATAAACATGGTCCCTCTTTCTGGGGCTTCAATTTTATTCTAAGGCTAAGCTATTCGGGAAAACTAGTTAATAAGCTATGCAAACATTATTTATAGATAAAAGAAATACATACAAATATATTTTATGGAATTAAGGCAAAATCTGCATAGCTTTTTTTTTTTTAACTTAAGAGAAAAGGATGCCACTGGCTGAGATTCCATGATTCTTGAGAAGGAATGGTAGTATGGGTCAAACCCAGGAAGGAAGCAGCACAGGTGTGCTGAGGAAGGCTGTGGAAAATACTGCCATCTGGGCCGGTGGAACCAGCCTGTGAAGGGCCTCGGATGCTTCACTGATGAACTTGGACTTTATCCCAGAAGCTCCAGGAAGCTACCAAGGGTGACCCAACAGAATGAAACTCCCAGAATGGTTTCACGCTTCTAGCTAAGCTGATAGTAGGCATTGTCTAAAGCTTGCTGAGGCAGCACAATCAACTGGATATTGTGCTGTAGACTGTGAGTCAGAAAATCTCCCTCTGGTTTCACAAACCACCAACTATGTGAGTGCACTCGGGCGGGGACCTTGGCCTCTCTCAGACTCAGTCCCCTAATCCACCAAAGAAGGGAAGAGCATTACTCTGTCCCACAGGGCCATTGCATGTTTCAAGGGAGGCATTGAACAAATACACAGAAGACTTCTTAATATGAGTCACCTTGACTATGAGGCAAATCACTTAATAAATATTTTCACGATTTTTTATAAGTGAGTTTCCAAATCCTTTTCTTTTCTTTTTTTTTAACTCACATGTCTTGCCCTTAATCAGAGGATTAAGGTTCATACCCTTCCGAGGTTGTTGTTTCTCTCTGTTTTTATAGCACGTAAGCACAGCCTCCAGTTCAATAATTCAGTAGGGGCTCAGTAAATGTTTCTTGCATGACTCCATTCCTATAGCCAGCTGCCTCACATTTAGCCCTGTTTATCTTCTGCCCAAACAAGGGTAAACCTCTGCTCTCCCTCTTTCTACTGTCCAAAATCCATGTCCAGAATGTGTTATCTGAATGATACTTTGATCCTGAGCCCACTCTTTGGACTTGAGACTATTTTCCTGTTTTCTTGAGGACAAGGGCCAAGATGTCTAGATGTTTCTACAAAACCTTTAATCAGTGAGGGTTCCTGATCATTAGTCTCTATATTCTTTTACTCCAATCTCTGATTTTTTAACAGGTAAGTCTAACCTAAGTTTCCTTTATTTTGCCATTATTTATTCATTCATTTATTCATACACCAAGCATTAAATGTGTGCCCACATTGCACAACACTAAAAAAAAAAAAAAAATCAAACCCATTGCCGTCAAGTCAATTCCGACTCAGAAAGACCCTATAGAACAGAGTAGAACTGCCCTGTAGGGTTTCCAAGGAGCAGCTGGTGGATTTGAAATGCCGACCTTTTGGTCAGCAGCCAAAGGCTTCGCTACTTGCACAACACTAGACTCTGTAAAAAATAGCGAGGAAATTAAAACTTTTTGTCCCTAACTTAAAGGAGCTTCTGAAGCGGCGGAATGAAAAAACAAACAAAAAATGTTCGAAATTAATTGTAAAGCAATGCAAACTAAACTTGTTGCCATCCAGTGGATTCCGACTTAAAGAGACCCCACATGTTACTAAGCAGAGCTGCTCCATAGGGTTTTCTTGGCTGTAATCTTTATGGAAGCAGATCACCAGCCCTTTCTTCTGCAGCACCACTGCGTGGCTTCAAACTGCCAGTCCTCAGGTTAGCGGACAAGTGCAAACCATTTGCCCCACCCAGGGACCCTGTAAAACAATTCACAAAGACAATAATAAAGGCATGAATGAAGAGCTGTGGGAATCAGAGCAGGTGCTGACTGTGCTTGGGAAGATCTGGGCAGGCATCACAAAAGGAAGTGCTAAACTGGAATCCTGAAGAATGATACCTTGTTTTGTTTTTATTCATTTTGTCATTCCTAGCACAGGTTGTTCCCAAAATGATTTCAGATGGACCTCAAAAATACAGGCAATCCATATAAAAATGAGTGAGGAAATCAGGATATGGGGAAAGTAAGAGAAGGGAAACAAAGGCTGGGGTGAGGTTAGTCGTCAAAAAGAATATAGTGAGGTCCTTGTGCTTGTTAGAGGTGGCCCACAAATCTGGCTCTGAGGTAAAGCAAAGAGAAGGAACATATTCTGAAATGAATCATAGTGTACTTAAGCTGAACACTAACCGGCTGTCAGGAGACTCCCTACTATCCCTGGAAGACATTTCCTCAGTGGTCCACATACAGAGTACCCTTGTGAAACATGATGGACAAGACTTTTCAACATTACTGCAGACAATAGAATGGCGGGGCTCATGGATCTGCTTCCAAAACATTCCTTAATGGGGGCCAATGGCATAAAGCCCATGCAGAGCTCAGTGACAGCAATTCTGTGTTGTCAGGCATACAGCTCAGAACAATGAATACAATTTTGCCAGGTGGAGTTGGCATTTGGAGCTGAAGAAACAAGACGAACAATAGCAGAGAGTTGTGAAAGTACCTGGAGTGGCTGTGGAGCCCTGTAGAGTTTGGTGTGGCTATAGCACAGGGTGTGTCTGGGAGCTCATGCTGCCTATAGGATGAAATCCAAACTCCTTAGCATTGCAGACAGGGTCCTTGATGATCTAGTCGCCTTCCTACATTTCCAGAATGAGCCTTGCCACTCCTCATCCCCACCCTTGAGCCACAAGATTCAATCTTTCTACATTTCTTATTTTTCATTTCTTAGACATTTCATGCTCTTTCATGCCTACATACTTTTGCTCATGCGATTTTCCCAGCCTGGAGGGCCGTAATCCACCACTCACCCATTTCTATCTGCCTGGTCTATTTCTACTTTCAAGATGCAGCATCTTCCATCCATTCTGTAAAGAACTTCCCAGGCTGACCCCAATGCCTCTCCTCTGGACTTTGTATGTGGACATATATGCCACCTCTCTAGTCTGTAGCTCTGTGGTAAGATACTACCGAGTTTATTTTTTATTTCTTCATCACCTGGCAGAGAGAGCCTTGCTTAAGTAGGTGTTCAAAAAATATTTGTTGGAAGAAGAAAGGGAGGGAAGGAAGGAAGGAAAGAGTGAGATGACAGGCAGGAGCTGATACAGGCATAAGTGGCTGGAAAATGATTGCAAAACACTTCCTAAACCATGTTAAAGATTGTGGACTTTATTTTCTAGAAAACGCAGAGCCATTGAAGGTGTTTCCATGAAGGAGTTATAGGGGCAAATCAACATTTGGGAAGGATAAATGGCAGCATTGGGCAGGTGGACTGGGGGGCAGACAGACCAGTTGGTTCTTATTGCAGTTGCCCTAGTGTGAAATAGTACAGGTCCAAGCTAAGACATGGTAATGGGCATGAGGAAACACTTTGGAGGTTATATCAAGACCTTGCAACCCATTTCCTCTGAAACTGCTTTAAAGACATTCACCATTTTAACACCTTAAATTGTTCCATGAGCCCTACTTTGACTCTAAAAGGCAGTTATGTTTCAAAAGGCCTTGGACTTGGAGCCCTGACAGTTATTAGCTTGAAACAGCTTGAAATATACTTCAGCAGTTCACGAAGTTATTTCCCACTCATCATTTATTATTATTTTAAAATTGAGATATAACATGCATAGAGTGCACCAATCTGAACTACACAATTCAATGAGTCTTACATATTTACACAGCTACATCTGTAACCACTACCCTGATCAAGACAGTGTACATTTCTAGCATATTGGAGGTCTCTTCATATCCCTTCCTAGTCAGTATAACTCCCCAAAGGTGCCACTCTTTCTGATTTTTATTACTATTAATTAATTTTGCCTGCTCTTTAACTTTATGTAGATCGAATTGCACAGTATATACTCCTTTGTTTCTGTACTCTATAGTGTTGTATGCAATTATAGTTCATTCATTTTCCTTGATGCATAGTACTCTGTTTTATGAATTCATTGACATTTATTAATCTGTCCTTCTGTTGATGAATATTTGGATTTTTCCAGTTTGGGGCTATTATGAATGAAGTTTCACCATTTTAACATTTCAAATTGCTCCATGAGCCCTGCTTCAACTCTGAAGGGCAGTTATATTTCAAAAGGTCTTGGGCTTGAAGTCAACAGTTTTTAGCTGTATGACATTGGCAATTTACTTTGCAAATCTGAGCCTCAGTTTTGTTTTCTGTAAATAGGGATAACTCTCTGAATTCACCTGATCTTGAAAGCCAAGTGGGGCTGTCAGGTCTAGTAAGTTACGGGATGGATGCATGTATAAGATTATCAGGAGGTGGTTCTGATTCACTCACTGTTTTAGCTGCAGAGCCTGATACATATCACACCCCCCCAAATTGTTGAATAAGTAAATGCACGTTAATGTTGTCAGATGCTGTCGAGTTGGGTCTGACTCATAACGACCCTAGGTATAAGAGAATGAAACGTTGCCTGGTCCTGCGCCATCCTCACCAGCTTTGCTGTGGTTGAGCCCATTGTTGCAGCCACTGCATCAGACCATCTTGTTGAGGGTCTTCCTCTTTTTCGCTGACCCTCTTCTTTACCAAGCATGATGTCCTTCTCCAGGGACTGGTCCCTCCTGATAACGTGTCCAAAGCACTTGAGATGAAGTCTCGCCATGCTTGCTTCTAAGGAGCAGTCTGTCGTTAGGTGCTGTCAAATTGATTTTGACTCATAGTGATCCCACGTAACAGAGTAGAACTTCCCCATGGGATTTTCTTGGCTGTAATCTTTATGGAAACAGATTGCCAGGTCTTTCTCCCACAGAGCTGCTGGGTGGGTTCGAACTGCCAACCTTTCAGTTAGCAATCAAGTGCTTAACTGTTGTGCTACCAGGGCTCCTTACGTTAATAACAGTTGGCAATTTTATCCTTAATCTTCTCTGTCTAAATAATAAACCTTTCTAACTTTTCTGCCATATACTAAGCCATCAACTGACTCATGGATAAATGCTTAAAATAGACATAATATACAAGTCCACACTAGAGGCCCCTCCATTGATCTTAGCAGAAATCTGCACCTGGATATTGCCTGATTTTTACTGTTTTCTTGGTCCCTGTTTTCTTAACATGACATCCTGCAAATGGTGGGACTCTTGTTTGGCCAGGCTGGGTGCCATGTGGAGCACGCCTGGCCACGGACTCTCATGATTGAGAGCAGATGTTAACTCATCCTCATGTTTGCCTTTCAGTACCACTTTAATCTCCATTCCACCAAATGCACTTAGCAATTCTTTTTCACTATAAATACTTGTAGTATTTACCTAGTAGATGTATTTGTTCAATGTTAGCCAATTTGTGCTCACATCCTTCAGAAGTTCACTGTGTTATCTCTTCTCATAAGCTCCTGGATAGAGCCCCTGTTATTGGTCATTTATTCAGCACCAAAACAACTGTTTACTGAGTAAAAAAGTAAATCAAGTCAGCTGTTTTGGCTACATGATACCAGAATAATTGATTTGACTCCTGTTGAAAGATAGTTGTTTTTTTGTGGGGGAGATAGTGAAGGGTTCTCTCAGAATGAAAACTTTTTAACATTGTGTTAGCTAAGGCGGGGATGTTTATGAACATAAACAATACAAATATGTTAAATTCAAGTACTCTTTCCTATGTCCCTTAGTTTTGGACTCTAGTACAGCTTCTAGCGGAGCCCCCGTAGTACAGTATTTAAGTGCTCAGCTGTGAAGTGAAAGGTTGGCAGTTCAAACCCATTAGCAGCTCCAGGGAAGAAACATGTGGCAGTCTGCTTCCGTAAAGATTATAGCCTTGGAAACTCCAGGTGACAGTTCTACAAGGTCGCTGTGATTTGGAATCAACTCAGTGTCACTGGGTGGTCAATCTTCTAAGAAATACAATGTAATGAATTATGAGGTTCTGGTGAATGGTTGATGAAGACATTCAGTGCTCTCTGTTGATGGAAGATTCTTCTTTCCAAATGCCAAGAGGGCAACTCCCCTTGGATATTCTACAGACCATAAAAATTCAACCCATTAATGAATTCTTTTTCTTTCTTCTAAATTTTCTTTGTGCTGGGCATCCCCTTCTCAGTAACTGACAATACTCAGTTGTGCAAAGCATAAAGTCCTTTCTCCTCCACTCCACCCCAGGCCTACCATGGGGGATATATCGAATGCATCACTCAGTCCACGGCCCCAGCCTCTGTATCTATCTATGCCTTTGTCTCCATCTCCCTTTCCACTGTCATAACTCAGGGTTTAGTGTTATTCTCCTGGATTACTGTCTTTCAGTCTCTCTGCTTCTAAGATCGATCTGCTCCAACCTTTCTCATGCTCTTTTTCAAGTGATTTTCCTGAAATTAACAATAAACAATGCCACTACCTCCTTAAAAATCTTTCACTGTCTTCTCGGAACTTTCAGGGGAAGGTAAAGACTCCTTCGTTGGCCTCCTGCATGAGGTGGCCCTGGCCTGGTACTCTAGGCTCAGCCACTCACCCTCACCCCTCTCCTGCCCCTGCAAGTATTTGCAACTCCAATAATAACAAATATCCTCAAAGATGTCACGCAGTTACTTTTTTGTGTGATTGTGTTTTATTTTCCCTTTTAATACTTACACAACTAATAAATACATGCATTCTCCTTATGCAAGATTCAAGCAGTCCTAAATTCTGCAAAGCACAATATGGAAGTGCCACTTCTTCGTGCTCTACTCCCTTCTCCAATGCTACGCTGTTTCAAACTTCTGTATGCACACGTATCTTCTCCTCTTTCTCCGTGAGGTCATCCTTCTCCTAGCAAACTCTACTTCATCCCTCAACACTCAGGTAGAATGTTGGATGCTCTGAGAAGGCTTCCCTGATCCCTCTCTCTGAAATGGGTAAGCCTCCCTGGGCTCACATTTCAACTTGTCCATGCCCGACTGGCAGCGTTGGCACGTGTCCTTGTAATTATTAATTTCCTTGTCTTCTCTCCAGCTATAAGGTAGGTTCCTTAAAGGCGGGGAAAGTTGTCTTATTAGACTTTGTGCCCCAAAATCATGCTTAGTAAATATTTGTTGAGAGAATGAGTGGGCAAATTGTTTGACTTGTCATAGGAACTGTTTGAAGTATGAGGCAGGAAATGGCCACAGAGAAAACGGCTTTTGAGTAATGGAAAATAATCTTCTCTGCACTGATAAGCTCAGAACATTTTCTTTCTCACCCGCAGTCATAGAAATAAATAAAGTTCTTTCGTAGCAGAAGCACAGGACTGAAGACACAGAGATTCAAAAAATGCCAGGCAGTAGCGGCTATGCTGCGTGGATTAATGAACTAGCAATTAGCAAATGAATTAGAAATAACAAATACATGAAGCATACAAATGATGATTTCTACTTAGCCTATTGATCAAGGTGTGAACGCTGAGGTTTACATATGAAGAGCTTGAGATAAGAATATCAGATGAAATGCAAGATGCTGTCAGTCTGGTAAAGACTGGCCTGGGACACTGAGGGTCAGACACAACATCAAGAGAGGAAAAGGAGAAAAAAGAAGATCCTGGTGCAGCCTGAGGTGGCGCCATGAGCACTCCTGCCTGTGGGTTTTAACAACGCTTAAATTGGTGAGGAGCCCTGGTGGCGCAGTGGTTAAGAGCGTAGCTGCTAACCAAAAGATCAGCAATTTGAATCCACCAGCTACTCCTTGGAAACCCTATGGGACGTTCTACTCTGTCCTATAGGGTAGCTATGAGTCAGAATTGACTTGATGGCAATGGGTTTCTTCTTTTGGTTTTAAATTGGTGTGGTAGTTAGCAGTGCAATTAGGGTACGATCTCTTCTAAATATTATTTGGGAATTGCTGAACCTATTTATGTCTAAGTTAATTATATGTAAAAAGTCTATCCCATTGTGTAAGGTTATTCTTTTACATAATATTTTGGTTGTTTTTATAAGGTCTCAAGTTAATGAAACCCTGAGGTATTTCAGAGTGGTACCTGAACCAGCTAAGTATAAATCATGTTGTCCTGCTCTGCTGGAACCCGACTGGGTAGAGCAACTACATAGTTCTTATATAGATGCATCTCATGCCTATACATACCACACAGCATATGGTTAAAAATGAAAAACTGCATTAATAAAATTCTCTGTGTGTTTCTACATGACAACAAGGAAATTGTCTTTTATTTTCAGGATATATTATTTTTCCTTCTGAACTAAAGAAACTGATTATGCATATATATATGAACCAAAAACCAAATTTGTTGCTGTCGAATTGATTCCGACTCATAGTGACCCCATAGAACAGAGTAGAACTGCTCCCTAGAGTTTCCAAGGAGCGGCTGGTGGATTTGAACTGTCAAACTTTTGGTTGGCAGCCGAGCTCTTAACACTGCCCCAACCAGGGCTCCATACCTAGCAAACAGTACATGTTAAATAGA
>NW_004443977.1:11841549-11853155 GCF_000243295.1 Trichechus manatus latirostris
TATATATATATATATGACATTACATATATGTATGTGTGTAATGTCATTAAAAGTAAATAGAAAACAATGCAGAAACAACAATGATAAATCCTAGGAAGCAGTGATGCAAAGGCTGGAATCAATTGTTATGTAGATTGTGTTAAAACTGAGATTAGGAGTGGGCAGACTTAAGACAAGATAGGACAAATGTAACAATGACATTTAATGAACAAGTTAGAACCATAAAAATTTTTATAGACTACTTAATATACAATAATGGCTATTAAAGAAAGATAAATATCAAGCGATAGATGAAAGAAAGAATTCAAAAAGGAATAGGACTATCAACAAAACAAAACCTGATTCCGACTTACAGCAACCCTATAAAAAACCCATTGCCGTCGAATCAGTTCCAACTCATAGCAATCCTACAGGACAGAGTAGAATTGCACCATAGGGTTTCCAAGGAGAGGCTGATGAATTTGAACTGCTGACCTTTTGGTTAGCGGTTGTAGCTCTTAACACTGTGCCACCAGGGCTCCAACAACCTTATAGGTGACTGTTTATTCACAGTTACTTTGATGTTGCTAATTTAAAAGCTTATGCACTGAGAAATGAATGAAAGTTACTTGATTGCAATTAAAATATATTAGCAAGACAAGATAATTGAAATAAAATATAGCGTAGTTCACTTACGTATGCCACATAAGACATATTTTAAATGCAAAACTTTTGAAAACGGAGGTACATGAAACTACTTTCAGTTTTCTGAGTGAAAGAAATAGCCCCCGTTCATTTTCTCCATTTTCCTGCTCAAATCGCCACTATCTTCCTTCTACCTACCTCCGCGGACCTAGTGGAACCGTTTTCCTTGGATCTATCACTGGCCTGTTCCTTGCCAAACTGCAATAGGGTCTTACCACTCTTCTTATTAGTTGCCCTGTCTGGAGTATCTGACTTAACTAACCATTTTCTACTTCTTGAACATTTCTCTTCTCTTGAATTATCTGAGGTCATTCTTGGGTGGTCTTCTTCATACCTCTCAAACTACTCATCTTCCTCACTGACTTTTTTTCCTCAATCTAGCCCTTACATTTTTATAGATCCTGACTCATTATCAGCTCTTTCCCACTACCATCCCATGTGCTCTCTGAGAACTTAGCAAGACCCCAAGGTTTTAACCATCAATTACATAGCAGTGACATCCAAAATTTATATTATCGTATTTTTATGCAAATAATGTGCACCTTCTGCATTTGTTTGCCAATGGTGCCCTCCCTCTGTGAGAGATTTTTGTAAGCTCACTATGCTAATTTTTTACAGGAATATGTAAAAAAATTGGTATAGCTGCACTTACAAAAATACCTGGGGCGGGGGAGAAGGGAGAGGTTGGCAAACAAAATAGAAGGCTCCCTTTACTTGCATAAAAATATGGTAGTCCCTACCTCCTTTCTGTGCTTTATTTATGTTTTTCTGCCTACCACTCAGATTCTCTACTTGGGGAAAAGTACTTAAAATGAGTAAATTTCTTTACCCTAAAGTCTTTTCTTTCTCATGCATTTCCCACCAGAAATGGCTCCATAGTTTATAAAGATTCTCAAGCAAGAAAACTTGTGTTCATCTTTGACTCTTTCTTCTCTTGCATTCACCATTCCGAAATGGTCACCAACTTCTGTCAACTCCACATTCTAAGATTTTGTTTTTCAATGTATTCCTTCCCCTTCATCCTTGCTGTCGGTATCTTAGCTCAGACCTGCACTAGTTTCTACAGTCAGGAGCACTGCCTTCCTCATACTCCTTCTGTCTTCTGTCTCTCCTCTAACCATTCATTCTCCACATTTCCTCCAGGGTAATTTTTCAGAAGGGCACAATGATGGTTCAGTGGCAGAATTCTCACCTTCCATGCTGGAGGCCGGGGTTTGATTCCTCACCACCACCTCTCTGTTGGAGGAGGCTTGCCTGTTGCTACGTTGGTGAACAGGTTTCAGAGGTACTTCCAGACTAAGACGGACTAGGAAGAAAGGCCCTGGTGATCTACTTCCAAAAATTCAGCCAGTGAAAAACCTGTGGATCGTAACAGTCTGATCCCATTGTGCATGGGCACCACGAGTTGGGGGCCAACATGACAGCAGCTAACAACAAATTTTTCGGAAATGCAATTGGGATCATGCTGCTCCCCAGCTTTAAATCCTAAAATGGATCTCAATAACTGTGTAGGTTAAATACAAATCACTCAGCAGAGCAAAAACAAACAACAAATGTTTACCTTTTATTCCCCCAATCCTACCTTACTACATATGTGTTGAAAAACTACCCCCTGGCTCTACCCCTCACAGCATATTCTTTGTCTTGTGCTTCTCTCTATGTCTTGGCGTCCTTCCATCCATTCTCTGCCTGGCGAACTCCTCCTCTTCTTCCAAGACACAACTCAAGCATTTCCTCCTCTGAGAAGCCTTTCTTGTCGGTCACTCTTTTCTTGGCTCTCTCATGGTCCTGTGCATATGCTTCTACCCTAGCACTTATCGGACAGACAGTGTTGTGACCATCTGTTTACCCACCAGTTTTTCCCATTAGGCAGAGCTCTTACCATTTTTTCAGACGTGGACACATTTCACAGATGACATTCAATAATACAGCACATTTCCACAGGTATTCTCAATGAGGTGGCTGTAACTCCACAATTTTTTTTCTCTCCCAGTCAAAAAAGCATATTATAATAGGAGTCAGAGTGACACCTGATAATGACCTTGTATCTGTTCATGCACGCATACGTATGTGTTCATTTATATTTGAAAAGTCATTTAGAATTCTCATTCTGGAGTCAGACTGCCCAGGTTTAAAGCCTATTTTATCACTTACTGCCCGAAGCCCAGAATGAATTATTTAACCCCTCTGAGCCCCAGTTTCTTTCTCTGTAAAACAAGAACTATAATAGTAAAAAGGGCTCTTGAGAGGATGAAACAAAGTTAAATGAGCTAATTCAGGGAAATCATTTAGCACAGTGGTGGGAATATGAAGTGGTCCCAGTAAATTTTAGCTGTTATTATTATTATTATTGCCAGTTGACATGGATTGATCAATTTCTTGTCCAGTGGACCACAGTAACTCATTCTTATTTTTGTGCTACAGAAGCTGACTTTACATTGAGTACTTTTGTGAAGAGAGAGACACAGTAATCCCTGAGACTTTTCTGAACTTCAGTTACTCATAACATTGGAAAAATAATGCCTACACATTGGCAAAGTAGAAAAAGAACACTATTTGAGAGAATCAAACATATATCGTTCATGTAGTAGGCACTCAATAAGTGTCCTTTCGCTTTCTCAGCCAAGTCTGCCAGCCAGGGGCAAAGGGGAGGGCAGAGCTCTTCACGTTTTCTGGGGCAGGATTCTGTACGGAGACTATGAGGAGATCAGCTTTGTTCAGTTATACAAAGAGAAAACCACTTTACCAGGAGAGGGGCCATCCGCTTGAACACTGAAGAGAAGGAAACGGGCCTGATGATTGGAGAGGAAATTCTTTAAGTGTGAATTGCTCTGAGTACAATATGAACCTTGTCAGTTATGGGATTCCAGCTGTTGTTTTATTGCCTTTAATTTCCCATTAGTGGTTCAACATCTGGGAAAGGTATCCGGCCTCCAGGAGGGGAACTCAGGTCGGAGCTGTTGTTCCTGTCTCTGCCAAAGTTTTGAGTAGTGTTTAAATGGAGCCATTCAAACAATCACCTTATGCTTAATTCTTTTAAGGAGTGTTTGTGACAAATACACTCTTTTAGCATCCTCTTTCCCTTTCCTATCTCTCCTCCTCTACACACCTCCTCCCCTCAGTGGGAAATGAGATGATGGAATAATACAAAAGAGTCATTATAATGTAGTATTAGGGTTGTAGCTGTTCTTGGCCAGGGGAAGAGGCAAGGAGTGTGTTGGCAGTGAGGGCTGGGGCTTCATCATCTCATCTTACCCTCCACCTCTACAAATTTAATGCAAGGGCTCCTGAGTGTGCACTGCCCAAAAAGAGGGTGTCCCAGTTGGGTGCACCCTAATTCTACCACTTACCCAACAGATTACTGGCTATCTTGCTAGTGGAATTCAGTTGTTCAGTTATGTTTAGTGCCAAGGTAGAATAAGATATTCCATTCTTGATCATTGTGAAGGCTATTGGTATCTGGACTTCATCCTAGCTGTAGGCTTGAGGTCAGTAAGAACTAACATTTATACAAAGATAGGTAAACAGATAGATAGACAGACAGTCAGGTAGGTAGGTAGACAGATAATTTTTAGACTCACAGTGGTTATTATCGTTGTTAGTTGCCATTAAGTTAATTCTGAGCAGAGTAGAAATGCTCCATAGGGTTTTCAAGGCTGTGGCCTTTCAGAGGCAGAATGCCAGGCCTGTCTTCCAAGGTACCCCTGGGTGGGTTTGAACCACCAACCTTGCAGCTAGTAGTCAAGCACTTAACTTTTGCACCACCCAGAGACTCTAGACTCAAAGTTAAAGCCGTCTTACTTATATCATCACACTCATTCTCACAGCATCAGTGTGAGACAGACAGTATCATTATTTCCATTTTACAATCAGGATTCAGAGATTCTGAGAAGTGGAGACCATACAGCCCTTAAATGGAAGGAATGGCACTCAAAATCACATTAAATCAAAATTCTGTGCTTTTCTATCCAACTTTTTCAAAAAGAGGAAGGTAGATTTTTTTTTCTCTCTTCTGAACCTAAGAGTTTGCACTGCTGAGAAACTTCAGGAAGTACAGGGAGAGCCAAGCGTTGCCACTGAAGTTTATGAGGCTAGGTCTTCAATTCTGAATTTACCGCTCCTTACTGTGTGGGTCCATCAGCAGTCATGTACGGAGCCTTGTAGGATTGACTGAGGAGACCTTATTATTTGTACCTTCCAACAAAAACACTGGGATTTCAACTGCAAAGACAGTCTCTCTTGCTCACCTGCCTGATTTTCACATCTTTCTGACAGGGCTTCGAATTAGAACTAGTTAGTCTGAGAATTTACATTTCTAACAAGTTCCCAGGTGATGCTGATGCTGCTGGTTAGGGACCAAGTCTGAGAACCACTAGTAGAGCAGTGGCTCTCAAAATTTATTATACATAAGAATCACCTGGGGGATCATGTTAACATGTAGATTCTGATTCAGTATATCTGGGGCGGAAATGCAAAATCTCAGCAGGGATTTGAATCGGAATGAACTGGTTCGAAGCCCTGCTTTCTGTGGGTTCAGGGGGTCAGGTAATGAAATGCAGTTGTACTCCTCTGACAGCCAGAATGTGAAGGTTGCAAACATTTGGTTAGAATATTCAGCACTTATAAATGCTAACCTGGTGATAGCAGCATTCTTATTATTCCAAACCCTGGAGTCACCATTTCCTGGTCCTGAGCACTAATATGAGCCATATTTTTTCAGTTTAACAACAGACACAATGGTCACCTTAAAATGCCCAAGGGTTAATTCAATTGTAGTAGGAAGATATAAGGTATACATGAAAATACAAAATAGCAGTTAATACCTGAAAGGCCAACTGAATTTCATAAGAATTTTTATTTGAAACTGTGGCTAAAGAGCAATTATATTTCAGCTTCTGGTCATGGCCTGTGTTTGAGAGAAGCAATCTGCAACTATTAGTAGGGGCATATTGTTTTGTATTAAGCAATGTGTGAATATTATTGACTCCGTATATATTACTAGCCCCTACTTAACTCTACATATTTCCACTATTTCCATTTAATAGATGGGTTATTTTGGTGTTTTGTTTTTAATTTTGCAATTTATACTAACGACATTTCCATTATAAGCCCATTCCCCAGCTGGCTTTAAAAAAAAAAAAAAAAATAGTACACTAACAGTTACAGTTTTGGCACTGTTTTTTCCATAGCAGATATAAAAGTCAAAATACTACAGTTTTTCGGAGATTACTGTCACTTATGTTCCTATGGTGGGATTGAGGCAGATGGTGGTACAGAGGGGTGGGAGACTTTGCTCCTCATGTTCCCAAAAGGCAAAGCAAAGCCGGCGCTACTCTGCCAAAGCCTTGCAATATTTGGCCCCAAATAAACTTGGACTGTGTCCCTCTGTTTTCTCCATCTTCCCACCTTTTGTGTGGAGACCGTGTCTGTTTCAGGCATGATGCTGTTATGCATATCTTGCCAACACAGGCACTTATGCATGGTGCCAACAGCAGAATCCAGACATGGGAGAGAGAACCAGGTCATTCATCCCTATTCTCCAAGCCAGTGCAAAAGTCACTGAGGTCACCTTGATATTAAGTCTTAGAGATCTTTCCCAGAATGGAAATTCTATAATTCTCTTCATCAATAACTTTTGCCAATGGATCATCTGTCTGAGAATTTTTCCTTTCATGTGTAGCTGATGGTCATATCTACATGATATGTAATTATTTGTCAGTTGTTATTAGCTGCTGTTGAGTCATCTCTGACTCATGGCAATCCAAGGCACAATGGAACGAAATGCTACCCAGTCCTGTGCCATCCCCACCGTTGGTTGTGGATGGAACCATTGTGATCCATAAGGTTTTAGACTCATAGTAGTTATGGGAAGAAAGGTTTTCATTGGCTGATTTTTGGAAGTATACTGCCAGGCCTTTCTTTCTAGTCCATTTCAGTCTGGAAGCTCCACTAAAACCTGTTCATCATTGTAGCAACACAGACGGGTGATGACTGCTAATGAGGTGCATTGGCCAGAAATTAAACCCAGGTCTCCCACATTGAAGGTGACAGTTCTGCCACTGAATCACCACTGCCTGCGATGCAAATGGTTAACACGCTCAAACGCTAATTGAAAGGCTGGGAGTTCGAGTCCACCCAGAGGCACCCCCAGGAGAAAGGCCAGGCAATCTACTGAAAAATCAGCCATTGAAAACCCTCTGGAGCACATTTCTATGTTGACACACAGGGGGTCACCATGAGTCGAAGTTAACTCGATGGCAACTGTTTATGTAACTATTTGGTTTATATAAAAATTAATTAATCATCAAAGTGGTTGACTCCTGTGGTGCCAATCATACTGAGAGATGGGATTTCAGTACTTAGGACTTAACAAAATTGCTATTATCAACTCTAAACATTTATTTGTTTAAAATAAAGTCTTCTTTCTGCCTTAATTATAGTCATTGATATTTCATATCTATAATCATGGTGTAGCATTTCACTGAAGCAAAGCCTCACAGTGACCCTTACAATCACAACATGGATTTGTTGTTGTTGTTAGTTGCCATCAAGTTGATTCCAACTCATGGTGACCCCAAGTGTGCAAAGTAAAACTGCTCCCTAGGGTTTTCAAGTCTGTGATTTTTTGGAAGGAGATCACCAGGCCTGTCTTCAAAGGTGTCTCTGCGTGAGTTTGCACTGCGAACCTTTCAGGTTTGGTTAGTAGTCCAGCGATTAACCATTTGCATTACCCCGGGACTCCTAGAAAAATGAATAGAAATTTTAATTTAAAAATGTTTTGGGGCCTTCATCCTTGCTGCAGGTATTAGCCTCCTTTTATCTTTTGTTAATTTTATTTCTTTTAAAGGACCCCAAGGATATAACTTAAGGAAAAGTAGTAGTTTGGCATTTTTCGATTTACTTCTGTCATTTTAGAGAAAAGATTTGGGTAAGATGTGTAGGCTTTTATCTCTTTGACAAGACTTATTGAGTGATGTTGTTGCTGTTGCTGTTAATTGCCAACAAGTCAGCTCCGACTCATGAGGAAGTTACGTATAACAGAAAGAAATTTTGCCTAGTCCTGCGCCGTCTTCACGATCGTTGGTACGTTTGAGTCAGTTGTTGTGGCTATTGTGTCACTGACGGTCTCCCTCATTTTGGTTGGCCTTCTACTCTACCAAACATGCTGTCCTTTTCTAGCAATAGGTCTTTCCTGATGATGTGTCCAAATTGAATGAGGGAAAGGTGAAAAAGATTAGGGTTAGCCCTCTCTTGCCAGAACTGTAAATATTTGAAAGTACACGATCCCACTACTTTTCCTTATCGAACCCCTCTATTTTCTTATTCCTTTTTCCCTCTGTCCCTCAGTGATGTCATGCTTATCATGTATTTCATCCCTATCAAAACTTGCTCTTAAGATGCTATCCACATGGGGGCTGGAGTTACACATTTTCACTCAGCTTATTTTAAATCAAAGTCAATGTATCACCTCTCCTGGGAGAACTGCATTTTGTTCCTTATCTGTAAATGCTAAGAGAGAAGCTTTGAAAATTGCTGGAGAATCAGCAGGTGAAGGGCTGTAATGAACTTTAAATGTCTGATATATTCTTATAACCATCCATTCATTCGTTTTCTCATTCTTTAGTCAAAAAATATTTTTGAATGTCTCTTTGTTTTGGGTGCTATGCTAGGTGTTAGGAATAAATAAAACAGTTCTTCCTGAAAGTGATTTACTCTAACAACCTAGTAAATGAGAAAGTAAATGAAGTAATGTAATTGAACTAAAGAATTGTAGATGCAATGAGATTGCCTTTACAGGCTGAAGTGCAGGCAAAAAAGAGAGAGAGAGAGAAGTCTATTCCGCCTGATGAAAAAAGCCAGAGAGGTCTCCATGGAAGGAGGTTATATTTGAGCAGAGTCTTAAAGAAAAAAATATGTGTTTGGAGGGAAGGGCATTCTAGGCTGGAGGGAAGTTGGAGGCTATGTGTGTAGGGTGAGTATTGTTTGCTCTGTATTTCTGGCTTTGCTCAACCTTAGATATATCTACTTAATGATAGCTGTTATGGTGGATATTTTGGTGTTATTGTAGTACAGACATAATACCTTCCCATTTCCCTGATCTATCATGGCAAGAATCTTGAGCTACACTGGGAAATCCTTGAAGGGTTTTGGACAGGGAAGGGACTTGATCAGAATCACTTTGTCAGCAGCAAGGTGAAGAATAGAATGGAATAGGACAAGACTGGGAGCACAGCTCAAATTATAAAGACTAAATAAAATCAGTAACAACAAGGAAGCCGTGGGAAATCTTGAGTAAATAGAATCAACTGAATTGGGTCACTGATTGAATATGGGGAATAGCAAAGCCCTCTAGGGAAATTCTAGGTTTCTAATGAGGAAGGTTGCATGGTGTGATGGTTAAAATTGTGTATCAACGTGGCTAGACCATGATTCTCAGTGTTTTGGCAGTTATCTAATGTCATGATCATTTCCCTGTTGAAATTTGATATGTGATCACCCTCATGATGGAATCTGCTGAATGGTACTGGCAGGGGTGAGGCCTGTGGTGGCTCACTGCCCCCTCAGCCTTCATCTCTCTGCCCTCTGCCACCTACTTCCTTCCTGCGCTCCTTGCCAAGGCTTTTGGCTTGTTCTGGATCCTGCAGCTGCCTCTCATTGGTCTGACCTCCAGTTCTTGGGACCTGAGCTAGCAGCTTACCTGCCAATCTTGGAATTTGTCAATCTTCCCAGCCTATGAGCAAGAGTCCTGCTCCTCAACCTGCTGATCTTGGGTTTGCCAGCCTCTGCGGCTGCATGAATTGGGAAAGACCTCTATACTGATCCACGGACTTGGGACATTCCAGCCTCCACAATCGTGTGAGCTGTTTCCTTGATATAAATCTCTCTCTGTATATATTTATATGCTTTTCTGGTTTTGCTTCTGTAGAGAACCCAGCCTGAGACACATGGTATTGCACTTCAGTGAGACACAGAGTGCAGCAGAAAGATCAGGTCTGTGGGAAAAGACAAACTAAGCTGAGGGAGTTGCTTTGTAGACATTTGATTACAGGGTTCTCATGCTTGAGGATTGGCTGAGGTTAGAGGTACAAATGTGGGAGTTATCAGCACCAAAGTGGCAAGTCAGTTCATAGGAGTGAATATCCAGTGAGAACGTGGAGAGTGAAAAGAGAAATGAGTGCCAGTGTTGGAACTCTGATGAACATGGACATTTAAGGAGCGAGAAGAGTTTTCACCAGAAGAAACCAAGAGTAATGGCCAGATAAATGGAAGAAGAACTGCGGGAAGGAGGAAAGGAGTAGAGTTATGAAAATTAAGAGAGACTATTAAATTCTTAAATCAGAGTTTTAATGACATGGGGGAAGTGCTTATACAGAAGAGAGAGAGAAGAAACACAGCAAATAAAGCTTACTTCATTATTATTCTTCTCAGTGAAAAATGCAGGCTGGATGTATATGTTGAAGTGAAAATGACAGGAAAGGACTGTCTGAGCAAGGATAGAAAGACAAGAAAGAACAAATTCACATTTGAGTTTGGGACTTGATGTGTGTGAAAGAGGGTGTCAAAAGATGAAGTCAGCATCTAGGCCAGACTAAGGAGCTTGAGCTTTATCTCTAAGGCAACATCAAAGCATTTTAAGCTGGGGAAAGATAATTTCAGGGCTGTGTTTTAGAAAGAACATTCTGACAGCTGTGTGGAGGAAGGTTGGACAGGAGCCAGCCTACGAAAGGAGATCAGTCAAGAGGTTGGTGAGATTCCAGCCAGAGACGATGAGGACCTCATGAGGGTATGCCACGTGGGCACTGACTCTGCGGCTGCTCTCAGTGATTCTCTTATCTGTCTTTGATAGAATATGTCTTTTTGTGGGTCTCTGTAGTCCTGATAATAGCCATCAGTGTGAGCAGCCACTTGCTCAAGTTGGCTCAAAAAGTGGATATGCATTATAACAGCATCGTATGACTGTCTTCAGTTACCATGGCCCTCAACAGGACATTGTTTCTATTCCCTACATCATTACAGCCACAGCTCTTGACTTGCAAAAGGATTGTGGTTTCAGAGCACCAGTGTTGCTTCACACCAGGGGGCGCATTCACATTTAAGACCCTGCGATACAGGGTCTCCAAGATTCAAAGTCTTGAAGACCATAAAAGGAGTCAAAGACCTCAGCTGCTAACCAAAAGGTCGGCAGTTTGAATCCACCAGTGGCTCCTTGGAAAGAAACCCTATAGGGAAGTTCTGCTCTGTCCTTTAGGGCTGCTATGAGTCAGAAATGACTTGACGACAATGGGTTTGGTTTTTTTGTCTCTTCCCCATCCCTCTCATAGGATAATTAGTCATGTTAATCCTACACTCTCCTTCCTCCTCACAGCATGGGTTGAAACAGTTGACATATATTTTAAAGCAGTGGTTCTCAACTAGAGGAGATTTTGCTCACCAAAGGACATTTGATAATTTCTGCTAACCTAAAGATCAGTGGCTCGAAATCACCAGCCACTCTTTGGGAGAAAGATGTGTTTCCATAAAGATTTACAGCCTTGGAAACTGTAGGGACAGTTCTACTCTGTCCTATAGGTTTATTATGAGTCGGAATCAGCTCAGTGCCAGTGGGTTTATTGGGTTTGGAGATGTGTTTTAATAGTGGGGGCAGGGTGCTACTGGCATCTAGTAGGTAGAGGCCAGGGATGCTGCTAAACATTCTACAATGCACAGGACAGTCCCCTACAATATAAAACTATTTGTCCCCAAATGTCAATCGTGCAGAGTTTGAGAAACCTTGCTTTAAAGGACTAAGATATTCTTTCCTAAGGATGAGTTTTTAAACCATCAATTATTACAAAAGTATATTTTTCAGGTTAACTATCTCTAGCCATCTACATATCTACTTAAAAGTGAAATGGAGATTTCAATAAATTGTCTGGTTATGT
>NW_004443977.1:11873810-11875296 GCF_000243295.1 Trichechus manatus latirostris
AGAGCAAGAAATTGGATGGGATTAGGGAGAGGTAGGGAAAGCTTGTGTTTGTCCTGATATATCTATCATATCTATCATCATTCTGAAGGTTTAGAAGCATGCATCACTAAGAAGTCATGGAAACAGGGAAAAAATAAAAAGCAAAACAAAGAAACAGAAAATGCATGTGGCCAAATGTTGTACCAAGTGCTAGATTTGAGCTAACGCCTCTTCCAGGTCTGAAAGCATCCTCTGCCCTTCATAGCTTGTTGTCATTTGGTTTGGGTGCTATCAGGCTTTTCCTTCTGGCATCATATTGGTTTTACTTATCCAGCTGAAGTAGAACCATTTTTCTCATGTAAACCCAATGGATTTCCTCCCTGAATTAAGACTGCCATTGCAGTTGCCTCCATTTCTACTTGTCTGAATTTCCTAGGGCTGTGGTAACAAAGCACCATAAGCTGAGTGGCTAAAAACAGCAGAAATTTATTCTCTCACAGTTCTGAGGGCCAGAAGTCTGAAGTCAAGGTGTCAGCAAGTCTGATTTCTTCTGGAGGCTCCGAGGGAGAATCTGTTCCATGCTGTTCTTACAGCTTCGGGTGTGTTGGGCAATCCTTGGTGTTCCTTGGCTTATAGATGTACCACTCCAATATCTGCCTCTGCTTTACATGGTGTTCTTCCTGTGCCTCTTCACATAGCCACCTTATTAGGACACCAGTCATTGGATTAGGGCCCACCATCCAGTATTACCTCATTTTAATTAATTATTTCTGCAAAGACTCTATTTCCAAATAAGATCACATTCTAGAGATTCTGGGTGGACATGAATTGGGGGGCAGGCATTATTTAATCCAGTACCCCACTGTCCTAAAGAATTTCAGGGTTCCTGGCAGGGCCTGAACAGTCCCTGGCAGCCTTCATTAAGTGTTGGCCATTTGTTTGACACTTAGCTGCCAGCCTACTTGAGGCTGAATGTTTCCAGCTGTGTCTCACGTTCTTCTCCCAAGCATCCTGCGATGGACTCTCGTGGTGGCCCCTCCTCACCTTGAGCTCTTCCATGCACTATCAGCCTCTATGACTGCTTACAACAGAATCTCCTTCTTCTCCTCTTTCAAAGCCCCATGTGCCCTTCTGTTCACCAGGTAAGTTGCTGTCTCTTATTTGAAGACGTCTCATGCTCTAGTTGCGTGTGCAAAGCATTGAGGACTGAAGGTCCTGGGCTCACTAAATAATCAAGCATTTGGTCCAAACTACTTCATGCATTCATTCCCCTGGTGTGGGTATGGGTGTGTGTGTTTGGAGTGATCAGAGGTTGGTAGTAGTATCCCAAAGTCCCCATTATCACTTTATTAATATACACAAAATATATGATAGAATAATAATTATTATAAACCCGTTGCTGTCAAGTTGATCTTGACTCATAGAGACCCTATAGGGCAGAGTAGAATCACCCCATAGGATTTCCAAGGAGCAACTGGTGAATTTGAACTGCCAACCTTTTGGTTAG
>NW_004443977.1:11875699-11876903 GCF_000243295.1 Trichechus manatus latirostris
ACTCATTTTCAATTTCCCTCTGCTTTGGGTTTCACCTGGACTGTGGCCAGTGCATTTTCCCCTGGAGGTCCTTCATGTTGTTAACATTCTAATGTTCACTTAGGAGTGAATCAAGCACAGCATATTTCCAGGTAAATCAGCAACCTAAAAATGTATTCATAATACAACAAAAATACACAGAAGTAATTGCGAATCAGAAAGTGATGCTTTTGAGCAATGTCATCAATCATTTATCTCCAGCATTTCCCACTTAAAATAGCAATGTTGGGATACAGTCAAGTTTCTTAAGCCTCCTAGAAAGCCTACCATTTTAACAACATGCAAAGAAACATAAATGTGACCCTTGCCTTGATCCTTTAAGCTAGGAGACCAAAGATCTCTACCCTTCCCTCCTCTAGCCACAAAATGATAGAAGGGATTCTTTATTATTTCTACAATTTTTCAATACCTAATCTGCATATTTCTTATGGAGAGGGAATTTCTGTCTGGTAGAAAAGAGCATAAAAAACCTATCTGGATATAATTCTGCTAAATATGCGTGATTTCATAATACACTAATTTAAAAGACAGTTCACTACAGTATTGATGAGGATAGCTCCTCCTAAAATTCAACGAATTCTCTGTCCTCTTTCACAGATAAGTGCCAAAACTTAGACATAGTGTGCTGCTTCCATACAGAGTATTTGTAGACTGACCAAAAACCAAACCCACTGCCGCTGAGTTGATTCCAACTGATAGCGATCCCACAGAGTTTCCAAGGCTGTAAATCTCTATGGAAGGTGACTGCCACATCTTTCTCCCACTGAGCCCGCTGATGGTTTCAAACCACTAACCTTTAGTTTAGCAGTCGATGGCTTAAACCACTGCGCCACAAGGGCTCCTTGTAGAGTGACAGGGACATCATATCTGTAATATTTAATATTGCCAGACTAGCATTTTGGTCTATCCTCAGAACACAGATCATGTTGTAAACCAGCATCAGCAAACACATTACTACAGATCTCTGAAGAGTTAAACAAATCACATTCTTATGGCAGAAAAAAGTGATACATTTTTCTTGTATGTATATTTAACTGTGTTTAAACAGATTAACCAGAGATTTAAGGCTTTGAGTTTTACTAATTTTCTTTACCTGGAAGCAATTGAATTATTCTTGTTGCCTTAGTGATATTCTTTCATATAATGTAGATGTTAAAGAATCTCA
>NW_004443977.1:11877368-11879131 GCF_000243295.1 Trichechus manatus latirostris
CACATATCACTTTTGCTCACATCCTAGTGATGAAAACAAGTCATGTGCAGGCCCCTAACTTTAAAGAGGCCAGACAGTGCAGTCACATTGCGTGCCTCAGGGAAGGAGGTCTGGGAGTATCAGTAGAGTATTAAGGATCCACCTGGGATTAAATATTTAGTTCATTCTCCTTCCTGCATGCAAAATATGGCCACTGCCTTCCTAAGTGAGACAACCCCAAATTCAGTCACAGCATCATATCCAAAGTGCAGGATCTCTGGTGATAGTAAGGACCTAAAATCTTCCCAACAGGGACTGATAGGAAATAGTGTGTGTGCATCAAGATCAGCTATGCTCCTCACACACTCGGTACCCAACAATGAAACAAAGAGAGAGACAGCGAGCAGAAATACAAAGAACCAGATGTGCAAGGGAAGGCTTTTTGGACTGGTCATCCCAGTTCAGCCACCAACTGAATGAAGATCAGTGAACAACTTTGACTAATACCACATAGAACAGATGAACTATCCTGCTGAGCCTTGCCTAAGGTCCTGACACCCAGAATCACAAGTAAATAGATGGTTATTGCTTTAAACCATTATTTTTTAGGGGTAATTTGTAATATAGCACAAAATAACTAAAACAAAGGTATGTAGGATTAGGTTTTTATATATACAGCTATAACTTTCTAGACTGAATTTTTATGACATATATGAGTTAAAAACAGAAACAGTTGCCTTGAAGTCAATTCTGTCTCGTGGTGACCCCATGTGTGTCAGAGTAGAACTGAGCTCCATAAAGTTTTCAATGGCTGATTTTTCAGAAGTAGGCCAACAAGCCTTTGTTTTGAGGCACTTCTGTGTGGGCTCAAACTTCTAACCTTTCCGTCAGCAGCCGAGTGTGTTAACCATTAACACCACCCAGAGACTCCATGTATATAAATTAACAAGAGTTAATGGACAGAAGTCTAAGGGTGCTTTACGATAAGCTGCTGAGTGCATTGGGAAAAAATGAGGTTATTTAAATACTTACGGGCAAAGTATTAGGTGGGAACAGTAGCTGGAATGGGCAGGGGGAGAGACTTGGCTGGTCCTGTATTGGTGGAGGACATGAGGTAGCAGTTTACGTAGAAGGATGGAGAATTCTGGTTCCTCAAGACCTCTCGCTGTCTGCCCACGGCACGTATAGTATGTATTGTGGGCTGCTTCTCCCTCCCACCTTCTTCCCTTTGGCACATTTCTTTCTTCACCCTTACATCTCCCTATAAACAGAGTCTGTCCTCACTCCTTACTCTAGTATGTCACTAACATGTCAACAGATCACCAACACTTGAGTAGTTAGGAAAGAACCAAAGAGCATAACCAGTGCATGAGTCTACCTAAGACCTAAGATCATTGTCTCCCCTCTTGCCTGTTCCCTGGCCACTTCTTCTGCAGATAGACAAGTTCAGCGGGTACTGCTAAAAGGCATCTGCTCCCCAAAAGCCCCTGCGCTAGACCCCTGGGCAGTGCGTGTGAACAGCAGGGAGAAAAGCTGACGGTATCTGTCGCTCTCTAAAATCATGCACCTGCTGCTTCTTTTTACACTCCCAGCCTAGTTTGAAACCCACTACCTTCCAGAAAGCTCTAGCCCCATATTTATGAACAGCATATTCTTGGACGCTAAAATCTTGGTTGCTGTTTGATTTGAACAATCGTTAATTGAACAGTGTAACTGTGACAGAGACAGCAGCAGGCAGGTCTCTGTGACTAAGAAGAGGTGACAAGGTGATGGCTTGACTGCTT
>NW_004443977.1:11880613-11890608 GCF_000243295.1 Trichechus manatus latirostris
CACTAGACTGAATCCAGCCTAACTAGATGGTGTCTGGCTACCACCACCAACTGCTCTGACAGGGATCACAATAGAGGGTCCCAGACAGAGCTGGAAAAAAAAAAAAAAAAAAAAACAGACTTACTGGTCTGACAGAGACTGGAGAAACCCCAGGAATATGTCCCTGGACATCTTAGAGCTCAGTAACGAAGTCACTCCTGAGGTTTACCCTTCATCCAAAGATTAGACAGGCCCATAAAACAAAACGAGACTAAATGGGCACACCAGCCCAGAGGCAAGGATGAGAAGTTAGGAGGGGACAGGAAAGCTGGTAATGGGGAACCCGAGGTCAAGAAGGGGAGAGTCTTGACATGTCGTGGGGTTGGCAACTAATGTCACAAAACAATGTGTGTATTAATTGTTTAATGAGAAACTAGTTTGTTCTGTAAACCTTCATCTAAAGTACAATCAAAAAATTTACAAAAAAAAAAAGAAAAGGGCCTTAGTAATCTCTAGGCCTGGCAGAAGTCCACTAAGAACAAAGCATACAGACTACATCCACTTACCTAAAATTAGGGTAGTTAGGGATGGCATATCAGGTAATGCCATGAACTTTTTTGGGAGGTTCTTTTTTTTGGGGGAGGTGAGTGTATCCAAGCCACTGGGTTCAGATACTAGTTTTGCTACTAACTGTGTGACTTTAACCAATTGCTTAACTGCTCTGTGTCTCAGTTTCCTCATCTATAAAATTGGGAAAAAAAACAGTGTCTGTCTCGTAGGATTATTGAAAGAATGAAATAAGTTGTTGAAAGTAAATCAGTTCTAAATGCAGTGTGGAATGTGGACTGGATACTGGAATAATAACAACAAAGACATTGATAGGAAAACTGATGAATTCCAAATCAAGTTTAGTTAAGTTTAAAGCAATATACTCATGTTATTTTCTTAGCTTTGACAAATATTCCATGATTATTTCAGATGTTAAAATGGTAACTGAGTGAAGGGTATATGGAAACTCTCTGCAAATCTTTGCAACTTTGCCATAAATCTAAACTTAAACTGAAATGAAATTTATTTTTTAAAAAGTGAAGAGCTTAAAATAACTCAGTAATAGCAGCTATTATTATTGTCTTAGAATTTTGTTTATTTATAGTCAATGTACAAAAATCTAGGAACTGAATATAAGCCTAATAAACCTGATTCAGCAATATACCCTGGATAAAGATTTAGAAGATATTATTGGGTATTCAAATAACACAAAACTGAGAAAGCTAATGTAGTTAAAAATTGCAACCCCTAGGTTTCTTTTCTTTTAAACAAAAGATGCCAATGCAAGCTTTGGTGCAACTTACAGAACCAGAGGAGAAGCTGGATAACAGGTCTCGGAAAGCATGGGACCAGGGCAATACTGAAGATCTAAGTAGCAGAGCAAATGGGCAGTCGAATCAGAGTGCAGTTCTGGGACACGTAAATCACAGCAGTTTATATTTGAGTCATTTCAAGACTCATATTCCATAGAGAAAGAACAAAAAATTAATCCAGCCAGGGTTATATGTCCCCTCTAGGGTCTAGCACATGGATGGAGAGGGGAGGAAGGAAGCTCTACCAAGAAGGAAAGAGAATAGATGTTAAAACCAAACCTGTTGCCAACAAGTCGATTCTGACTCATAGTGACCCTATGGGATGGAGGAGAACACTCCCACGGGGTTTCCAAGGAGCAGCTGGTAGATTTGAACTGCCAACCTTTTTGTTAGCAGCCAAACACTTAACCACTGAGCCACCAGGGCTCCAGAATAGACACTAAAACCAAAAAACCAAACCCGTTGCCATTGATTTGATTTCGACTCTTAGCGACTCTATAGGACAAAGTAGAACTGTCCCATAGAGTTTCCAAGGAGTTCCTGGTGGATTCGAACTGCCAACCTTTTTGTTAGCAGCTGTTGCTTTTAACCACTGTGCCACCAGCGTTTCCAGAATAGACACTAGACAGTCAAAAATAACAGAAATTCAGTGCAGTGATAAAAACTCTGTTTTGAAAAAATCTAATAAACCAGGGAAGAATTTTAGTGGTACAAACTCTGGCTTAAGGATTCCTTTTAAGGGAAAAATACAGCTAAGAGGCTCTAGCTCTCTGCAAGCACAAGGTGATTCGGGCTGTCTTCCACCTGCCAAAATATCTCAATATGAGGAGGTTCAGGCAAATAACACAGGAAGTAAAGGTCCTCCTGACCTCAGCACTAATTAAATGTCCTTTGTGTTGATTTTAGAAAGAGATTTTCAGTCTGAAATCAATAAGATAATGTGTCTGAAAGTTCTATCACGATGTCTAGTTGTCTCCAAAGTGGAATGTATGCATCCCATGGGGAAGCAAGATAATTCTTCGGAGTGAAGGTAAAATATTAGAACTGTTTTTTTTTTTTTTTTAATTGTGCTTCAAGTGAAAGTTTCCAGTTCAAGTCAGTTTCTCATACAAAAGTTTATACACACATTACTAGGTGACCCTAGCTGCTTTCCCTATAATGTAACAGCACACTCCTCCTTTCCACCCCAGATTTCCCATGTCCATTTAACTAGCTTCTGTCCCTTTTTGCCTTCTTATCTCACCTCCAGGCAGGAGCTGCCCATTTAGTCTCATGTATCTACTTGAGCTAAGAGGCACTCTCTTTACGAATATCATTTTATGTCCCATAGTCCAGTCTGATCTTTGTCTGAAGAGTTGGCTTTGGGAATGGTTTCAGTTCTGTGCTAACAGAAAGTCCAGGGCCATGTCTTCCGGGGTCCCTCCAGTCTCAGTCAGACCATTAAGTCTGGTCTTTTTATGTGAATTTGAGTTCTGCACCCCACTTTTCTTCTGCTCCATCAGGGACTCTCTGTTGTGTTTCCTGTCAGAGCTGTCATTGGTAGTAGCTGGGCACCATCTAGTTCTTCTGGTCTCAGGCTGATGGAGTCTCTGGTTTATGTGGCCCTTTCTGTCTCTTGGGCTAATATTTTCCTTGTGTCTTTGGTGTTCTTCATTCTCTTTTGCTCCAGGTACATTGAGACCAATTAATGTATCTTAGAACTGCTTTTAATATTTTTATTTTATGCAAAAAAAGGGATATTTATCTATTCTGCAGCTTGCCACTGGCATGCTCCCTGGAACCAAAAATGAGATAGTCTCATGTCACATACTATACATGGGATTAGAGCAGAGTTCCACCCTTGTCTGTGCTTTCTCATGTCCTTTCCATGGGTTGGATGGAATATAAACGGGGCCAGTTAAGTGGGTTTGAGATAATACTCAAAAACAGGTTCTGAATCAAAAATAGAATAATGGTGGATAAAGAAACCAAAACAAAACAGGAGAACATGAACTTCTGTTCCCAGCACAAACTCCTTGTTAACCTTGGTAAAAGATAAAAGCAATAACAATCTATCTTTAAATTGGCCAACAAATTCAAAATTACAAAGAAGAATAAATGAACTATGACTTTATAGCTCTGATATTGAATAATAACCCTTGACCTCAGTCAGTAGTTCTTTACAAGGGATAACTTTGCCCCTGACAGAACATTTGGCAATGTCCATTTTTGGCAGTCAAAACATGGGGGTACTAGGTGCTACTGGAATCTAGTGGATAGAGGTCAGGGATGCTGCTAAAGCTCCTACAATGCAGAAGACAGCCTCCCACAACAAAGAATTCTCAGCCCCAAAATGTCAATAGTGCTGAGATTAAGAAAACTTGAGAAATGTGTATTGTGCCTTGAGTTATTAGCAAATAATAGAACTACATGTATAATATGTATAAAGTAACATATACGTGTATATGTGCATTTATGTATGTGTGTGTGTGCATGTATATATGTGTGTAGTGGTTAATAAAGGGGATTCTGAAGCCACACAACTTGGCTACAATTCTCATTGCCATCAATTACTAGTGATATAACCTTAGGCAAGTTGCTTAACTTCTTTAATTTTCTCATTTCTAATATGGAGATAACAATAATGCCCACCTCATAGGGGTGTATGATGATTAATTAAATTCATTCCATATAAAGTCCTTGGAACAGCTCCTAATACATAGCAAGTGCTCAGTTAAGGTCTGCCATTATTAGTTGAGTTTGTGACCCCTGACATAAAGGCTGCTTGCATGAACTAATTTTCAGCAGAGTTCTTGAGTCAACATTGTTGTGTTGATCTAACAGTACCATTTAAATGCATTCATGCAAGCAACACAGTCAAGTTTCCATCCATGTTTTGAAACAATAAACCCAAAAACCCATTGCCATGGAGTCAATTCCCACTCATAACAACTCTATAGGACAGAGTAGAACTGCTCTATAGGGTTTCCAAGGAGTGGCTGATGGATTCGAACTGCTGACCTTTTGGTTAGCAGCCAAACGCTTAACCATTGCTTTTTATATGTCAGAGCCCATAAGTAGGTAAAGTTCTTAAAATTAAATAAGAATGTGGTTGGGGGAGAGGGGAAAAGACTATCTGCTCCTTTTTATGTGACTTTGATAATTTCATGTCATAACTTCACGGTAGAAACATGGGTCTACGATACTATAACATTGTGGGAATAATAGGCATCATCATTACAGCTCAGCACAATGGCCCTAGACACTGGCAGGACAGAACCTGCCAGAAAAATTTAGAGAGGATAACGTCCAAAGATGTCTATTAAAGCACCAAATTATACTGTAAGTCCCAGGGAATACTAAACCACCATTTCATCATCTAGAATGTTCCAATCAGCTGATCTACAAAGATTTTAGTTAAAATAGCATGATCATCTTGCCAAGCCGGAATGAAAAGTTAATTTTTTATTATTTTGGTTTTTGGAAACTTTAAGGAAAAAAAATGAAAAATGGTCAAAGTTCATTAGGAAATATATTTGATGTAGCCAATTTTACCTAGTGAACAAAAACTGGCTTTGATATCGGTTATATAATCTTCTTAGTTTTAGATCCGGCTGAACAGAGATGGCCCACATACCTTTCGACATTGGTTGCCATTCAAAGCAAAACCCCAAAGCCTAGAAATTACAGGTTCTTTTATTCTCCAGTGTTTAACAATCTCCCAAGGAAGGCAGATGCATTTTCCAATGGAGCGATTTCATCAAAGAACAGACCGATAATGACATATGAAAAGCTGCCTGGTGTCTTGTGCTTATGTCTTTTTCAAGGATTTAGTGAATGCTAATAGAACGCAGCTTTTGTCTGAGCAGGAGCTGTTACAGCCAGTGATTGTCTTGTTTCATTAAACCTAGCCACACGTTGTTTTGCACCACAGGATCTACTTTATCAAACCAGGGGAAAAAAGAATAATTAGGGATTTAAAAAAAATAAGCTGGATTTTAAAGTATGCACATGCTTATGCCATCATGACCAAAGATCTGTATGTATGACGAAAGCTTTCTGTTTCATGAATGTAAAGTCACACTTCGTACAGGTGAGGGGCAGAATCAAGTGACCTCAAGTCCTTAAGGCAGAACCATACCCAGTAAAGGGGGCTTGAAACCCACCTGGCTTCATACAGGCGTTTTTTTCTTAATGAGCCATCTTGTCCATAGACCACCTGAACTACACAATTAAGCTTTCCATTGTGTGTTGCCTTGTATTACTCTAATTATTTATAATGCATTCGTCTTGTCTCCAAAACTATAATGTACATTCCACAAGGTAATGGACTGCTACTTCTTCTGTTACCTTTATTATTCTTAATGAAGAACTGGGCACATATCCTAGATTCAAACATGCATATTGATTGACTGAGTGGCAAACTTGTGGATGGAGAAAGTGATGGGAAGAAAGAAGAGGACTTCTGCAGGTTCCAATAGAAGCTGAGCTTTCAAAGGACTAAATGGTGACTTACTTAGAAAGTGACTTAACTTTGTGAAGGTTGCTTGTTCCAACTCTCTGCTAAAGCAAGAGTTTCAAAATGGAAATGGGCAGCTTTGAATGGTGAAGAGAAATCTTCAGCTATATAAAAATGGATGTACTCTATGAAACCATGCTTGGTTTCCATATAACATTATGGGTTATTATTATGTAGGACTAGATTAACTATACCAGTTCTTTGAAACATTCATTTACAGGTTACTCCTCACTTCTCACTGTTTTTAGATATCTTTGTTGACCTCATAAAGACTTAGTTAGAAATAGACAATGATAGTGGTGTATGGTTATCTTCAAAACTGGAATTTGTCGTAGTAAATGTATTTACTATCCTTCTGAAATCAATGTCATCACCCCCATTCACTTGTGGTGTGAATAAAAGATAGTGAGGAATTTATCTGGGAAGTCAGTATCCCATAAGAACTTCAACATGATATCTCAATCCATTATTAGCCAAATGTCAGGGCTGAGGTCACAGACATAACTGTAAAGGGACATGGTGCCCTTGTTACTGTTTCTGAAGTTGCCTATGGGAGAGTGAATGTCATGTCCACTGTTCCATGACCAGTACAAAAGTACCAGATGACTTTTATGTAAACACCAGAATTATTGATATGTGTGATTAATCTGCCTATGAATCCAAATATTATCTCCCCTACAACAGATGAGTGACAGGTTTTGATTGTTTCAGGATATACTTAGGCCCTCCTGTGTTTGAGTAGCTTTTGTAAGATCAATGCACCATTGAAATCCATCCTAAAACCAAAACCATACCCACTGCCACCAAGTTGATTCCAACTCATAGCGACCCTACAGGACAGAGTAGAACTGCCCCATAGGGTTTCCAAGGCTGTAAATCTTTATGGAAGCAGACTGCCACATCTTCTTCCCATGGAGTAGCTGGTGGGTTCAAGCAGCTGACCTTTTGGTTAGTAGCCAAGTGCTTCAACCACTGCACCACCACAGCTCCTGAAAACCAACCTAGAGAATTTAAATTAATATAAACCACCATCTTGTGAGTCACAAATCTATACATTGCTATAGGACAGGCCACCAGATATGTCTCCTCTACTTTTGTATTTACTACGGAAGAAAAAACCAAAAAAAAAAAAACAAACCCATTGCCATCGAGTCGATTCTGACTGAGCGACCCTATACAGCAGAGTAGAACTGCCTCACTGAGTTTCCAAGGAGTGCCTGGTGGATTCCAACTGCCAACCTAGCAGTCCTAACTCTTAACCGCTGTGCCACCAGGGTTTCCAAAAGAGATGGAAGTTAATGTTTGTTGAACAACTCGTACGGGTCAAGCTCTGTGTTGAGCCTTGACGTCATTGTCTCATTGCCTTTTCAGCAACACTCTGAGTTAGGTATGGGTATCCTCATTTAAAAGAGCCCTGGTGGCATAGTGTTTAAAGGCTCCACTGCTAACCGAAAGGATAGTAGTTGGAACCCACTAGCCACTCTGAGGGAGAAATGTGGCAGTCTGCTTCTGTAGAGATTACAGCCTTGGAAACCCTATGGGGAAGTTCTCCCCTGTCCTGGAGGGTCACTATGAGTTGGAATCAACTCAATGGCAATGGAGTTTTATCCTCACTTACACAAAGGGAAATGGAAGCCCAGAGACCTTAAGTGACTTGCTTAAGACAGACAGAGCTACCTGTGAACGTCAGTTTTGGAATTTGAGTCCGTATCTATTTTAAGGCAGAACCCACGCTATTTATCCTGCTTTCCTTTGTCTCCCATTTTAAAAAAAAAAGAAACAAACAAACAAAAAATTATTTCAATCTTCTGCAATTTTACCACCCAAATTACATCAGGTTCTTCTTCTTGTTCTTTTTTTTTTTTTCCCTCGAGGAAAAAAAAAAAGCATTTATTGGGTACTGACTGCATTCCATAGCCTCAAGCACTAAGTGCTTGAATTTATTATCTCTTTTAATCTTCATAACAACCCTGAAAAGTAGATACAATTACTATCACTTCTATATAGTAAATGTGGAAACTGAGGCACAGGAATACTATATAAATTGTTCAAGGTCATGGGCTAATAAGTAGCAAAACTAGGATTTGAACCCACGCAGTGTTGTCTGAACCTGAAACCACCATCATCGACTGTTATACTCTATATGCCATCCCATCTTAGGTATGAGCACAGACTTAGCTCTGACCTTGAAGTGCCCCATTTAGTATACTGATGTCCAATTACCTAATAGGGGCTCAAAACAGAGCTTCTGTGGGTGTCTCACTTCAAAATGGTTTATGCACTAGTTGAATCAGACTGAATAAGTAACATTTTATGCTTCTATAAGTTTTACATGTTTAGGAGTTAATTTTTCCTGTGTAATAACATTGTATCTCTGAAAGACTAATTTTATCTGTTCTATTAAAACACAGGAGATTCTTCAATAAAAATGTAATTTGTGTGATGTTTGCCCACCAAATTATGTTTCCTGTTTTTAAATTAATTACAGATGGTATATGGGTCAAAGTGGGTTATAGTATAGCCAAGCATTCCCATTATTTCAAACAGAAGACGCAAAGTAGTATTGCTTTGAATTTTTTTTTTTTTAAATAAAATAAATGGGCATCTTGCTTGTCTTTGAAGATCCCTTTGCTAATCTCAGATTGCCATCTGAAATTTTAATTAGTGATTTAAAATGTGCTTACACAAAGAGCCTTGTCCAAGTTGTCTGTTTCTGCCAAATTAAACTATTAAACTAAGTAACCTAATTAAAATCCTTTTAGCTTTTAATCAATATTTTATTTACGTTCATATTTCCTGGGAAACTTGATTAGTGTTTTAGATGTGAGAGTTTTTTCTCCTCCGTTTCACAAAGGTCGTTTTGAAAGAGTAAGTCCTCTGCTCCAAGGCCGTGCAGCCAGCAGGAAGCAGATGAGGACAACTTTGGTGCAAACCCCACTGCCCTGGGTGTACAGTGAAGCTGAGCAGTGTAGCTACCACTTCAGGGAGATGCCGAGGCTGCTGCTGTATGGGACAGTGGGTGACCCAATTGTCCACAACTGGCAAAATTCATGACAGTGATCCCAGGAAGTCAAAACAGCAATGTGCAGTACAAGCCAAAACAAGTGTCCTCCTATTGTCTATTTTTAAAAGAGAAAATAAGATCCTTTTGGTTCATCTCTCATCCTTTCCCATTTATCCTATTTCTAACAGGCAGCCACTTCTGGTTCTTTCTTACGTGCATCGTTTAACTATTTCTGTGTAATAAATCACCAAACCACCCTAAAACTCATAAGGTCGTGTGACTTACTCCGACTCACATATTCAGTCAGTGGCAAATGTAGGATTTAAATTTGGAATTCCTGACTCATACTCAATGTCTTGCTGCTATATTGACCCCCATGTTGTGAAAAGGTAGGATTTGAGACAAATATTTGCTTTAAAATTTAGCCACAAATTGTATTTAAAATTATTTACTGTACTCTTAGGCTCCTTTTACTATATTAGGTTATAAAAAATTTTGCTGTTAGAAATTGCCTATTACACATTTATGATTTTTTTTTTTTTAGCTGAGCTCTTTTCTTGTTAACTTATGTGTCCTCTATTGTCAATGAATTCATTATTTTCTTGTTCCTATGTCCAGGGCAATTCTATAATACTTGCTTTGTAAATTTTTTTTCTTTCTCCTGCAACAATTTTCAGTGTCCTGATTACTTACAGACTTCAAAAAATAGCCATGCTTCAGAGTTATCCTAAAAGACCACCCTCTGGGGCGCCCCTGCTGTAAATTACAATGTTCTTTTTCTTTGGGATATAACTTTAAATGCAGACCTTCCAAGAACAAATTGCAAGGGGGTCTTTTCTACTTAGCTGCTCTCAGAAACACTCTTAGAATTCTTTCTGGGCCATATCCTTCTTTGGTAAGTCCCCAAAGATTACAGGAAATCATTAGATAATAGCCACTTCCATTCCATATTCCTCATCCAACCAGTAAAAGGTGTCCACTAGCACATTCTATTTCTCTTGTTCTGATTCAAAAAAACCAACCTTTTAAAACTCCTTTAAAACAAATGATCCACTGTGTTGAAAGGAAAATGGAATGTACAAGCCAACCAAAGTGTTTTATACTCTATGTATAGTCTCGTGATCAAAATTAAACTATAGTATTCAATACCAAC
>NW_004443977.1:11892041-11894190 GCF_000243295.1 Trichechus manatus latirostris
GGTTATTTAATTCTATTTACAAACAACATTTAAGGAGAATTAATGCATAATCTATTTTCTACTCATGAATAAAATGACTTTTTTCCCATGGAATCAGTGTCACCATGTAACCTGTTTGTGAATATGACTTAACCACTCAGTCAGCATCCAGCTTACAAAAAAACAGATAAAACTGGAAATATGTGGCTAAGTAGGTCCAGAGAAAGAAATAACTTTGAGTATTGGAATCAGGAAGTATGGACATCTCTTCTAAGAATTATGCTTCCAATTTCCCCCCACCTCAGATAGGTCTTTCTCTGTTCACGTTTGGTCAACAGTGAAGAGAATTCATTCTAGTTAAGGGAAAGGAAGAACATAAGCCCATGAAATGTACAAATCTCAGTTTATAGGGAACGAGTCATGTTAGGAAAGGTGGAGATTAGGTTGACCTTCTCCAGCAGTTTCTTCGAGCAAAAAGTAAATAACTCAAGGACAGGTAAACCAACTCAGAGCCACTACAGTAAAATACCTCAGGAAGTCCAACACTAACACAGACTCAAAAGGAAAGAAAGGGAGAAGATTAAATCACAAAGCCCCCAGGCAGAAATTAGCTTTAGAAAGTTCCTAGCTAGCTCTGTTTGTGATGGGCTGGGCATCATCCCAGGTTCAACAGCAATCAAGTGAGCTCGAAAGATAAATCAAATTATGTAAAATGAATAAGGGTAAACTTTCACTTAGAGGTACAGTCCAGATATATCTCACTTTTGAAAGGATATTTTCCTGAATTTTTAAAAATATGCTTTTGTACTGATTTTTATAGTAAATATTTGTGCTATCTCAGTCAGAGAGAAACATGTACATAAGACACAAGACACTTATATTTAGTTCTGTAGATAGTTTTCTGTGATGGAAATTTAGCAGAAGTTTGTATTATTAGAGTTGTTGTTAGCTGCCAGTGACCCATGCACAACAGAACTCAAAGCTGTCTGGTCTTGTGCCATCCCCATGATCCATTGCAGATCAGACCCTTTTGATCCCTAGGGTTTTCACTGGCTGATTTTCAGAAGTAGATTTCGGGTCTTTCTACCTAGTCCGTCTTAGACTCGAAGTGTCCACTTTAAACCTGTTGAGCATCGTAGCAACACATAAGCTTCCACTGACAGGTGGTGGCTGTCCATGAGGTACACTGGTGGGGAATCAAACCCAGGTCTCCTGCATGGAATGAGAGAAGTGTGTCACTCAATCACCAATGCCCTCCCCTTAGTTAATAAGTCTTTAACTATTAAGGTAAGATATGGCAATCTTTACGGATGTTGTCAGTGTTTCAATTATCCTGGTGGTAATGCACGTCCCTGGTACCATGTGACTTACTTTGGCCAACGGAGTGTGAGCAGAGTGATGAGAAAAGTGAGCAGCAGTGAGGCATTTACTTCTGGTCAGAAGCTTTGGTGAGCCAGTAGGTGATTAGCCATGTTCCTTTTGCCCTGCCAGTGAGGAGTGAAGATATAGATGTAGAGGTTCTGTCAGCTACAGTTCCTAGGTAAGAATGACATGGAGCAGAGCTGCTGCCAATCTGAAAGAGTAATGTAGCATGATTGTTAAATACTCATGTTGGTTTAACTCACTCAGATGTAGGGGTTGTTTGTTACAGCAGCATAGCATAGCTCCTTCTGACCAATATGCAGGCCTTCTCCAGCATTAAATGCAGTAGCACAATTGTATGATGAAAAACCAATAATGACAACTTAGCTGGAGAGAATATTGGATTGAAAATCACTTAACTTTAACATAACCTCTTCTCGATACTCCATAGTCAGGTAAGTGCAAATCTCTCTGGTGGCTTATACTTTCTTTCCTAGCAATTTGTGGACACTCCCAACTCTTAGCAATGAATGGATTGATCTGGGGTCCAGTGAGGGAAGAGAATCCAATTCAATGAGTCAATATGGAAGACTAAATGGAATGAGGCGTCCGGTTTACCGGAATACATGTCAGAAAGATCCTGACAGTTCTTTACAGTGAGTTGTAAGGACTTTTAAATCAGTTCTGAAGTTTGAAAATTTAATAAACTTGTATTTCTGTATATTGAGGATCTATTATAAGATAAAACTGTAATAGACTGACAAAGAATCAAATTGTATGAACAAATGGACCACTCCCTGAAATCTAG
>NW_004443977.1:11896329-11897614 GCF_000243295.1 Trichechus manatus latirostris
CTCTCACCAGCCAATATTGGCTGGCTCCCACACAAGGCTGGTACATCTCATAATCTTATGACCCTTGCAAATAAGATGACTAGTGAGAACTTCACGAATTATTCTAATCCCTGGCATCTTAGCCCCTCTTAAATTGTTAGAATTTATTTTCTGTGCCATTCATTTGGCATTCAACTATACACTATCTTTTCATTTGGCATTCAACTATACACTATCTTAAACATGTCCCGTGTTCATAGCTTCCTATCTTTTTTAATTTTTAAAATTATTTTGTAACTGCTTGATACTTATATGTCTTCTTGTCCAGCTAGAGCATAACTTATGTGAGCAAGAAACTTTGTCTTGTGCTTTTCAGTGTCTCCTCCACGCCTTGCCCTTTTTTAGTTGCTGTTGTTAGGTGCTGTCAGTCAATTCCAACTCATAGCGACTCTATGTAGAACAGACCAAAACACTGTCCGGTCCTGGGCCTTCCTCAGAATTGTTGTTATGTTTGAACCTATTGTTGCAGCCACTGTGTCAATCCATCTTGCTGAGGGTCTTCCTCTTTTTTGCTGACCCTCTACTTTACCAATATCTTCATTATCTAGTGCTGCTATAACAAATACCAAAGTGGACGGCTTTAATAAACAGAAGTTTATTCTCTCATAGTCTAGTAGGATAGAAGTCCAAATTCAGGGCACCAACTCCAAGGGAAGGCTCTCTCTTTCCACCAGCTCTAGAGGAAGGTCCTTGTCATCAATCTTCCCTTGGTCTAGGAGCTTCTCAGCACGAGGACCCCAGGTCCAAAGGACACGCTCTGCTCCTGGAACTACTTTCTTGGTGGTATGAGTTCACCCATCTCTCTGCTTGCTTCTCCGTTTTATATCTCAAAAGAGATTGACTCAAGACATAACCCAGTCTTGTAGATTGAGTCCTGCCTCGTTAACATAACTGCCTCTAATCCTGACTCATTAACATCATAGAGGTAGGATTTATAACACATAGGAAAATCGTATCAGATGACAAAATGGTGGACAACCACACAATACTAGAAATCATGGCCTAGACAAGTTGACACACGTTTCTGGGGGACTCAGCTCAATCCACAACACTGCATGATGTCCTTCTCCAGGAAATGATCCCTCCTGATAACATGTCCAATGTACATGAGATGAAGTCTCACCATCCTTACTTCCAAGGAGCACTCTGGCTGTACTTCTTCCAAGACACATTGGTTGGTTCTTCTGGCAGTCCATGGTATATTCAATATCCTTCATCAACACCATAATTCAAAGGCATCAGTTCT
>NW_004443977.1:11899031-11900470 GCF_000243295.1 Trichechus manatus latirostris
TTGGTGGTAGCTGGGCACCATCTAGTTCTTCTGGTCTCAGGCTGATGAATTCTCTGGTTTATGTGGCCCCTTCTGTCTCTTGGGCCAATACTCTCCTTGTGTCTTTGATGTTCTTCACTCTCCTTTACTCCAGGTGGCTGGGACCAATTGATGCATCCTAGATGGCCCGCTGCAAGCTTTTAAGACCCCAGATGCCACTCACCAAAGTAGGATACAGAACATTTTCTTAATAAGCTTTGTTATGCTAATTGACCTAGATGTCCCCTTAAAGCATAGGCCCCAGACACCTACCCCTGCTACTCTGTCCCTCGAAGTGTTCGATTGTATTCAGGAAGATTCTTAGCTTTGGTTTAGCCCAGTTGTGCTGACTTCCCCTGTAGTGTGTGCTGTCCTTCCCTTCATCTAAGATAATTCTTACCTACTATCTATTTAGTAAATAACCCTCACCCTCCCTCCCCACCCTCCTAACCATCAAAGAATGTTTTCTTCTGAGTTTAAACCTTTTCTTGAGTTCTTGGAATAGTGGTCTTATACAATATTTTTCCTTCTGTGACTGACTAAATTCACTTAGCATAACGCCCTCCAGATTCCTCCATGTTATGTTTCACGGCTTTATCCTTGTTCTTTATTGTTGTGTAGTATTCCATTGTGTAGATATACCATAATTTGTTTATCCATTCATCCGTTGATGGGCACCTAGGTTGTTTCCATCCTTTTGCTATTGTGAACAGTGCTGCAATGAACATGGGTATGCATATATCTATTTGTGTGACGGCTCTTACTTCTCTAGGATATATTCCAAGGAGTGGGATAGCTGGATTGTTTTCTACTTCTATTTCTAGCTTTTTAAGGAAGCGCCAAATCGATTTCCAAAGTGGTTGTACCATTTTACATTCCCACCAACAGTGTGTAAGTGTTCCCATCTCTCCACAACCTCTCCAGCATTTATTATTTTGTGTTTTTTGGATTAAAGCTAGCCTTGTTAGGGTGAGATGATATCTCATTTGTAGTTTTGATCTGCATTTCTCTAATGGCTAATGATCATGAGCATTTCTTCATGTCTGTTAGCCACCTGAATATCTTCTTTGACAAAGTGCCTGTTTGTATCCTTTGCCCATTTTTCTTTGTTGTTGTTGTTTATTTTTAACTTTAATATTAGTGTAAAAAATCAGGTAGACAAGTGTTGAGACCAGAGGCTGCAGCACTGAGTTTTTCAGAAAAAAACATTAAAAAAAAACTTAGTTTATTGTGAAGGAAGTTCATTCCTGAAATGTAATCCTTTGCCTCCTATTAAGAGATTTTTCCTTTGCCCATTTTTTAATTGGGTTATTTGTCTTTTTGTTGTTGAGGTTTTGCAGTATCTTATAGATTTTAGAGATTAGGTGCTGATCGGCTTTGTCATAGCCAAAAATTTTTTCCCACTCTGAAGGTGGTCTTTT
>NW_004443977.1:11911873-11912952 GCF_000243295.1 Trichechus manatus latirostris
CAGATTTAAAATATTGCCTAGGGTAGAAAGTTTGGTTCATGTGTTCAGAACTATTTAAAACGAATTTGTGATGAATACAAACTTTCTATAGAACGCAATTTATTTTGTAAGTTCTGATACAAAAAATTATTGTTTTCCCAAATTCTATGGATCCTGAGTATTCTTCTCTAGTAATATTGCATACATATGAAAATCTTTCATTTAGCGTAGCACAAGTTCTTTATCTTAAAAAAAATACTAAGTTTTTTTCAGATTGCCTCAAAGGACACAAATAAACAATTTGATATCATCTAATGTTTTGCTGAACAAAACAATGAACAGAAGCAATGGTATACATGAACAATATTAAGCTTACCCACTGTTACCATCATCTTCACCTGAATGGCTATGCTTTTTGAGTTCTCCTGCAGGCCTGATTCCACGTGTTTTACTTGTATCCACTAATTTATTATTATCAACTCCCCTATAGGTGATAACCACTATTGTATTCATCTTACACGTAAAAAGAACAATAAAACAAGACCTGAGGCTCTAAGGTAATGACAACCACAAAATTCAGGATCAAGTTACTTCTTGAGGGAGGGTGGAAGATGGAATCGGGACAGGGCGCAAAAGGGACTTCATAGATGTTATGCTTTTCTTTCTTGAACTATATCAGTAGTAGGTGCACAAATGAATGATCGTATTACCTTCATGCCTTTCACCGATTTATAAAATATTATTTTGTATCTAGGATCCCTGAGTGGTGCAAACAGTTTGCACTCGACTGCTAACCTAAAGGTTGGCAGTTTGAACCCACCCTGTGGTGCCACGAAAGAAAGGCCTAGCGATCTACTTCTGTAAGGATTACAGCCAAGTAAACCCTATAAGCAATTCTACTCCTGAGTTCTGCCTGAGTCAGAATCAACTGTACAGCAATAGGTTGTTTTGTATCTACCCAACTTAAAAAACAAAAAACCTAAGGCACAGGGAGGTCCAGAGAGTCTGGCTGCAGTGTCCAATACACAATACTACGTCTCACACTCATTTTCCAACCATATTAGGATTTAACTGTATTTCTGCTTCTCAATATAGTGACA
>NW_004443977.1:11914446-11915864 GCF_000243295.1 Trichechus manatus latirostris
CTATACTGATCTAGGAGCCTTGGTGGAGCAGTGATTAAGAGCTCTGCTGCTAACAAAAAGGTCCGCAGTTCGAATCCATCAGCCGCTTCTTGAAAACCATACGGGGCAGTTCTACTTTGTTGTATAGGGTCGCTATGAGTTGGAATTGACTTGACGGCAACAGGTTCGGTTTTTGATATACTAATCTAAATGCCCATCCTGTTCAGCCACGTAAAAAAAGGAATTAATATATTTAGATAAATTAATGAACAGGATAAATATTTAAGTGTAATAAATATATAAAGATGACAATACTAAACTGGGTGTTACCAAACCAAAACTGGGAGTTGGGTAGTGTTAATTTCAGAAGTGTTTTGACCGCTTTAACAGAGACTAAATGAAGGTGGCCTGAACAAGACAGTTTATTTCTCTCTCACATGAAGTCTGAGCTAGTAGGTGGTGCAAGGAAGGGTTGGGGTGAGTTTCTGCTTTAAAAGGTCATCTGGGGCTTCAGTTTCCTTCTAGTTCGTTGCTAGAACATCTCCTAGGGTTTGGTCTCATGACAATGGTTAAAGCTGCCTAACTTCCACCACATCCTCCATGTCCACCACATCTGTACGAACCCACATGCCCAGAGGAGAAATGTGCCTGGTGTGTTCTGGGAACTGAATAAAAAATCCAGTGTGGCTGGAGCATAATGAAGGAGAGAGTGAATGATACCAGAGAAGGTTGATGGACTAGGTGGGGTCAGACAGGTAGGACCTTGTTCCAGGTAAGACGGGAAGTCTTTGTGGAGTTTTAAGAAGAGCAGTGTGACGCTTGAGTTTGTGCTTATATCTTGGCCAAATTGTTTTTTGAAATAATTCATAGTTTGACTGGGTTACACTTAAAATTACACAAGAATATATAAAATTTTCTATACTACTCAGTGTTCAATAGTATGTAATAATGATTTATTTCCTTATTTACAGAGTTGACCCTATTTAATAATTCACCAAGGAATGTTAAAGCGAGTTGTTTGTTATCACCTATTAAAATCGTGTATTTGTGTATAAGTGTATGTAAAAGCTGGTTCTCTTGATTTCTTTAGATGTTCTCCTAACATTAACAAGCCAACTGGTATACTAGTGCTGTAGAAACTAGTGTTAAGCGCTCCTTATAAAAATCTGCTGATAACCTTAAAATATTATTACAAAACCATTCCTCTCAGTTTTGAACTAAAATCCCAATACAACCAGTATGTAGTCATTTTATGTCACAAAATTGGAAAATATAATTGAGCAAGCATATTTTAATAGGCTACACTTATTCATTTGAAATAAACAACTGTCTATACATTATGAATGATGAGGTCACAAGGATATTTGGTGCCCCAAAATATAATTAATTTGGAGCACCCAGGGAGATAGCATTCATTTTAAAGTTTATTTATTTATTTT
>NW_004443977.1:11921805-11929339 GCF_000243295.1 Trichechus manatus latirostris
GAGAAAGAAGAGAAAGAAGGTTTGCGCGAAACCCTTTGCCTACCTCACAGTTTTGTCAATGCCCACCTTACCTTTTACAATATTTAGGAGCCATTTAATTTTTTAGTTACCACTTACCTTAAAGGATTCCATTGCCTTGATAAGGTTCAATTTCTTCTGAAAGATGTTATCATTATTGCAAAACATTTTCACATACATTTCATGGCTATCCATCAGCAACATGTGACTTGTTCCAAAATTGAAACTATTATTTTTATGTGAGTTAGATTTGGTGACATCTCAAACTAATTTTGAAGATTCACTGAAAGTAATTGAGATCATAGCAAATTTCCACATTTATTTTGTAAATCAAAAATGTATTTATAGATATTACTAACACTATTTGGTGATCCAAAGTTATAAGATTAAAACAAAAGGTTATTTTCTTATTGGGTATTATCTGTATTTTCAAATTAGAGTCTAAAATGATGTAGAAAATGCATTACTTATTTCTTAAAGTAAGCTTATTGAAAACAGATTAATTTGAGTATGAATCTAAGATTGGAATGTCTTTTTGTTTCTGATCTTTTCCCCGCTTTCAAAATAATATGATTAAGGAAAGGACTGAAATTGGAACCAAAAAATATTTATATTAGTTTAGAATTCTGTATGATTAGATTTGTGAGTAATGAGCCAAAATAGCATCAAACTATGTTTTTCCCTTATTACAAATAAAGTAAGTGTTCTTGCTTAGCATGAAAATGTTGCCCTTTCCTATGCAACATGGTACAAAAGAGAATTTATTAATTATGCTTGTTCTTGGCACTTCAGAGAATACTAACTACTAGTAATGAATGAATATGCTTCACTTTGGGAAGGTGAGCTTTCTTCTCTTTACTCTTTTCTAGACACTAAAGCATTACAAGTTCAAATGGCAGATGTTTCGAGAGCCCCATTAAGACATCTTACATAGCCACTGAAGATGAAAATCATGTAAGCTTTCTATTGTTGCATAAAAATTACCCCAAAACTTAGCAGCTTAAAACAAGAAACATTTATTATATCACAAACTTTCTGAAGTTCAGGAATCCAGGAGCAACTTAGGTGGACGGCTCTTACCTGGAGTCTCTCACAGTGCTGCAGTGAAGGTATTAGCCAGTGCTGCAGTCATTTGAAGGTTTGACTGGGGCTGGAACACTTGTTTCTAAGAGGCTAACTCACAAGATAGCTGTCTGGAGGACTCAGCTCCTCACTGGCTGTTGGCTAGAGGACTCAGTTCCTTGTCACGTGGATTTCTCTACAGAGATGCTTGAGTGTTCTCAAGATATGACAGTTTCTCCTAGCTCTCCCAGAGAAAGCAAGGCAAGTGCCACAAAGTCTTTTATGACCTTTCCTCAGAAATACCCATACCATCATTTATGCCATGTTGTATTGGTCATCCTACCAACCCTGAGACAATGTGAGAAGGAACTACACAAAAGCATGAATACCAGGAGATAGAGATCGTTTGATTCATGATCATTCAGATCGTGGAGGCTGGGCTTCAAAAAACTAGGGATAAACTCAGCGTGAGAATATTGGTTTAGTACATAATTTCTTCTCCACCTCCTCTTCCTCCTCCTTTTCCTTTTTCTTCTAATTTATAAGACATACAGATGATGTAATCACCATCAGTCATTCATTAGCCACAAACCTAAGGTCACGTATGCAAACCCATACGTAGAAATGGGCCAAGAGGTAAATGGACCCATTCACCTGCAATTTAGCATATGAAAGTTTCCCATGCACAAAGCAATTTAAAAAAAAAGAAAGAAGAAAACTTGATTCAGAGTCAAAAAGAATCCTTATCTATGTAAGTATCACATGATTTTACTGGGTAAAGATCAGTCTGACAATCTTTATTAAATTAATAGTAACTTTTTCCTTAATTGTACTAACGTTTATTTGCTTGGTTAACGTAATAGTGTCTGAATGCCATAAACGATTTTAAGATTTATTTTAAGAAAATAAAGATTTCTCTGCATTTGAGCAGGTCTTTTCTGCTAACTTGCAAATGAATAAGCTCATACCAAAAAAACCAAACCCGTTTCTGTCTAGTCAATTTTGACTCATGGCAACCCCACATGTGTCAGAGTAGAACTATGCTCCTTAGGGTTTTCAATGGCTGTGGTCTTTTGGAAGTAGATTGCCAGGCCTTTTTTCTGAGATGCCTCTGGGTGAACTCAAACCACCAACCTCTCTGTTAGTAGCTGATTAGTAGCTGAGTGCTTAAACATTTGCTCCACCAGGAATTCCTGAATAAGCTCATAGTAAGTGATAAAAGATGAGCCTTGGTGGCAAAGATTGAAATGGTTATTTCAAGTATTTTTCAAAGTGTGATTCATGAATCAATGGCATCAGAGTCACTCACTGTGCTTGTAACAAATGTCGATTCTTGGGCTTTACCCAATGCCTACTGAATCAGAATTTCTGAGGTTGGGCAGGGATAAAGCAGATATATGTATCTATGTCATTATCCTAATGACTATGTTAACAGGCGTGTTAGAAAGTATGTACATGTGTGTTAGTGTCCACCTGGGAAAACTTGCTCTTTTGCCAATAGGTGTTGAGAACCATCAGCCATCCATTTTCTGGGTAGCCACAATCGGTCTATACCTGGCATTATGGGCAAAGTTCTATTACACATTGCAAACCTTGTTTAAAAGAAAGTCTTATGCATATTAAAGTGGCCAAGCTGCTGGTCCTTATAATACACGTTCTAGATTTTGCAAAACCCAGACCAGTTCCCTACATTTGCTCTAGTCATGCCCTTTGGGTACTAGATTTCCTCTCCTATGCTGGGGCCCCATTTTACTATGTAGCCATAACATGGAATCCCAGTGTAGAAAAACAGCATGTGTTCCTCACCTGGGCAGGACCACAGGCCTGTATGTCCCATATGAACCCTAGCCAACAAGTGGTAGGGGAACAATCTGAAAGCTGGGACTCTTGCAAGTCTAGATCCAATGCAAGCCTAAGTGTTCTTTTAAAATGTTCTTACACTGTAAGAGTTTTTAAATTTTTCTTTAGTGGAAATAATAAGGTGCCTTTGAATAAACAGTTCCCTCTGTTTCAGAAAGTTGTGTGTCTATCTCAGTGTGGCCAATCAATGGATTCTAAAAGGTTTATAATTTTTTTTTGACTCATATGGGGCAATCAAAGGCTAAATTCTAAAGGATTTGGAAATGTCAACTTGTAATACAAACTAAAGTGGCCCCAGGGCCTGGGATCAGAACCATAACTCACCATGTTTACAAATTATATCATCTGGTCTAGCGTGCTAACTATAAACTCACCGATAATTATAGTACACAATGAATTACAGTCAGTCTCTTTTTTTTTTTCTGGTGTCTGAACTGTCATGACATATGGATTCTTCATCAGTCCTCAGATCACCCAGAGGGCCTCCCTAGAAGCTAGTCTTGAAATCAATAGGCGGCTAGGCTTTCAAATCAAATACAGAATTGCTATAGACTTTTTAAGGGGGAGAGCAAATGGTTTCACTAAATGAATCCCCTGTATTATTCCAGGCAGATGTACACACATCTGTAATCTTTCATAGGAAGGATAAAAATATTACCTTCTGTTAGGTAAGGTACATATATGAAAAGTCACCCTTTCCTTCAGGCTATTAGTTTTTGCTTTGTTGTTCCTTCTCAGCCAATTCTCTCCCTTTGTGCTTAGAAAGTCACAGTTGTACATCCTTCTGAGAACACAATGGAGATACTGTGTCTCTCTCTCAATTCTGTCCTCCCCCTTCTGTTTCTCTACCATCCGCTCTCACCTCCTCTTCTCCATCTCCTTTTTCTCTCCCAACTAGTTTAGCTTCCAACCCCCCAAACCAAACCCCACTGCTGTCGAGTCGATTCTGGCTCATAGCAAACTTACAGGATAGAGTAGAATTGCGAACTTATAGGACAGAGTAGAATTGTCCCACAGTGTTTCCAAGGAGCAATTAGTGGATTCGAACTGTCAACCTTTTGATTAGCAGCCGTAGCTCTTAATCATCGTGCTACCAGAGCTCCTTAGCTTCTAAAGCTGTGTTACATATATTTTTTCCTTTGGTCAAAACAAGATATGCTCATAAGACCTTGAAACCAAGAGGAAGATGACTATCTTGTGGATCTTCCAGATTGGCTGCTCTGCATTGCCACGCTGGGAAGTCCAGGGAATGCATAAGTGTTTAGTCACTTCAACACGGTAAAGAATCACCCCTTATCCACCAAGAGCCTAACAACCGAAGATAGGCAATAGATTTACTTTGGACATTTGCTTTGGATTATATTGGTACAGATGCAGATATAGACAAAGGTATCTCTATTTTTGGAATTAAGAGAAATTATTACAATATTAAGAGACATTCAGGGACAAAGAGAAACAGGGATAAAGCAGATGATATATGTATACTTTTATTCTAGTGACTATGGTAGCAGACATGTTAGCAAGTACGTGTATGTGTGTTAGTGTCCACCTATGAAAACTTCCTTTTTGGCCAGTAGGTGTTGAGAACCATCAGCCATCATTTTTCTGGGAAGCCACAAGTGATCTATACCTTGCATTATGGGCAAAGTCCTGTTAGACACTGCAAACCCTGTTTTAAAAAAAAGGTAAGGAGGATTGGGCACAAGAAATGGTGAGAGTTTGGAGAAAAATGCTCTGCATTTTAAAGCATAAGTAATGTTCACCTTGTTAAAAGTTCTTAGAAAGTCGTATACTATGGGGGTCATTTGAATAATATGTAATATTTAGAGAGTGGGGAAACAAGTTGTTGCAAGGAACCAAGTTTCCAGTTGTTTCTTCCTACAATCCCAAAATTCTGTGGATTTGCTCATCAGTTGGTGAGACTGGTGAGACCGGTCAGAACCATCTGGTAAAAGTCAGTAGGGAGGGCAGCCTTTCTTAGGACCTAGCATGTCAGATTTCTCAGAGTTCCTTCTTTCTTTATTCAGCTGCTACAGGAGTTAAAGGCTTAACAGTGACCCAGGGAAGCAGCCAGATGGGAACAGAACAGCTCCTGTCACGTTTTGCTTTGGACCTTAAACACATAGTCCTAAACATTCAGTATATTCCATGGCCAAGAGCTGAGCTCTGCTCCCTCCTTTCTATGCATACGTTTTGTGATCTATCTTCTTCCTCAGGGGCCCACCTAGTATTCATTATAATTCTATATAACATATAAAAACTGTGATTTTCCTCAGCGCCAAACATTTTCCAAAAGTATAGTAATTGTCCTGCCCTATACCATAAGTAAAAGAATGGTGACATCATCACATTTTATAGTGGCATTTATTTATGTGAGGGGTAATGCTGATGTGCATTATTTAAATAATTTATCTCAAGGTTACCCACTGGTGAATTTTCTTTCTCAGGCTGACACTATTTCTTATTTGATTATCAGCCTGGTTTTTTAAAATACCACAAATCTCCCTGAATTCAATATTGCTCTGTTACTTTGGCTTCCTTTTTGCATCTATCGAAATAAAAAAATGAGATAGCAATTCTCTATCAGAACATTCTGTGAATATTAATATTTCTCAAAAGTATGCTCTTATTTTTCAGGCCTACTGTAATGAAAATATGGAAAGAGCTTCTGGTTTCTTTGAAAAAAAATCAATGAAAATATCAAGACAACGCATAATGTCAAGCAAGTCCAATAATCAGACCATAGCTAATGGCTAAAAAAATCATGAGGTGGCAAAAATGAAGTTTTATGTCTATTCAGGTTACTAAACAAAGGGTTGACTGATCTTTAACCAAAGAGAAAATAATCTAGAATTTATTGTACACTCCATCATGCTTTCTGAAAGGTCAACTAATTAACATTTTGTATTAACTCTACTCTTCACCTTGACCCCAAAACACCAAAAATATGCTGCAGCATATTTTACTTGAGATTCATAGCAATTGTGAATACAAATAAAAAGAAGGCTTGAAAACTCGGTAGGTAGGGAATGCCTCTTCCTTTTACATTAGGGACAAGAGAGAAAAGAACACTGAGGCAATAGCTGGACATTGAGGTGAGGACAAGGTGGAAGCTAGAGAGTGAGCCACATACCTTGATAGAGAGAAAGGCAGATTAGCTCTAGAGTTTTTAAATAGGAATCATCAGACACCCAAAGCTGGGCTACTCTCAGAACAAGTGCAATCCTAAATCTTGATGATATTAAATCACCTTAAGTCTGTTTTCAGAGTTGGCTGCACAAATAGATTGGAAAAAATACTTATGTTAGAGAATATAGATACCCAAATGAAATACAGTCCCTATTCTGCTTATTGTGGTGGTCCAAATTCCACCATTATTGATTACTCTCTGTAATGCTGAGTTGCTGCAAATAGTAAGGGGCTGGGGTACACAGAAGGGGGAAGATACATAAAAAGTTGATTAAAAAGTAAATGGAGTATTTAATAAGCACCTACTCCTTCAACATATTTGTGTTGAAGGAGGAGGGGGAGATACACTGTTGAATTTATTTATCCTTCCAGCAAACATTTACTGAGTACCCAGTATGCACCATGCATCGTTACCGGCTAGAAAGATCAAAAGAGAAGACACAATTCCAGCCTTAGAAAGTTTTAAGCTTCAGAATTCTTTTCCAATTTCCACATTAAGATGAAAAATGAGCAGAATATATAATTCCTCTATAATCACTATTTTCTCAAATGTTAGCATAAGGGCCCCATTCCCTGTGCCCCCCCCACCCTCCATCAACCATCACACACATATACCTTTGAGTCTGAAGCAGAAGCAAAGCATGTACCTCCTGGTACTCCCAATGGCCACCAGCTCACCACTTTGAGACTTTCGTCAAGATTTTCATCTAAGATCTGTATCTATCTTTATTATAGAAACGAGGGGAGGTAGGCTTTGAACAAAGATGGGAGTGAGGAGTGCCGCAAGTTCTCACCTTCAGAATCTCCTCCCTTTGGGCTGCTGTCTCTTAACCTTTCTGCTGCTATTTTTACATGGTTATAGGAGTTTGGCTTCTAACCAAAAGTTGGCAGTTCAAATCCTCCAGGCGCTCCTTGAAAACCCTATGGGGGCAGTTCTACTCTGTCCTGTAGTATTGCTATGAGTCGGAATTGACTTGATGGTGGCAGGTTTTGGTCTTGGACCCATCCACTGCTTTCAATGTGGAAGGAACTTTACAGAAGAGAAGGCATTCTGAGCCAGAGTCCATCTTCTACATATTTAGAAAATAGAATCATTATCATGACTTCTCCACCTCCAACCACACAAGGCACCACCTAGGCAACAATATCACTGACAGATGCTTGAAGCTTCATAGGAGAGATGGGCTAATGATGAATCAAGAGCAACTTAATAGTCCTTCCAGACAGAGAGCAGAAAGTTATGCACCTTATTGGGTATAACAGCAGAAGTGTTGATTTCAAAGTCTACACATGGCCAGTTGATGAGCACTTACTTCATAAATGATCATCCCTATTTTCTCCTCCCACACTACTCACAAACCTCTACCACAAAGAGGATAGCTTGTAATACCAATGCAAACTACCA
>NW_004443977.1:11929899-11931461 GCF_000243295.1 Trichechus manatus latirostris
AGTACACAGGAATGTTCGTTGTTAGTTTCTCTTGAGTGGGTTCCAATTTATGGAGACACCATGTAGTACAACAGAATGAAATACTGTCCAGTCCTGTGCCATCTTCATGATCACTGGTATGTTCCAGTCCATTGTTGTGGCCACTGTGTACTTTGAGTGCCTTCCAGCCTAGCGGGCTCATCTTCTAGCACTGTATTCTGCTGTGATTCATAGGGTTTAATTGGCTAGCTTTTGGAAGTAGATCACTAGGCCTTTCTTCCTAACATCTTAGTTTGGAAGCTCCGCTGAAACCTGTCCACCATGTGTGCCCCTGCTAGTATTTGAAATACCGGTGGCATGGCTTCTGATTTCATATCACACGCAAGCCACCGCTGTACAACAAACTGACAGATGAGTTGTAGACAGGTATATTGAGGCTCTTACAAATGCAGAGAAAAGTGTGGGGACTTGAAAAAGACAGGAGGACATGGAGGATAGGACAATTCTGCATAAAAGGAACACGCTGTCTTAGGGGATATGAACCTAGAAAAATTGGACAGATGATATTTTATATTGTCACTGCATTTTCTGGTGAATGTTAGCAAATGATGAATGTTTGAGGAAATGAAGTCAATGAGTGTTAGCATTTATATAATTTCTTGGTCCCAGAAGCTCTTCTTCTAGAATTTGTTTTTATATTAATCAGTTGACTTGCAAAATTCAATGTGTCAAGTGTTTTGGCATTTTTCTTAAAGGCTTCTTTATCAGCTTTAATTTTTTTCATTTGGCGAGTATTTCTGTAAGCTCTCTGTGGCAGAGATGGCCAGCTGCCCCTTCCTAGTGAAGAGCTTTGCCAGGAGTGTCTCCCCTCTCAGAGACTACATGTCCAATCCTCACACCTTGCATCTAATAGGGCTACATGACTGAATTTTAGTCAGTGAAATACAGGCAAAATTGATGTTCACCACTTGTAGGTCTGGACCATGTAAAAAAGAACCACCTATACAATGCTTTGAAGTTCTGGTGGCACAGTGGTCAAGAACTGTTGCTAACCAAAAGGTCAGCAGTTCGAATCCACCAGCCGCTCCTTGGAAACCCTATGAGACAGTTCTACTCTGTGCTATAGTGTCGCTATGGGTCGGAATCGACTCGATAGCCACGGATTTGGTTTTTTGGTTATTCAATGCTCTACTCTCTTCCTTGCCTGTCAGCTGGGTGTTACCCCAGGGCTTTGAACAGGTTTGTTCAGGTTCGAACCCCTGCTGAGAATTTGCATCCCTAACAAGTTCCCAGGTGATGCTAATGCTGCTAGTTAGGGAACAATTCTGAGAACCACTAGTAAAGCAGTGGTTCTCAAAATTTATTATACATAAAAATCGCCTGGGCATCTTGTTAAACTGTAGCTTCTGATTCAGTATATCTGGAGTGGAAATGCAAATTCTCAGCAGGGGTTTGTACTGGAACGAACCGGTTCAAAGCCCTGGTTATGTCTCCCAGGATAACCTCTGGAACCATGCATTGAAGATTATGGTTTAATCAGCCTGGATCCCTCTGGCCCCCACTCAAGCTGCCAACTGGACTTC
>NW_004443977.1:11933143-11937155 GCF_000243295.1 Trichechus manatus latirostris
TGCCCAGTATCAAAACTATAACAGAGCCCTGGTGGTACAATGGTTAAGTGCTTGGCTGTTAACCAAAAGGTTGGCAGTTCAGACCCATCTGTGGGAGAAAGACCTGGTGATCTGCTTCTGTAAAGATTACAGCCTAGGAAACCCTGTGGGGCAGTTCTACTCTGCCACACGGGGTCATTATGATTCGAAAGTTGACTCAGCTGCACCCAACAACATCAGAACTTTAGAGCTACCTAGGATGCTTAAAAACATCTAGTTGAACTGCTTGCTTTAGGTAGAGATGAAGAAATGGAGGTACATAGCAGTGAAGTCACTAGTCCTGTGTATGACTGGGTAAATTGTAGAAATATGTCTTTTTAACGCTCATCCACATGCTTCCCTATGTCCCATATGGGCTCCTAAACTAAATGAAAAAGATCCCACTTGCCAGGAAAAACCTTACCAAATTTTGGCAACCCTTGATTCAGTCTGATTTTTACCTACACCATGTCTGTGTTATAGATATAATAATGCTTAACAGAAATGTCATGTCATTTAAACATTGAATTAATTGTGTGCTCAAAACATATCCAGGGTAGAGAAAGCCTTCATATGGTGAAATATTGCCAATGGGGTGGGGATGGGGGGTGGCAGTGATGCCAGTGGAAGTAGCCATGAGTTAGAATTGACTGCAACTACAATGTAGGGGTTATCAAGTGCTGCTATAATAGAAATACCACAAGTGGATGGCTTTAACAAAGAGAAACTCATTCCCTTGAAGTTTAGGAGGCTTGAAGTCCGAATTCAGTGTGCCGGCTCCAGAGGAAGGCTTTCTCTCTTGGCTCTGGGGGAAGGTCCTTGTCGTCAATTTTTCCCTGGTCTAGGAACTTCTCAGTGTAGGGTCCCTGGGTCTAAAGGACATAATCTGCTCCTAGCTCTTCATTCTTGGTGGTAGTGATAGCCAAGAAAGCCAGGAGCTGCTTGGCCATTAGCAAACCAAACGTTAGGTGATGGCAATGGGTGTGGATCAGTTGAGAGCTGCTCAGACGAAGCGGAACCTGCCCCTCCGGTCCATTGTCCTCTAAGCACTGAGTGTGGCTCGAGCCAGTCAGACCCAGTATACTAGCCTACATGCCAAAGAAAAAGTGTGATTTGTCTTACTGCACCTGCACACCATGATAACCTATGTAGTCCATAATGTGTGTATGTACTTCCTTGTGGGAGACAGTATAAAAGGTTCTGCCTCCCTTTGGTTTGGGGAGCTTGATTTGAGGTGTACACCTCCTCCTTGTCTTCAAGCTTGCAATATACATTCTTCCTCCCTCCTCACTTTGGTGTGTCTTTATTGACAAGAAGCTGCACTAGCAGAACCCGCTTTAGGTAACAGCAGGATGTCCTCCTCTCTCTGCTCACTTCTCTCTCCTGAGTACAGGGGGTGCATTCCACCCTAATGCCCTTTAACATAACCTAATCTTGCCTCATTAACCACAGGCAGACATTAGGATTTATAACATATAGGCAACTCAGATCACAAAATGGAGGACAATCACATACTGCTTGGGAATCATGGCCTAGCTAAGTTGACACATATTTTGGGGGGACACTATTCAATCCATGACGCTGGGCTAACTTCAAGTGTAGAGAAAGGAGGAAAGTCAAACCAAATTTTTTTTTTTCTTAAAATGACTTACATTTGGTAAACAGCTATTTCTGTTTACAATTAATATATGAATTACAACAAGATATGGAGAAAAAGAAGTATCCTTGTGTGCAATTTTTTAAATAAGCTGAACTGTTCCACATTTCATATTACGATGGAATTTGTAAAATTTACAGGAACGTGAATTCCTCTTAAACACAATATAACATAAATCTGTGTCTCTGGAGGTTTCAGTCCATAGAAATTAAAATATAGGTATGTGTCTCAGTCATCTAGTTCTGCTCTAATGGAAATACCACAAGTGGATGGCTTTAGCAAAGAGAAGTTTATTCCCTCACAGTCCAGTAGGCTACAAGTCCAAATTCAGTGCATCAGCTCCAGGGGAACGCTTTCTCCGTCAGCTCTGGAGGAAGGTTGGTGTCATCAGTCTTCCCTTGGTCTGGGAGCTTCTCTGCACAGGAACCTCGTGCCCAAAGGACACGCTCTGCTCCCGGCACTGCTTTCTTGGTGGTATGAAGTTCCCATGTCTCTCTGCTCGCTTCTCTCTTTTATATCTCAAAAGAGATTGGATTAAGACACTATCTAATCTTGTAAATCTCATAGTATAACCTCATCACAGTGATAGAATTTACAACACATAAGGAGATCACATATAACCTCATCATAGTGATGGAGTTTACAACACGTAAGGAAATCACATCAGATTACACAATCATACAGTACTGGGAATCATGACCCAGCCAAGTTCATATTTTTGGAGGACACAATTCAATCCATGGCAGTATCTATACTCAGGATTCCTAGAATAGTTAGTTGTAATCAACAAGATAGAGTTTATGCCTTGCCATGCTGAAACCAAGACCCCAGAATAATGTTTTTAACTGCTTGAAGTAAATATATAGGACTAAAAAATCATAATAAATTGTATAATATCCCAGCCTTATTATGCATTATGTCTTAATTCCCCCACTAACCCATGGCATTACAGAATATTAGAATTGAAAGGGTCTTTCAAAGTTACTCAGTTTGTTCCCATTATTGTACAAATGAAGGCGTGGAGCTGTACAAATAACTTCAAATGCAAGAATCAGCACAAAGCCAGTTCCCGAAAGGTGGAGGTCAAATATATCTCATACTTCGACATTCTCCAAGCTGCTATACCACTCCATCTCTGACACCAGCCACTCTCCCTCCCCTCAGCACTCTTCCCTCCCCCGTTTGGGTTTGGCAATTGGACGCAATGTCTCACAGAACTCATGACCTGTGTTTACAGTTAAGTGATTTATTAAGGGACAGGGTACAACTCAGGATCAGGATCAACAGATTACAACTCAGAATCAGGATCAGAAAGCATGTAGGCAAAGTTTCCCTTCTTTAGTGCAGAACAGTTCTCTTAGCTCCTCTGGACTATGCAGACCTCCTCTTAGCCCCCTGAGGACAGGTTCATCTCAGCCCCCTGAGGACACGTTCCTCTCAGCCCCCTGAGGACAGGCTCCTCTCAGCACCCTCAGGATCAGCTCCTCTTGGGCCCTGAGGACAGGCTCCTCTTGGCCTTGCCTTCTGTCACCGCTGGCTCTGCTGCTGGTCCCCTTTGGGCCTATTGCCACCATCTTTGCCCCTTGTGGGCCTCTTGCTGTCTTCAGTATTACAGACCTTGACCTGTTACAGCTCTTTTAGGAGGAACCTTTTCTCCTCTCTCTCTGCTTCTTCTTCCTGCTGCTTCTCTTCCTGCTTCTTTCTGTCTTCAAAACCTCTGTGGGGTTGGCTGCTTATATACACAACTCTTTGTCAATTTTAAGACATGGCCTCTCCCAGCAGAGGGGTGGGAGCAAAAACTGACCAACCCCTCTTGGTAGGCCACAGATACTTCATTTGGGTAGTAGGTTATAGTCACCTCATTTACATAGTCTACTGACCAGTCCTTGCAAGGTGCATACCAATCACAGGGCCGGCTGTAGCCCAGGACCAGACAAAAAGTATCAAACCAAGTTGCTTACAGTTTACCCAGGAAATGTCAATCAACCTGGACAAAAGTAACAAACCCTCTAGGATAGAAAACTAGGGCAAAGGTAACTCCTCAGGACTAAGGGGGAAAATCTCTCAAGCTGTTTTCCCAAAGAACCAAGGCAAAAGGCCACATAAAGGAACTCATTTCACCACAGAAGCCGATAAAAGTGAATTGATATTCTCAAAAGCTTGCTCTTGTTGGGTACCATCGAGTCAATTCCCAATCCTAGTGACCCTACAGGACAGAGTAGAACTGCCCCATAGGGTTTCCAAGGCTGTAATCTTTATAGAAGCAGACTGCCACATCTTTCTCCCACAGAGCGGCTAGTGGGTTCAAACCACCAACCTTTCGGTTAGCAGCCGAGC
>NW_004443977.1:11938876-11940179 GCF_000243295.1 Trichechus manatus latirostris
CCACCAGGGTTTCTGATATATATACACATAGGCACTCAATAAATATGCTTGGAAAAAATGAGTGATACCATCATCTGCACCTTCATCCACATCATCACTAGCATTTATGAAACATTTATTATGTGTCCTGGACTATTCGAAGCTCTTCGTGTGCATTTTCTTTTATAATTCTCACAGTGAGCTTTCTGTTTAATATAACAGATGTGCAAATTGAGGCACGAAGAAGTAGAGTCACTTTCCCAGCTACACAAAATTAGTAAGTAGTGGAATTGGGGCAAAAACCTAGGCAGCTCTGGAACTGTTTCTAACCGGTTTAGAAAGAAGAGCATATGTCAGTACTTTTTCAGTGAGGAAATATCTGTAAATAGAGATTTCATTTAGTAACACATCATTAGACGCCGGTTGACATTTGTTATCACTTCATTATTGAGTTTTTTCAATTTCCACACTCCCGCCTCCTGCCATCTTAGCTACTGTTGCAAAAATGGGGGCAGCGTATGAGGACTCAATCCTAGTTTCTAGCTCTTCTCGCTTAATCACGAATATTTTTATTCTTTTTTAAAAATTTTAGTTGGAAACAGAACTATTTAGAACAATAGATTAAATGAACATTTAACAAGTGTTCCTGAAGACAGTTTAGGGAAAAAAAAAAACTTTTCAAAAACGAAATAAATATGGTAGAATTTTGTATCCTTACATAGTATCCCCCATTTCCTTCACCAATTTACCTCGCATCCCTCTCTCATGGCCAACGTGAAGCCTAACCCAGAGTGAAAGCTTTTCTCTCAATAGCTGGGCTCTCTGCATTTCAAAAATAAATGCCCTATATCTTCTGCTTTGGCCTTTCCAGTTGTCCTGTTCTATTTCCTTTTTTAAGCAGACGAAAAAGAACCCTTTGAGGGTCTGAGGACTATGTCTTACTCCTCTTTGCATTCATTGCATGTCTTACCCTCAATCTGTTCAATAAATTCTTGCTTAATGAATGAATGGAGTCTCTGGATGTTGCAAAAGGTTAGCTTCTGCTTGGCTGCTAAGCACAAGGTTGGAGGTTAGAGTCTACCCAGAAATACTTTGGAAGAAAGGCTTGGTGACCTGCTTTCAAAAAATCAGCCATTGATCCGTATGGAGCAGAGATCTACTATGACACACATGGGGTTGCTATGAGTCGCAATCGATTTGACAGCAACCTTTTTTTTTTTTTTAAAATGAATGAATGAAGAGAACCCCTAGCAGGGTTATCACAGCATTAATAAACATTAAACTAAAACAGAAGAGCTAGAGAAAGTGCATAAAATATTCTACC
>NW_004443977.1:11941895-11943426 GCF_000243295.1 Trichechus manatus latirostris
AACTTAACTTGGTCCTGTGTTATGGTTCAGTTATTTGTGTTGACTTAATGACATAATTGAATCAACCAAGTGGTAATACACTTGCTAATGCAAGCTATCAACTATCAGTCCCCTTGTGTCCCAGCTGTTAGTCTCATTGCCCCTAACCTCTCTGCTCCATGGACTGGTACCAGCTGTCATGAGTCAACTCTGACTCATTGCAACCCCATGTGGGTTGCAGTAGAACTGTGACAGTGTTTTCAATGGCTGATATTTTGGAAGTAGATGGCCAGGTCTTTCTTCTAAGGTACTTTTGAGTGAACGCAGACTTCCAGTCTTTGGTTAGCAGTCAAGATAGTCAACCATTTGCATCACCCAGGGACTCCATACTATGAACCTCAGAAATTTTCTTGCACCATGAACACACCTAGAGGTGAATAAGTACAGTGGAGAATTCTAGGATTTGGAATTCTAGTAGATATAGCAGCTACGTGAGACTTCTTTCTTGTCCTGAGTGATGTTACAGCATACAGATCCTTTGATTTCTACTAGGGAAGTTGGATTTAATAGAATTTTATGACTGATGATTCCTTTTCTTTGTGGAAACTTTGTCAGTAATGGCATGGAAATAAACATGTTTCTTTGTTTCTCAAGGATCCTTGGTGGCACAATGGTTAAAACGCTGGGCTACTAACCTAAAGGTTGGCAGCCACTCTGCAGGAGAGACATGTGACAGTCTGTTTCCATATCTGTTTACAGCCTTGGAAACCCAACCCTATGGGGCAATTCTACACTGTCCTATAGGGTCACTATGAGTTGGAATCGACTCCAGGGCAATGAGTTTGGTTTGGGGTTCTTTATTTCTCCCATTACTGAAACTCTCCAAAAAGCAATTTGGAGAGTTGAAAATACATGTAGCCTGGAGACTATAATAAGAGAATTTAAAAAGTAAAAAGAAACAAAATAAAATAACCAAAAATAAGCTTTCTTTCCAGATGGATATTTCATAGCCTAGAATGGAGTACACAGACAGTTTTATATAACTGATTAGTGGCAGGAACTCTCAGAAACAAAATCTGAGCTTCGGGAAGGTTGCTGCTGGTGACAAATTTGACTAACACTCTCATAAAGGGTAGAAGCAATTGGCTGCTGCAAATCAGAAAAGCAACTTTGTCCCAAAGGTTTCTTTTAATTGAGGTTAACCGCTATGTTGCCTTAATTACTGTGCTTTTCCTTAGTACTTCTATCACAATATTCCTTGGCCCTGACTCTGATAATATCCAATGAAACGTGGTAAAATTAGCACAGACTGAAAGACGGAGCAGCATGTTAAGATAGCCCCTTAAAGACTGGATTAGTTCTTGGGAGGGCCCACTGCTAATGATTTCTCAGCAAATGGAGCTGTGGTAATTTAAGTAGAACACATCTTTTTTTTCCCCCCACGATATATTCATTATGTGGAAAGATACAGATTTTCTCACACCCCAACATAGCAAGTTAATAACTGTTTATGGCTGTCCTTTATTTCTCTCCCCGTCTATATCAAGGAGCC
>NW_004443977.1:11948541-11950216 GCF_000243295.1 Trichechus manatus latirostris
AATGTCAATAATGTTCCTTATAGCAAGAGGATCTAGTACAAGTTCTTCAGTTTCTTTTGACCTGGAACATTTCCTGGACTTTCATGACCTTGACAATTTTGAAGATCACAGACCAATTCTTTTGTAGAATGTTTCTCATTTTAGGTTTGCTTCATGAGGTGGACAAACTCTAATATGGTCTCCAATGATCCTCACCTTCTGATGGTCACATCCATGTGTGATCCCCTTACCTTTTCTGAGTGAGGTCTTTGACTTGCTTTTAACCAATAGAATGTAGCATAATTGATGTGATCTTACTTCTATGATTATATTACATAACAATGTAGCTTTCATCTTACTAGCAGACTCTGACCCTTACTGGTTTTCATAAAGTCAGTTGCTATGTTGGAGAGGCCTACATGGGAAGGTAGTACTGGTGGCCTCCAGCCAACAGCTAGCAAAGAATAGAAAGTTCTTTTCCCTTCTCTGTGTTCGAGCGTCCCCTACCTCTACCCTTTCAAAATATGAGAGGTCATGGAAGGCTTCTATGATCTTGTTCATGCTCACTGGAAATTACCCATCAGGATTAAAGCAATGGTTTTTCCTAGGGATACTTACAGTTGAGATGCCACACAAAAGGATGGGATAGAATATTGAATTTGAAGTGGTAGGATCTTCAGCCCAGCCAGGTGATGATGCATTTGTAGATTCAGAAAATCTTACAAACTTCCCTGAAAATATGTAATATAGACGATTGCCTCTGACCAAAGGCTAGCCCTGCCACAAATAAATATCAAACTTTGTAACAAGTGTCTCCAAAAACATTTTGCTAATATAGTTTGTTTTTATAGACTATCGTTAAAATACTTGTCTGTCAGTTTGTTGTAAAGTCCACAAGAGCCAAAGTACAAGCTTGAGTATACACTGCCTGAATTTAGAGACCACCTCAAGAATAGATTTGATGTACTGAACACTAATGACCAAAGGCCAGAAGAGTTGTGGAATAACATCAAGGACATCATACATGAAGAAACCAAAAGGTAATTAAAAAGACAAGAAAGAAAGAAAAGACCAAAATGAATGTCATAAGATATTCTGAAAATTGCTCTTGAATATAGAGTAGCTAAAGCAAACGGAAGAAATGATGAAGTAAAAGAGTGGAGCAGAAGACTTCAAAGGGTGGCTGGAGAAGACAAAGTAAAGTATTATAATGAAATTTGCAAAGACCTGGGCTTAGAAAACCAAAAGAGAAGAACAAACTTGGTATTTCTCAAGCCGAAAGAATTGAAGAAAAAATATTCAAGCCTAGAGTTGAAATATTGGAGGATTCTATGGGCAAAAAATTGAATGATGCAGGAGGCATCAAAAGGAGATAGAAAGAATACACAGAGTCACTGTAACAAAAAGAATTGGTAGATATTCAACCATTTTAGGAGGTAGCATATGATCAAGAACCAATGTTATTGCAGGAAGATGTCCAAGCTGCACTGAAGGCATTAACAAAAAACAAGGCTCAAGGAATTGACCAATTTTAACAAATGGATGCAATGCTAGAAGCACTTATTCATCAATGTCAAGAAGTTTGGAAGACAGCTGCCTGGCCAACTGATTGGAAGAGATCCATATATGTGCCCATTCCAGTGAGAGGTGATCCAATGGAATGTGGAACTTATCGAAATGTATCAATATTATCATA
>NW_004443977.1:11951069-11957821 GCF_000243295.1 Trichechus manatus latirostris
GATGCCTTTGAATTATGGTGTTGATGACCAATAATGAATATACCATGGACTGACAAAAGCATGAACAAATCTGTTTTGGAAGAAGTACCATCAGAATGCTCCTTAGAAGCAAGGATGGCAAGATTTCGTCTCACATACTTTGAATATGTTATTAAGAGGGACCAATCTCTGAAGAAGGACATTGTGCTTGGTAAAGTAGAGGGTCAGCAAAAAAGAGGAAGACCCTCAGTGAGACAGACTGATACAGTGGCTGCAACAATGGGCTCAAACTTAGCAGCAATTGTGGGGATGGTGCAGGACCAGGTAGCATTTTGCTCTGTTGTATGTGGGGTCACTATGAACTGACTGAACAGGACCTAACAACTACAACAATAATAACACAACTTCATTGTGCATCTGCCAAGTAATCAAGTATCTAATAAAGAAACATAAATAGTGAATTATATGGTACAATCATATGACAGAGATTCTTACCAGAGATTCTTAAATTTTGTTGAGTTTATCACCTCTTTGTGCATCTAAGCAATTTTAGCAATTCTCCAAGTTCGGGGGCCAGGGAGAGGGGACTTTGCACAAAGCTTGGAGATAGTGATCCAAAAGACCAAATCAGAACCCATCATAATCTCTGATTCTAAACCATCCAATTTTTTGTATTATACAGATAAAACTCATATTGAACCATCTCAGGAATAGATGGGAGTATCTTTTTCTTCCCATGCTTTCTGCAATCAGATGTGTGACATCAGTGATATCAACTGTAATTCCAGGCCTCTAAGCCAAACAAAGAAATAAAAATAACAGATGTATTCTTTATACAAAACACCAAATTGCTGATTTATACTGTAGAGACAGTTTTCTTCCCTTGATTTCCTTTCCCTCATGTCCCTCACATAAATCCTCTTGCCAGCCACTTGGGTCAGATTGCATGTACCCATAAGGATTAGATACAATGTTCTATGAGAATTTTGAAAAATCCCTTTTGCACTATTAGATTCATGCAACTTTGGAGTGAAATAGACTGCAGGGACATAAAGTCATTCTGTGAAATAAACTTTAACTGTATTTCTGGTGACTATTTAGTGACCACACCGCAAACTTAGCCCTTTTTTCCACTTTCTAACACTTACACAGAAAAAAGTCCTATTTGGACCATAATTATTTTTAAAATTAAGGGAGTAGGGCATGTATTAGATTCGTTTTTAAAGAAAGAGTATTGGGAAGAATTTCCTGAAGTTTTTTAAGGTAACCGAAGATAGCTCATAGGTGCTGAGAATCACTGTTTTTCTTATGCATGTACTCTTATTGAACTAAGCCTTCTGGAATATTGTTTGTTGTGAATTAGTACCTTTTGTACTCCTCCGATACTTCCAGAATATTATGACATTTTTATAAATCAGAATAACCCATCTCTGTCTATCAGATAAGGAGCCCTGGTGGAGCAGTGGTTAAAGGGATTGACTGCTAACCAAATGGTTGGCGGTTCGAAACCACCATCGGCTCCTGGAGAGAAAGATGTGGCAGTCTGCTTCTGTAGAGATTTACAGCCTTGAAAACCCTTTGGGGTTGCTGTAAGTTGGAAGTGACTTGACAGCAGTGGGTTTTGTTTTTTGGGGTATGTATCAGATAGTTTATTTTACTCATTAAAAGGAAATGATGAAGTTAAAGTGATGTTCACTATAATCTAATCATTTGACTTAAAAAAAATTATTAAAACCTATATAAGAAAGGGAAAAACAAAATTTGAAGTTTCCAAACAAAATTTTATTTTACTTAACAAACAATGGAAATCAACATTATTATTCGTGAGACATTCTTGAAGGATATTCTAATTAAAGAATATACTAGAGTTCATGAGTTTCAATTTAAGAGAAAAAAAGCTCCACTTTTCATATAAATATCTTGATAATCATTAGATTAATCATTTAAATAATTTCCTAAATTGAAGGATTGTATTATAGTTAATGAAGCTTGTATTTAACAGTACATCCTTAAGAAAAAGCAAATTTGCTCACTTACAAGATTTCCTAGGCTGTTAAGAGATGTAGCATTGATTAAACCATTGAGGATGCCTGCTGAGAAGTGGAGCCTGACCTATGGCCATTGCCCAATGTGGAAGATGTATATACGTTACATTAGTGCAGGTTCTGGAAGACACCAACAGTTCCTTTTGGGGACCTAAATAAATTGAAATTTACTATATACTGATTCCACCACTTGTCCCTGAGTTGTCATACTGTGGTGGCTTGTGTGCTGCTGTGATGCTGGAAGCTATGCCACCAATATTTCAAATACCACGAGGATCATCCACAGTGGACAGGTTTCAGCCGAGCCACCAGACTAAGGCAGACTAGGAAGAAAGGCCTGGCAATCTACTTCTGAAAATTAGCCAATGAGAATCCTATGGATCACAGAATATTGTTCGAAACTTTGAGACACTTACTTTGGATATGTCATCATCAGGAGAGACTGATCGCGGGAGGAGGACATCATGTTTGGTAAAATGGAAGGCCAACAAAGGTGAGGGAAACTGTCAATGGGATGGATTGATACAATGGCCACAAGGATGGATTCAAACATACCAACAATTATAAGAACAGGACCAGACGACCTTTTATTATGTTGTACGTGGTCTTGAGTCAGAGCCAATCTGACGGCAGCTAACAACAACGTATCGATTAGCTCAGTCTTGCTAGTATTGAGCTCAAACTTTGAATAAGGTAAACTAACTAACTTGGTCAAGCTGTAGTTCATTTCATATATTTAATACCTTAATTCTGCTAAAAGAACATAGAGTTTTCATAGTCTATGAAATGCATTTATGCGTGTGTGTGTTTCTGTGTGTATCCTGTCTTGTATGGCAGTTATTTGTACTCATGACTGACCTTCTCTACCTGACCCCTGCTGCAGTGAAGCTCACAGGCTGTGTAATAAAACTTCTCAGTCCTCTAAGCAATTCTGATAATTACTACCTGTGTGACCTTCAACAAGTTTCCTAAATTCTCTAAGCCTCAGCTTCCTCATATATACAAAGGGTAGGCTGACCAACTGTCTCAATTTTCCAAGGACTGAGAGGGTTCTCTGGACACAAATGTTTCACTGGTGAAAACAGGAAAGTCCCAAGCAGACCAGAATGAATTGGTGACCATAGCGTAAACAGCCTGGTGGCAAAAGTGGTTAAGCATGTGACTGCTAACCAAAAGTTTGGTAGTTCAAACCCAGCCGGCAGCTCCTCAGGAGAAAGACCCGGCAATCTGCTTCCGTGAAGATTACAGCCAAGAAACTTCTATGGGGATGTTCTACTCTGTCACATAGGGTCGCTATGAGTCGGAATCAACTCAACGGCAGCGAACAACAATGTAAACCTGTTGCCGTCGAGTCAATTCCAACTCTTATCGACCCTGTAGGACAGAGTAGAATTGCCCCATAAAGTTTCCAAGCAGCGGCTGGTGGATTCAAACTGCTGACCTTTTGGTTGGCAGCCAAACTCTTAACTACTGCACCACCAGGTCTCCAACAACAACATATAGGAAAATAAAAGTACTGACTACCAGCAGTGTGCTGGGACTAGTTTCTAACAGCTATGAGAGTCAAATGTTGAATAGTCAGGTATTTGGTGAGCCAATTTTTATATATCCAGAAATTTTGTCAGTCATTGGAAGCTAGAAATCATCCATGGTGGGAATATTTACACTAATGGTAATCAGCAAATGAGGGCCCTGGGTGGCACAAGTGATTCAGCACTTGACTACTAGTCAAAAAGGTTGGCAGTTCAAACTCACCCAAAAGCACCTCGGAAGAAAGGCCTGGTGATCTGCTTCAGAAGTTCACAGCCTTGAAAACCATGTGGAGAGCAGTTCTACTCTGCAAGACATGGGGTCGTCATGACTTTGAATTGACTGGAAGGTAACTGGTTTGGTTAATTAGCAAATGTTGCGAATAATGGCATATTTTTATGGCCCTAGAGAGCCAGCTGGAGGAGCCCCAGTGGTGTGATGGTTAAGGGCTCAGCTGCTAATTGAAAGGTCAGAGGTTCAAATCTACCAGCAGCTCTGTGGGAGAAAAGACGTGGCAATCTGCTCCCATAAAGATTACAGTCTAGAAAACCCTATGGGGCAGTTCTACTGTGTCATAGAGGGTTGCTAGGAGTCGAAGTCAACTCGATGGCACACAACAACAACACCAAAGAGCCAGTTAACCAGCCAGTAGTGCCCACAACACATCAAAGTTTATGAAATTACTAATGAAATAATCCATGCAAAATGCTTACTGAAGTGCATTATTAGTCAGTGCTAAGTTAGTGTTAGCGATTAGTGATTTATTGTAATCGTTATTAATTATTCATTGGTAGTCAATAAATATGTCTAACTAAATTGTGCCTGAAGTCACTCTCCATAAATTATTTCAGTGAATCTTTGAAAAATTTTGTCCAGAAGGTAGACTAAGTATATCTCCAAACTGGTGGTTTTCTCCTCCTATTCCTATAAATTCCTTCTCTGTGACTCTAGAAAACCCCACACACCTCCTCCCACTAGGGCCATCCTTCAGGCACTGACTGCATCTTCAGGAGTTGATAAAGAATACCTCATTGCTGCTGTGCACGGGGCATGGTAAATTAGATTATGCTAATTAGGTGGATTCTGAGAAGACACAAAGAAGGTGGCCCCCTCTGATGTGACGGAGACCACCACTACCTGGCTTTTCCTTGCCCATTGCCCAAATTTTCCTTCTTTTACTCTGATTCCCAATGCCCTAGAAATTTCTATTCCTTGTCTTTGAGTTACAGAGTCTAAGACGGCTCTTTAAATACAAATCTGTTACTTGGCAAAGATAACATATTGGATCATCAACATAGTGCAAATTAGTTTATCAAGTTAGCTCTAGCTAACTTGCTTTAAGGAAATTGGCCCACGTGCGTGTTAAGAGGAACATTTTGGAGCTTGGGAAGTTACAGGAGAGGGCAGGTTTGGGGGGTGGTGGTGGTAAACGGCTATAGGCTGGAGGAGGCAACACTGGGGAGTGCTGGTTCCTTGGATGGTGGGAGTAAAAATCAAAGCGGGGAGGGAGTCGTGCAAAAATGAAGATAAAGGAAAATAAAGGCAAATACACATCTCAGATTCTTGAGAGCTAAGAGGGATTATCCAAGCAACCCTCTGCATTTTCCAATAGGAGAGAGAAGTTTCTCTGGAGTCAAGAGAAGTAAAATGGTATCAACCCCATCATAGTGTTATTGGGGACAGCCTAGATTTTCAAGCATAAAAAATGTATGTCTAATAGCATCCCTGGTTGATACAAACATTTAAACATTCTCAGCTACTAACCAAAATGCTGGTGGTTCAAATCCACCCAGAGGTGCCTCTAAAGAAAGACCTGGTGATCTACTTTGAAAAGATCATAGCTATTGAATACCCTGTGGAGCAGAGTTCTACTCTGAAACACCTGGGGTCCCCATTAGTCAGAATCAACTTAATAGCAACTGGCAACAACAGTAAGTAATTTTACCTCTGGTTCATTATGAAGCCTAAGGCACACGATTGGAGACACTTTGCCTGGATTGATGCAAGACAAAAGCATCCTAATCCCAAGGTATTAGCTTAATCATAGGAAGAGGGTGGTGGTGGTTCTCTCTTTGCCTCTGTCCAGTTGAAGCCAGCAGGCATTCTCTTCACTGGAGTAACAGATCAGTCTCTTAGGATGGGAAGGTGGGTTTGTGCTGAAGAGCCTATTGGTCACCTCAGCCAGACGTTTCAAGGAGAAGCAGTGTGTGCACTCGCCAGTTCTCGCTAGGTGTTGGGGGACTTCCAGCTGATCTCGCTGATTGCTCTCTTATAGATAATGTAACATCATAAAAAAGGAGTTTCTGTAGCAACTTACTTGCAATCAAAGACTGCCTGTGGCTATCCAGCATTCCCTGATGTGATGCTAGTTTCAGTGTTCTATCAAGTTTGAGAGAGAAAGGAAAAGGAGGACAGAGGTACAGGGAAATTTCTGTTCAAATCTAGGTATTCAAAAGGTGGAGTAGAAAGAGGGACAAACTGGAAACAGGAGCAGCCAGGGCACCCCCGGTACACAGAGATGCATTAGACACCCCAGCCCCATTTTTTCAAAGGTTCAATCTCTGTATTGATACAGTGTTCTTTCCTGTATCTGTCTGTTCTCTCTCCAATGGTCTCTGGCTTTTAAAACTATTGACTGAAAGCTTTTTTCCTTTCTTAAGTCAACCCACTTTAGAAAAGTATATACTCCTGTGTACCCAGCAGCATACTCCATACCATGGAGAAACCAGAAAGAGACCTAAAACTTGGTCTATGCACTTCAGGAACTTACATTAGAGACAAGTATTCATAATACATTAAAAAAAAAAGTAAATAGTTCATTATTATTACAAAGTCATACATGACTTCAGTAAAGAGTTCACTGAGGGTAAATAATTGATACAGGTGTTCCCTGTGGAAGTACAGCTAACTATAAAATAAGATAATAAAATAGGAGACCACAATTTTAGGCAAGGGAAACCAGATCATGAAAAGCAGAGTTTGGAATAGGTGGTGTGTTGTGTCTGTGTGGAGTCTCTGGATGGTGCAAATGATCAACACATGCAGCTGCTAACTGAAAGGTTGGAGGTTTAAGTCCACCCCCAGGTGCCTGGTAAGAAAGGTCTGGCAGTATACCATATTTTTACACAAATAACGCATGTCTTCTACATTTGTTTGCCAACTGCTCCCTTTAAGCTCACTATGCTAATTTTTTTTTTT
>NW_004443977.1:11958137-11969223 GCF_000243295.1 Trichechus manatus latirostris
TTCATCCTTGAAAACAATAGTTACTGTTTTCTTTTAGTTGATATTCTAGTGGAGCCAATAAGAAAATGATAATTAAACAAAATAGTCTCAATTAGAGGTAGGTATAATTAAGAAAATAATAGAGGATAAAGTGGTAGAAAGTGCCTGGGGATGGTGCTCTTGGAGTTAGGACGATCTCTGAGGAGGTGACAATTTTACTGTGACCTGAAGAATGAAAAAGAACAGCCATATGTTATGGATTGAATTGTGTCCCCGAAGAAGTTATGTGTAAATCCTAACCCCCGTACCTATGAATGTGACCTTGTTAGGAGGTAAGAGGGTTTTTCTTTGCAGATGCTATCAGTTAATGAGATTATGCCAGACTAAGGTGGGTGCTAATCCCTTCTGAGCAGTGTCTTATAGAAGTGGAGAACAGATACGGAGAAATCAACAGTAGTCACTACCAAAATATTCCCGGTAATGACTTTAATCAAAACACAGAACAGTTCTTATGAGAAAGATAATAGTCTAACTGGGCTGTACTCAGCTTGGAACATTTATTATTAAAAATCATTAGGATAAAGTTGAATAGTGTCCCCCCAAAGAATCCATGTCTACCTAGAACTTGTGAATGTGATCTTATTTAGGAAATACGGCCTTTGAAAATGTAATCAAGTTAAGATGTGTTCATATTGGATTAGGGTGGGCCTTAAGTCCAGTATGACCGATGCCTTTATAAGAGGAGAATTTGGACACAGAGACACAGACATACAGAGAGGAGAACACCATGTGAAGACAGAGATGGAGACTGGAATAACGCATCTATAAACCAAGGATTGCTGGCAATACCTGACGGTAGAAGAAGGCAAGATAGGGTTCTTCCCAAGAGCCTTTGGGAGGGCTGTGTCCTTACCAACATCTAGATTTTGGACTTACAGACTTCTGAACTGTAGGCGAATATATTTCTGTTGTTTTAAGCCACCAGTTTGTGGTAATTTATTACAGCAACCGTAGGAAACTAAGAGAGATACTCTAGAGGGCATTCAGAGAGGAATGACCAGAATGAATGAATTCCCAAGTCTAAAGAAGAATGGGTGAATGATTTGGGAGTAATTTTCTTAAGGGAGTGAGTACTCAGTCAGGGTAACTGTCTTCAGATTTTGAACAAATGTCATTTGAAAAAGGAATTTAATGTATCCCAACTAGCACAAATGAGTAGAAGCTTTGTGACAGAATTTTCCCTCAGTGTAGTAAAATCTTTCCATCGTCAGTAGTATCTGAGATGGAGTGGACCACCCTAGGTAGTAGTGGGCTTAATATCCTCAGAGATGACCATGTGCAGAATGTACTACTAGTTGGAAGGAATGGTGTTGAAGGGATTCAAACACGTAAAGGATTTTTGGTAAGATGACTATTTACAAGCCTGGAGTCTATACTTTTGCTATTTTATGACTTATTGCAAATGAACAAGTTTTTGGAGAGCTTTTGTGAAGTAAACCAAATTAGGCGTCTCAAGGATTCTGTGGGTCTGATTTGTAACCATCACTTCCCTGGAAAACGCAGTAAACCACAGGGTACGATTGCACTTTCGGGTCATGGTCAATCAGAACCCACTCCCAGATTCTATAGAGCATTTGTAACACCAAAGGAAGGGATCAGGAGAGATTATCAGAGGTAATATTTGAATAACCAAGCTCAAATTCTTTTACTGTTTCCATTACCGTGCATTTTTAAAGCCCCTCCTAAGTACCAACTTCTATACTAAGCCTTTTCTTGTACAACTCATTTTATCCTCTTAACAACCCCACGAGGTGGTTACACCTTCAACGCCTACTTAACACTTGAGGAAAGGTTAAGTAAGGCCTCAAGTCAGAGCTAGGAAATGAGTTCTTGAGCCTCAGAGAGACTCAAGAACTCTTGGGCGAGTCATTTAGCCTCTCTGAAATTTAGTTTTTGTGTCTGTGAAATGAAGATACTACTTAGAGATTGGCAGTTCGTTGTGAGCCTTATCATGAAATGGGCACCCCCGTGTGAACTTCTTTGTAAGCTGTGAAATGCATATAACGTTATAAAAACGTATGCGGAATCATGGAAATAGACCCTCAATGTATTTTTCTATGGCTACGTGAGAAAGAGGCAGAAGAAGATGTCTTGTTTTTGAGTTGAGAGTGATTTAAGATCTTTCATAGTTCTGTGCTACACTTCAGAAATAATCAAGTGGTGGATTAGAGGGGCAAACTGCTAGGCAGGCAAATTTCAATATTTAAAAATCAAGCCTATAATGGAGTAAGCAATTGTCTCCATGTGAGATCTGGCAATTTAAATGCTAAAAGTGTAAAGGCTGAAAAAAATAATAATACTTACACTTTAAAGCAATAGTCAACCAAATAGCCCTACACCTTTAAAATAACTAGGAAGCCTGATTTTTTAAAATATAAAAATATAAATTATATCTTATTTTTTCCAACAAGGGTGGTATCTACTAATAGTGATAATGTACTAAAGCCAGTATCAGCTCACAACTTCATTGTAATTAAAATCAACCATTTACATCTTTATTAAATATGTGTGTTTCATTGAAATAATATCATATTCTCTTTTTCAGATACACACATCCTTTCACCAAACTTCTTAGAAAATGAGGTCCCCATTTCATTTTATTTACGCATAACTCAGACAGGTAATTTAAAGTAGTATTTCAGAGCTCACATATCTAGCTGACAATGATTTAAAAAAATATATGGAAAAGAGGTAAGAATTTAGCAGAGTCTTTGTTCAAACCAGGGCTTTGAACTGGTTCTTCCTGGTTCAATCATGGCCAAGGAAGTGACACTGGAACAGACCTGAATTTCTTAAATTTGGGTGAACCGGAGCCATAACCGGGACGGGACAAATTACTGGTCGAAGCCCTGCTAGAAAATCTTCTCTTAGAAAACAAAGGCAGCACACGTGTTGTATAGCAACCAAATCTCTAACCCATCGGATTTTGCAGTCAGAAATAGCTGTGCCTCACTCAAAGATGGCAACCAACCACACCGATGTGAACGTGTGTCACTCTCCTAGTCCTGACAATAATCCAATCTCATGCATCAGGCTGCTGAAATGGCTCACTACGCCTCTTCCAAGTCTCCCATTCCAGGGCTTTGACCCATAATTTTTCCCATTCTGGTTGTGGTTCTGGATCACTCAAGTTTAAAAACTTCAGGTCTGTTCCAGTTTTGCTTTGTCGACCATGACTGAACCAGCTCAAACTGTTTTGAGACCCTGGTTAGAAGCCAGGAGGCCTGACTTAGGAACCCCTCTGTAAATCACCTGCTGAGACCTCCCATCAGAACTACTAAGATTCCACATAGCATAAATTAAAATCCACTAGGGAAGAGGTTGCAAACCCAAATTTCAACAGGGGTAAGGCAGGTAATATAAAAAGGGAAATGGGCTGGGAGGCCTGCGGTGCACAGGGAGATGTATGCTCAATCTAAATGGGCAGCTACTTCTCAGCTCTCATCTATTGAAGTCAGGTGGAACTAAAGACCCAGTCTCTCCAGATCACATAATCATACAACAGAATCCAGACATCCAGGTTTCTTAAATTTTATGTAAAACAATGGACAGGCCAAATAAAGCATGTATGTTAGCAAAAGATGCTCTGAAAACTGCCAGATAATAATTTCTACATCCTTGAATGTAGACCCCAGGGAGGAAAAGGCCATGTTTGTTACATTTTTCATCTTCAGGACCTAGCACAATGTCTGATACAGAGCAGGTATCCAATTTTTGTTTTTTTTTTTAAATGAAGGAGTAAGTTATGAATGAATAGACTAAATAGACCACTGTCATAATGTCTCCAATAGTATCATTGTTTCCTGAATTAAATAAAGACAATGTTGTGTAACGCAAAGCACCTGTCTAGAAGGGAGAAGATGTGATTTGTGGGTCTAAATCTACTTATCTCTATCTATGAGGTCTTAGGCAATTCACTTTACTTACTTGAATCTTAGTTTTCTCTTCTCTAAAATACTGAGGTTGGATTATACCATTGATTTTCAAACACTGTCTCAAGAGCCTTAGGAGAGGAATGATTCCAGGGGCTTCTGAGGCATGAGATGGGTGACTAGTAAGCAGTTAGTCTTCAGAATTTAGGAACTCAGAGTAAAATTCCACAGGCTTTTTGGTAAATGATGGTAGAATAAAAATAAATATAATAATTTGTCTGCCTCTTTCCAGAACCTGCTGAAACGACAAGAAAGATTTTTTTTTTTAAGGTGTAAAAACTTGTAGACCAATAGACCAAAGAACAATACAAGAGCACAAAGAAATTAGAAACTGGGAACTTAGCAGACTCAAGAATGCTTAATTATAAATCTGCCTGCTATTTTTACGTGAAATCTTGCAGAACTATTTGACTCTCCTGACTATGTCCATGTATGACCTCTAAAATACATATTAAAAAGAATGTATTTGAACAAGAAGTTCTAATGCTAAAAAATATTTTTTAAAAGGCCTTCCTGGTGTTAATATTCTATGATTAGATGCTTGAAAGTAGGCTGCATTGTGTGGAGCTATGGGTATTGTGCATTCCCCCCAGTCCTAGCAGAATGGTGAACCCATAACAGCTAATCCATAAAGGCTTCTTGTCTTGAATGAAATTCAAGACCACATTTCTCTGGCATCTTTACCACCAAAGTCAAAAGCGGAGTCTGAGGAAAGAAACGTAGCGCCCTCTCTAGTAATGAATTCCATGAAATTTTATGCTCTTTACATCCAATTTTGTCAACTCTTCCACTTATGAAATATAGGCACAAGTTATTTGTTATAGTAATTCATTAATTAGCATTTCAGAGCCAAGGCAACAAGAATGTCCAAAGAATCATTTCCAATGAGATTAGCAAGCGCAAAACTGAAGCAATCTCATTCTAGAAAATATCCAAATGGAGCTCCCTCATTGATGTTTCAGATTTTTTCACAGTCTCAAATCTAATGGGCAGAACTGGCTTCCTTGAGATAGCATTTCAGTGAAACACGTTTTAATTCATTTTACACAGCTCTTATTAGATTTGTAAGAAGATACACACTGTATAAGCATTCAGTGGTCACTTGAGAGGAGAGTAGTTACGTGACTCATTTAACAGGCAATTACCTATTTAAAAAAGAGACAAATATCCTGTGTCTGACAGAGGCTATGCCTGCATGACATGAACCAAATGTCTGAGACTGTTAACAATCCTACACGAGGGTTTATTCTGAGCTCCTTTACAGAACTCACCAATCTTTGACTAGTTAAAAACAATGGATATTTGATGGAACAGTCTGTATTTGACATCTTGACTGTGGTGGTGGTATATTGAACATTTGAATAACCAAGTTAAAATTCTTTTATTACCTCTAATACTTAGCATTTATTAAGCTTCTAATAGGTATCAATTTCTATCAAAATGCATAGAACTAAGTATACACACACACACACAAATAAGTACATGTAAAACATAAAATCTGACTAAGGTTGGTGGGTTGCATCAAAGTCGACAGCCTGGTTGTGATATTTTGCTATAGCGATGCAAGATGTTACCATGTATGAAGGGTATATGATATCTCTCTTTATTGTTTCTTACAATTGCATGCACATCTACCATTATTTCAAGAAATTTAAAAAATAATGTTGTTGACTATGTCTATTGATTTAGTGACTATCACTAACTCTACCTGAAGGCTTTTACTGTCATCATCCCACTTACATGTACTGTCAGATAAGGATGCAGCTCTGGCTGATGGGCGAGTAGGCTTTACACAGATGTGCACCTCCCAAAAAAATTGTGTATTTCAAGAATGCCATTTGAAGACAGTAGAGTGTTGGTTAAGATGTAATTCTCTTTCCTTTCTCCTCGCGTACACAGCTTAGAATTAGGGATCAAAAGAGTTGAAACAATATCCTGCATTTATTTCCTAGGAGTACACTATGGTATGATATGCCGATGGGTTTGTTTAGCTCTAAATCATGTGGATGAAGAGACTGGAGGTGGTAATCTGACAGATGGGCCATTTGACTCAACCCCTGAAAGCATCCTTTGTGGTAGATTGAATTAATAGCCTTTATCCATGTCCTTTACCATGTGGCTTTGTAGTATCTCTCTGTAAACGGGGTTTTGTTCCTACCCTTGACTCTGGGTTTGGCCTGTGGCTTGCTTTGGGTAATGGATTGTTAGGATACCCGAGCAAGCAAAAGCTTGAAAAATACTTGTGTGGTTGAGCTTTCTAAGAGCTTTGCACTTAGGCCACCCCAAGACAAGGACATGTCTAGACTAATTTAGTAATCCTAGGAAGAGGATGAGAGAAATAGGGAGCAGAGCTGCCTGGTTAAACTGCTCCGGCAAGCCCAGAAGAGTCCTTGGCTGACCTGCAGACCCAGGTGTGAGCCCAGCCTAGATCAGCTGCCCTATGGACACATGAATTCTAATAATAACTTATTGTCAGATGAAGCCACTAGTTTTTGAGGTGGTTTTATTATGTAGCAATAGTTGGTAACCACTATAAATGTGATGTATGACCTGTTGTATTTCAGATAGGTGGCTGATATCTGGAAGACTGTGATAGAGCGGCAGTGGGGAGGTCCATGAGAGAAGTAGTCAGGTAGGTGGTTTTAGCTTCCATCTAAATCAGGAGTCAGTGATATTTCTCTGTAAAGGTCAGATGGCAAGTATTTCAGGCTTTGTGGGCCATAGGGTCTCTGTCACATGGCTGTTGCAGCACAAAAGCAGCTATAGACAACATGTGAACAAATGAGTGTGACAGTATTCCAATAAAACTTCTTTTCTAAAAATAAGCAGTAGGCAGGAATTGACCCACAGGCTATAATTTACTGACTCCATGATCTAGAATCTTATAATACTGCTTGTCTTAGGCTGGGTTCTCTAGAGAAGCAAAAGCAGTAAAGCATATAAATATAGATAGACATTTATATCAAGAAAATGGCTCACGCAGTTGTAGAGACTGGAACATCCCAAGTCCGTGGGTCAGGCTGGAGACTTCTCCTGATTCATGTAGCCACAGGGGCTAGTGAACCCAAAATTGGAAGGTCAGAGAGCAGGGCTCTTGCTCACAGGCTGTGAAGAATGACGAATCCTGAGATCAGCAGGCAAGACCACAGGTAAGCTGCTAGCTTAAGTCTCAAGAACCAGAGGTCAGATGAACAGGAGCTAGCTGCAGGATCCAGAGTGAGAAAAGCCTGTGAGCCTAGCCAGAAGGTATACCTATACTGGATGCAGGCCACACCCCCAAGGGAACTCCTTTTCAATTGATTGGCTACTCATAGCAGATCTCATCATGGCAGTGATTACATTATATCAAATCTCATCACAGAAGTGATCACAGCATCATAAGACTGCCAAACTACTGAGAATCATGGCCCAGCCAAGTTGACACACAGTCTTAACCATCACATTACTGTATTATTTAATAAAACATTAAGATTAATTCTTTGTGAAAATTTAAGGTAAAGATGGCAAATATATGGCATGAATGCCTGAAATATTCTCTCTTGATCTGATAACAGACGTCACTAACCTGTTGTGGAACTCTTTGCCCAGTTTGGAAGTGGCCTCTGAAGTCTTCATATCACAGCAATATGGGCAGTTATTATTATTCTCTCAAGCTACATAAAGGGGGGAAAAAACCCCAAGAGCTTTCTAACCTTAATTCAAGGCCATCTCTTTCATCAGTCATACAAAAATATCACAACTTTAAAAAGTAATTGTGAAGTTAAAGGCAACTCTTCTGACAATAAATTGGAGGAAACTATAATACAAAAAAAAAAGGAAGTTGTAAGAGTTTGTTAAGTTATATTAAGTCAAAGTATTTGCTTTCAACCTACTTATTTTTGGTTTTGGAACTGTGAAGCTTGGACTTGTAGGGGACAAGAAGACCCACACTAGAGAACATCTGGTTAAGGAATCACCTGAAATCCAGAGCAGTAAAAAGGAGAAGTGGTGGGCGAGGAAGTTTTTCTTGTAAAATCAGGTAGGTTCTTTGGTGGGATGCTCCATACTTTTAGTTAGACCATGTGCTTGTGAACAGTGAGGCATGATGATGAAACAGACTGGATAAGAATCTTGGTAACAAATTCCCTAAACTCAAGGAAGGGAATGTAAAGTCTTTGTCACAGAGCTGCGATGGCTGCAGATGAAAGAAGATTTGAGGAAGGACTACGAGCACTGCATGCCAGTTTAGGAATTCTGTCAAAATTGAAAAGTATTTTCTCCTTAATGGTCCAACAAATCCAATAGGGATGATTGATCATGGTGTTTCGTGGTTTCACCTACATTGAGCCTAAGTCATCAGGTACATGCTGACTCTTGCCAAGGTGCTTTAACTTCAAAATCAATTAGAATAAAATCAATTCCAAGGCACTATATCTTCCAGCCAAGGCCTCTTTGCTAACAGGCCTGAATATGCTGCATCTGGTGGAACCAATAAGATGTGACACTGGCCTTCTGCACTAACAATGGGATTTCCTTACTGAATCCTTTCTTTATGGAGCAGTCATCCCTTGGTAATGACTTGTGAACAGCTTGAACTCCACAGGCAATTCTTGACTAACCAGTCCCTCCACACTCCCATAAAAGAGGCCAGCCTGGAAACCTGCAATTAATCACACGATTTGATCGGTCCTCTTGGGCTAGGGAATTCTTCTAACGCTGACACTTGAGAAGAGGTGGTAGCAGTGGGTATGATCTGCAGTGGCATGTAGTTCAGGCCACCTGCAATTCAGAGTCATTTAATGGCACAAACTCAGAAACACAGAATGAAAGATTGGGGGTACTGCATGTGTGGTGAAATAATTAAACACGTAGGGTTATTCTTGGAAAACAGTCTCCCCAAAAGGCTTGGAAGAAGTAAATATTGTAGGACTATGACTTTGGGATGAGTCCATGAAATTTTCTGATCCCTGCCATAACAGAAAGTTCTTTAAACCATTAAATTGGGAAGGGTCATTTTGTAGTGATGAGTTACTGGTGCCATAGAGTCACATGGGACTTGGTGCCTAGGAAAGCTGTGACTTGAATGAATGTCTCCAAACCCATGATCAACTGAAAGACAGGGACTCAGGGAGCATTTGATGCTAATCACCCTAAGCTGGGGTTTGCTGGCCTTCCCATCTACCTCCACTCATTCTTTGATACCTCTTCTACCTCCCCAACCCCATGCAGACTTGAGCATGAGAATAGGCAGAAGAGAAAGGACTTCTCTCTAATCTCATCTTTCTGTTCTAAACCTTGACCTTCCTGTTCAAAATAGCTGCTTAGATCAGTCACGGGTGAAGCTGAACCTAACAGTGGCCTGTGTCTATAAATTACTGGGCTGTTTTGTCCACTAAATGCCAAGAAGAAAATATCTGTCTAGACTACAGCATCCCTAGTGTGTCAAGACCTTAAGTTTCTAGACAGAAGTTGGAAGGGTCTCCAGGACAAACACTCCTTTGACCCAATTCTCCTACCCTTTTACTTCTAATATTCCTCTCTCTAATCTGAATCCCTTGAGAGGGGGACAAAGTAGAGAGAAGAGTTCAGAGCTATGGGCCAAGAGTTAGGAGAGGCATAAAAAGGAACAAAGAGCATGCATGTGTGAGGCTTCTGGAGTATTCACAAGACAAGAATGGGATTTTATTTGTCATAAAGGCTTTTGGTAATTATGTTCCTTATATGATTCAGGCACTTGTAGTCTGGCCAGCTAACAAAACATCTGTTTACAGAAATGTGCTGAAATATGCAAAGCACCAGGGCTAATTGTGTTTCTACTCTATCCCTTTCATTTGCTATCCAGACTAGAAGCTCAGGAGCTTTTCTCATTCTTTTATTAAGAAGAAAATGATCAGCAAGGGAAAGACATGAAATTCACAGAGCCCAAAGGAAATGCCAAAAATTACTATGCTGAAATTGTCTACCTAATCAATAACATTACTAAATTGAACATCCGTGTCTGGTTTGACAGCTGACTCAATATAACCTAAATATGAAGACAATAAAGCTTGTCTACAGAAGCTCATTTTAAAGTTTATTAATGCTGTGTTTCTCAGCCCATACACCTGCTGGGGAGCCATTTTATTGTCAATGATAGGATCCCACAGACCCCTTATAGGTGGTGTAACCTACATTAAGGTCCCCTTGTGTTATTGTAGGAGTGACACGTGGTACATCCCTGTCCAGGGACATCATCTAATGAATGGTATGACTGGCTAGATGGAACAGTCACTTTTTATAATGAATTTTTGTGCATAGAAATTTGCAGAGAACGTATTCTGAAATCTTAAAATGCCAAGTATTAACATCCTCATCATGATCGTATGGTGTTTCTCTAAAATCCTATAACTGTACATTTTAACATAGTTGTAAGTATAGTGTGTACATATGGTTTTGTGTCTTTGCTTTCCTCACCTAACATACCATATTTCCATAATAGAAGACACAATACAACTTTAAAGCCCACAGACGGTTCAACATATTGATGTATTTAGTGAATATTTTAATGCGTCATCTCTGTTCTGAAGCTAATATCCTAACATCTGCCAATTGGAAGTAATTTTTAACTGAATTAAATATGTATGTACTTCTTTCCCAAGACACACAAGCCTGAAAGATGCAGGATAAATTGTTTATGCTTCTCACTAAGACTAGCCATTGGCTCTTGGCACCCCCGGTATAATTCTGGACACTTAACCCCAAGTCCCTCCCTCGTGATAGCAGAATCCTTTAATGTTTGCACATGTTCTTGGAAAACCATTGCCATTTCTCTTTTGTGCCCCTATATGGCTCTTCGTTTACTGCACACTGAGCGCACTTAGTATCTTCCTACTGCCCCTTTACTGCCTTGTCGCCTCTCTGAATGCTGGTCTTTCTTTCGTTGGTATAGCCCTGGCTACAATCACACTTTGTAAGTTGATATGCTGAAGTGAGGCAAGGAGTCTCTTCCACCACTGATAAAATTATTTTTATTGGTTCTCTGCATAGGGCAGGCCTTTATCCATTTACTTGTTCATTTAGTAAATAGTTACACTTCCTCTGGCTTTGGTCCTGTGCATGGCACTGGAGCAATAATGGCGGGCATGTAGACATGGTCT
>NW_004443977.1:11970864-11972948 GCF_000243295.1 Trichechus manatus latirostris
TTTTCTTCTTGATCCTCTTCCTCAGTCTCTCTTTTTCTCCTTTCTCTACAAGCCTTTATATCTTCTTTTCATTATGAATTTAATCATCTGTTTCTTAGGGTTAAAACTAATTTTAATAGTAAGCAGATTTTTATGTCCCAACATAAAAATAAAAAATATACTTATTTATGATTTCATAAAACAACCTAACTACACAATCTGATAGAAAAAAGTTAAAGTCAACTCAATCCTCATGATAGCAACAATAAAAACACAATAATATTTACAGGGGTTTACGCATACGTCTTCTCTGAGCCTCACTATAGTCTCATGACACAGTTCTGTCACCCTCACAAACTTGCAAAAAACTTAAGATATCTGCCAGAATATGACAGCTATGAGGCAGTACAGCCAGGCCTTGACTCCACCTCTTCTGACTCTAAATCCTAGGTTAATTCTCCTAAACTATGATTCTCATATTTTAGACAACAAACTTAAAGAAGTTACAGAAGTTTATATTGAAGTTTATAGCAGAAACTGTGGGTTTCCTCACTACCCTTTCCAACTCACATCATATCTGACACAGAGACACAAACACACACACTCAGATATATACAGATGACAAACGTAGCAGAAGGGAGTCTTTATACCTTTTGTTACAAGTACATGTTGTTACATATTTTTGTACGTATTTGTTTTTATAGACACTTTCTAAACTCCTCAGACATTTCTATTATAGTCTATCAGTTTTTTTTTAGAATAAGACTTCTAAAATAATAAACTAGATTTTGAAAGTGAATTTGGTCTCTCATTTTGAGGAAACAATTTAATCACGAGCAACATTTAATTTTTATTAATTATTTCTACTTACTTTATATGTATTAATTAGGCAGGCTTAGAATTGCATAGTATTAGCCAACATACATTAATCTCTTTTTATTAGCTTATTTCACACAAATCATTAAGAATGATTCCAATACTTTCATTGCATCTCAGTTGCCTTTTATTATCAAGGAAACTCTGCCACTGACTATGGTAAGTATAGATACATGAGCGTCTGCAATGAGAGTTGTGGTGATGACAGAAGGAAAAGATATGCACTCCACAAGGCAAATAGGGCAAAAGCCATACCAGGAAAGAAGGATTCTAGTGTTAATAAGAGAACTGGAAGAAATAATTTGAATTCTGGGTAGAGAATGTTTCTGTGCTCTCTTTTCACTCACTCCTTATCTCTATCTGCAAACCTTCTGCCTCCACAGACGCTGTTTGATTCAGGTAAGCAGCTGGAATCTATGGTGACAGAATATGGTCTCACCCTTGACAGACACAGAGATGACCATGTAACAAAATGATGAGAAAGCAAAGTGATCCCATGAAGCAGAGAAAAATCCCCAGGTCAGCAGGAAGTTCAGCCAAGGTCAAGGTCATGGGCAAGAGCTTGTCAAGTGAAGTGGGAACACTTGTGCCAGCAGGAAAAAAGCAAAAAATGTCTAGGACTCTGCTATGAGTTGTCATGGGCCTCAAAGTGGAGTAAGGGCTTCAGAGATTATAGTATAGGGGTCTTTAGGGCCAGCAATGATGTTGTTATGAGTCGTACACATCTTTTACTGGAAAGTTTACACCGTAATTGGTTAGATTATATTGGGTAAAAATTTAGCTGAGTATCCTCCTAGTTACACAATTTCCTGCAAAGCCAGAGCAGAAGAAAGAAAACAAGGGTTTGTTTTAGATTTACTCTCTAGGTCCGAGGCATCTTTCTTGAACTGTAATGCAAGTAAAAGTATAACATATGTATTAAAAGGATATTCTTCAGAGATAGTGAAAATGAGTTCCATTTATATGAAATGATAGAAAATGAAACCATCCAGATACCAGTACTCTCATTCTTCTCTGAAGCATAAAATGCCACAGCTTAATAGGAACGTTACAAATGGGTTACAAGGGAGAAAAGAAAAAAGAAAATCTTCAGATACACAGAGCAAGCCTTTTCTTTATTGTTACTCTGATAACATTAGAATCTGTCAAGAAAAATTACCATCATTGCACATTCTGATCATCTATATCACAACCAGGGATAAGTAATGGCTAAGAACAAAGTTAAAAGA
>NW_004443977.1:11974328-12003887 GCF_000243295.1 Trichechus manatus latirostris
AATTTCTAGCAGATTTTATCAGATGAAGACACTTGATTTAATGTCTGTAGATAGACTAAGAAACAGAGTTTAATTGTGTCAACAATTATTTCAGTGCTGACTGGTGGACCACAGTGCAGTTCCAAAACATGGGCCCTGGAAGCAGATGGCTTGAGGCTTATGTCCCAGCTATGTTATTAACAATCTCTATGATCATTGCCAAGTTACTTAAGCTCCCTAAGCCTCAGTTTCCTCATCTGTAAATCATGGTAACACTTTACCTTCCTTTGAGTTTGTATGGTCAATACTTTAGATGATGTAGGTAAAGTGATTAGCACTGTGTCTCTAACATAGGAATTGATCCAAAAAATGTTAATTACCACCACCTCCACCTGTATAATTGTTGCTATTTAATATACCTGCTGAAAACCCACAATAGAAATATAAGCACGAAAACTTTCTGATGTGCAGTACAATATATAAAAAATAAGTAGAAATATTTCCTTTTTCATGGACTTTGCACAGAAATCACCTAATCCAATTGCCAATGAACATGGAAAAATAGGGATGAATTTAAAAATTTAAGTAGAATTAAGACAATTTTTGGGTCTTTTGTCAGAAACAATGAGAGCATTTTTTAAAGCTTTATATTGCAAGACTCCATTAAATCAAAATGCTTTGAAATGTTTTATTTTAAAAAATGCTAATTTGGAGATCTTAAAAAAGCACAAGATCTAAAAGATATCAGATGGCAGACCAAAAGAAAACTGGGCATAGTCTTCAGAGAAATATTTTATACGCTGTCCTTTCTCGTTTATTTTTGGATATGTTTCCATGGAGTTCTATCCTTGTGGGGTAGTTGGACTATGCTCATATCTAAACAGCAAGAAAATAGTCTAGAAAACTAAGCCTGAAAGCTAACATAACTTTCCCGCATGAAACATTCAAGTGAGATGGGACTTCTCATGTTGACATTCAAGAACTATCTGTATCAGAATCAGCTTGGTGCTTGTTAAATATGCAGATTACCCCAACCAGGCCCCCCTAAATCAGAATATTGGCTCAAAAATGTACATTTTCAACAATTTACCCATATTGTTGAAAATCCACTGTGGTAAATATTGGATAAATAAGTGTCTTCTTTGGATATTTTCAAGAAGAAAACTTCTTTTGTTAGTACTGTTCTTTACATAAATGGTAATTATAACCAAGTTGCTTTATTATTGCCGTTCATTTTTGGCTTTCACCACATTGATGAATATGGTCCTCATATATGGCAACATCCAAGAGATAGAAATCAGTCATATAGCTTTAATGATGGAGTGCAATAAGCTGTAGGCACAATACAATGGCAGGTTTCTTGTGAAGTGTTGGTGTTGCTGTTTGACTCTTCATCTGTGTTCATTTACAGCTCTAGGCCATCTCTACTTAATCGCAATATAATCTATTTAACCCAGTTTATACAACACCAAAGGATCCCTGGAAACCTTGGCGGTATAGTGATTAAGAGCTGCGGCTGCTAACTCAGAGGTCGGCGGTTCGAATCCACCAGACGCTTCTTGGAAACCCTATGGGCAGTTCTACTCTGTCCGATGAGGTCACTATGAGTCGGAATCGACTCTTTGGCAATGGATTTTTTTAAGCTGCCCTGGTTGTGCAACGGTTAAGCACTCAGCTGCTAACCAAAAGGTTGGTGGTTTAAACCTGAACCCACCAGCTGCTCTGTGGGAGAAAGATATGAGGGTCTGCTTCCATAAAGATTTCAGCCTTGGAAAATCTACGGGGCAGTTCTACACTGTCCTATAGGGTCGCTATGAGTCAGAATTGACTCGACAACAATGGGTTTTTTTGTACAACACCTGAAAACAGCACTATATACATAGGATAATCTCAGATAACAGACAGAAGAGACAGGGAGGACATTGGCTCTATCTATGCAAAAATTGTCAAGTGAATAATTAAGTTAAACATTAAACCCAATCTTCAAAGCATGGAGTATTTTTTAGTGTTCCCCACTGGCTGCATCTCATTTTGCAATAGGCCTATTCATATAAATCAAAAGACATATTTGGTAGAATCATAGAGTAGCATTTTCAAACGTGGTTTTAGAAGAATCATTAAGAGGAAGAGAGACTAGATTTCAGAATGTTAAAAGACAAAAAAAAAAAAGGTAAAATGGCCTAATCAAATTTCAACTGCTAAGATATGATTTCTTACATTTTCGTCTGAGTATAAATTTAATAGCTCACCACCTAGAAGTAGTTAGGGTTCCTGCGAAATCTCTTTAATTTCTTTGCAACAGAAACCATAAAAGAAAAAGAGAGAGAAACGGAGAGACAGAGAGAGATTGTATGTGTGTGTGTGTGTGTGTGTGTGTGTGTGTGTGTGTGTGTATGTGTACAAACAGTCCAATGTTATAAACTCTCCTCTGAGGTAGCTTATATCTACTTGAAATTCTCTAATATGATAATGAAACCAGAACCAAAGGAAGACTTGACAATGAAAAAGAATTCCTAGGAAATCAGCTGCGTTTATGACTGTCAATATGTTTGAGGCCTCCCATTAAAAAAGGAGGCACTCAGCACACACATTATATATATGTCATGTATGTGTGTGTGTGTCTTTGCCAAATGCCTCATTTATATATATATATGTGTATCAGTAAAACACACACACACACATCCCTTCTACTAAGAAATATCTATCTTCAAAGAAAAAAAATACGATGGTTTCAGGGGTTTGAGGTAGTTTTTTTATTCAAATCTCATGGTATACTCTCCTGACTAAATGCTAAAAATTTCATTCCCTAATTTTCCTTTGTTTCTCTGATTCCTAATATTGCTTTCTGGCCTTTGGACAGGCATTTGGGTAGCAGCCAATAAGCACTGTATAAATATGGCAGTTTTAAAATTACTGGAAACCACACAGTTCCTCCTTGTCGCCAGCACAGTGGGGATACTTGTAATTGGGCCTGTGTTGCCTCCACTGTCCACCCCACCCTTGATTCTTGAGGAATTTGTATTCTTGGCCTAGAACTGGATTTGTAGTTTTCCTGATGACTCCAGAAGTCATGGAAACAACAATGTGATGGTTAAGTTCTTTGTTTTATACACAGCAGAACAGAAATTGATGACTGCTGATTACCGTGTTTTGATTTCCATTCCGGAATGTTTTGACATGTTAGATAACTATCTATTTTGGGCTGGGTTCAGTCGTGAAAACTTGTCAGTGAGAATGGTCCTCTTTTTCAACCCATCATGGCTTCCTGGTAACTCCTGTAAAGTCTCTGAAATGGGGCCCTCCATCCATCCAGTACATCAGCTAACTATATCCCAGGGTCTGTTCTGGGCTGTCTGATCCTCTCTGTGGCCCAAATCATTGGAGGATTTCATTTTTAGGCCAATATCAGATTTTCCTTTCTGAATTTCACCACTCCTTGGTCAGTCATCCTCAAGATCTCTTCCATCATCTTGGAGACATGGTGATCTGATTCATGTTTCACTCTCAGTCTTCAGATGAGGACCTCCATTTCTCCTAAGTTCTGCCCTCACTTTTAAAATATAGTCCCATTCACCTTGTCAAACCACAAACAACTCCCAGACTTGGAACAATTGTGCTAACCCATTCCGCTCTTCTTCTTGCTGCATGTCTTGGATCCTCTGTCTTATACAATATTTCCAGAATCTTCAGGTTACCTTCAAACATCTCAGCCAAGTCTTAAGCCATCTACACACACTGCCAACCCCTTCCCACCCCTCCACCCCTACCAGTGTCATGTTTAAATTGCTTCTGCATAATCTGTACTGACTGGATTCAGTTGAGACTCTACCTCAAGAGTTTTCTAGAATGTCATGGATTTATGAGGAAAATGTGAGAGAATCCAGAGGTAGAACACTTCTTAGCACCAAGGAAAACCAAATGATAGTTTTTAGGTGGCAAAAGATGATGATATAAGCAAAATGCTAACGTTCTCTTAAGGAGCCCTGATGGCACAATGGTTAAGCCCTTGGGTTGTTAACTGAAAGGTTAGCAGTTGCAACCCACTAGCTCCTCTGTGGAGAAAAGACCAGGTGATCTGCTCCCATAAAGATTTACAGGCTTGGAAACCCTATGGAGCAGTTCTACTCTGTTCTATAGTGTCCCTTGAATCAGAATCGATTTAACAGCACACAACAAAAATGTTCTTCTGCAAGCACAGGGTTCCCAGGGTTTCTTATTGCCACCACCACCATCTTATATTTGGTAGTACTTTTTACTTTCTGAGGTGCCGTCACCCCTCTTGTTCATTTAAGCTCACAACCACCCATTATCTCTGGCCTTTACTACAGTGCAGTCATTCTTTAAACAGGATTAAGTGTAAAATCAGCAGACGAGACAAAAATTTGTAGAGTCAAAATTCCCCTAAAATATCTCTTTAAAAGCTCATGAAGTGTAGCATAAGTAATTTTGTGTCTACTCAACCTTCTTCATGGGGCCCATCAATCAGTTTGCCCTACTGCATTGAAAAAGAACACTATTTCTTTAGTTGGGTAGTAGATGAAGTAGTTTATATGTGTTTGGGGGTCTTGTATGAAAACTATTATTGTTGTGTGGCCATCGTTTTTTAAACACGTATAGTTAAATTTGCTGAAGTTTCTCCAGTAAAAATAAGAAATACAGACCCAGAGAGGTTAAGTAATTTACCCAAAGTCACAACTAGATACTGCTAGAAAAAGACTCAGACTCAGGTCTTGCAACTAACAAGTTTTCTTTGTATCAGATGGGAGTTGGCGAATTACTTCTACCTCTAGAAACTGGTTGGTTGCTAGTGTTTGACTGGTTTCCTGTATCAAGCAGGATTCTGAAGCTGGGTACAGGTTCAGCAAGAAAGAGCCCAGTAATTCTGAGTCTGCCATGGGCAAAGGTAGGCAAAAGTGACAAGCTTGACCCATATTTGCTATTTCTACACTAGACCATCCCATCCAAGAACTTGAAAGTGGAATATGTAGTGGAAGCAGGGGAAAAAGCAGAGAAATTCTTCTTTCCTTTCTCAACCTATCCATATAATCACTTGAAAATTTTAAATTCAAGAATTAGTCATATCTTTCCCGTATGGCCTCAGTTAAACGAGAAGGCTTGAAAAGCCAGAGGAAATATTAACAGGAGAGATAATTTATTGACTAATTTTCAAATGTATTTTTACGATGGACAAATTCTTGAAGTCTTCATTAACTAATGGAATTATGACGTGTGCTGTCTCTACAGAATAGGAGGTTGGAAAGTGCATGCTCATAATAGCTCCTTGTCTCTCAAAGAGCTGGGAGAGGGCCCCAGCTCACTCGACTGTGCTGAGAAGGATCAAGGGTCTTATTGATATTCATGGTTATGTTCCCCTAAGCTTCACTAGGCTGTACCACTTACGGGCTGTTCTAGAAGATGAGGGGAAAAGGGAAAAGAAAAATCCTCTACTGCATGCGGGAAACAGCCATTTAGAGACAGTGTGGAATTGGGTTCATAATTCCTGGAGGCACATATTGACAAAATGTTTCACTCAACCTCCCTCAAGATTGCAGAAGACCAAGACCTGTCATTCTACAGTATTTTATGGTGTGTGCCCTGCATGGTGGCCCCTGGTCAAGCACTACTATGAAGATGGGCTTGTATGCTTGTCTTCTAGAAGTCTCCTTTCAGAGAACTCACAGGACTGAGCTCTGCTTTCACTTTGATATAAGGAGTCACCTTCCCCTAGTTTGATAAGAAAAGGAGGGGCCACCTGTGTTTGCTCCAGAATGATCCACAGAGAAACCTGCTTTTCTGCTGTCACCAGATTTGGGGTTTTCACTCTAAGTTCTAGGCATTGTTCCTCCTCAACACCTGTTCACCCTATTGATCACGCCACCCATTCTCCTTCACACTTTGGAAAGAACCTTATCTCTCAAGATTTTTGTATGTGGCTAATTTTTAGTAAAGAGTTGGGTGGCTGTAACTGCCAGTGGAAAGGTGCAGGGAGAAAATTTTCTGATAATTTAGAATTGGAGACAACACTATTAAATAGACATTAACTCTGAAAATGCCCCTCAGTTCTTATGGCAACCTGGATTTTCTCCTTTATGGCTGTATTAATAGCCTAGGCTTGCTGGAACAAAATACCAGAAACTGGGTGGCTTATGAGAACAGAAATATATTGTCTCACAGTTCTGTAGGCTAGGAGTCCAAAGTCAGGGTGTCAGCACAGCAAGGTGTTCTCTCTGTCTGCTCAAGGGAAAGATCCTTTCTTGGCTTCCTCCCATGACTGGATCTGGAGGATCATTTCTTCCACACTGGCTGCTCACCTGGCTGGATCTGAAGGATCGGCTTCCATACTGGCTTCCTCATGTGACTGGATCTGGAGGATCGCTTCTTCCACACTAGCTCCTTCATGTGACTGGGTCTGGAGGATTGGCTTCTTCCACCCTAGTTCCCCTGTGTGACTAAATCTGAAGCACTGGCTTCAATACTGGCTCCCTCATATGACTGGATCTGGAGGATTGGCTTCTTCCACACTGGCTCCCTCACATGGCTGACAGGTCAGTGCTGGCTGTTGGCAGGAGGACTCAGTTTCTCCCCACATGATCCTTCCATAGTGCTGCTTGAGGATCTTCACAGCATAGTAACTGGCTTCCTCCAGGGTGAGTGATCCGAGAAATAGGAAGGTAGATCCTTTTATGGACAAATCTCAGAAATCCCACATTATCACTTCTTCAGTATCTCTTGGTAACAAAAACCAGCCAGGGCTTAGTATGGGAAGAGACTGTGCAAAGGTGTGAATACCAGGAAATGTGATCCTTGGGCGTCATCTTGGAGGCTACTCACCACACTTATTGCTTTGCATTATGATTATTTTTGTTTCTATCATATCATCCCTAGGGGGGATTAATTTTAGGGTTCTGTTTTTCATCTTTTTATCTCATACATAATCAGCATACAGTAGATATATAATACATGTTTCATGAGAGAACAAATAAATGGAGAACAGATGATAGAGAAGCCAGGTGGGCATCATAGAGACTACCAGGAAGTCCCATTTAATGGTACTGTCCAGTCAGGCATATCTTAGTCATCATTCCTGGAACAGGAGTAGAAACAGAAGTGACTTTCTGGAAACTACTGTAAAAGCAAAAACAAAGCGATCTACCTTTTGTATTTGATTTCTTCTTAATATATTTCATATGTATCAATCAAAATATATGTGTATGTGGAGGGAGGTGCTCAGTCCATGAAATGAGGCATGCTTGGAAATGTTTCCATCATATAGATGTATCTACCATCATAAATAAATATTTTCCTATATGGAAAAGATTGATGTCAACTTAGTTTAATATGTCATATTTTTTATTTTGCACTTATTTTATGTCACTTTTTATGCTTGGTGCTGAAATTGGAAAAAGAAAAATAAATTAAAACTGAAAACCATGAAGTCAGTTTTCTGGCAGTAAAGGAATTCACAATAATTCCAGCACCTATAAAATGAAAATGACACAGACTTTTAAGAGTTAAGCATTGATGTTTCACCATGTTCAATTATCCAGAAAAGCAAATCAATTTTGTTTTTGTTAATAGCACTGGAATATGCATGCCACTCTTTTAATTAAAGCAGTGGAGAACACATGTTGCTCCCTTCATGCCTATATATTTCCTCTGGGAACACGTCAAGCTCTATGATAAAGCATAATGAAAATAATTTATATGCAGAACAATAAACCCAGTCCTCAAACGTAGGATTTTTCAAACTGAGATTGCTCAGATCACCTGTCTTGGCATCTCCCTGGGAAAGAAGTTGATGGTGGTGTTAGTTTATCACTGGTTACTAGGATTCACATCAAACCTACAAATGGAATCTCCCCGGGGATTTGAAAAAAAAAAAAAATAACTACTCAGGTGATTTTTAGGCATACTAACTTTGGAAGCGAGCTCTCTAACAGCAGAAGCCAACAAACAAGTGGCGGAGGATTGATCTCTGAGGTTTGTATACAGAACCCAGCAGAAAGGAACAGGGCAGCTCTCCACACCTCTGTGAACTGCCAAGTACCTAGAAATTGTGAACAACTTCTAATACATTTCCCTCTAGACACTGCAATGTTAATTCTCTCTCTGTCTACAAGTCATGACCTGAATAGAATAATAATATACACAGCCATAAAATGAGTTATGGGTCAGTACCCTTCTGTCAGGCTGGGGCAAGAAGAAGGGAGAAGTTTTGACTTTTTTTTTTTTCTTCCCCTCTTCGTAGCTTTGCAGTACGTATGAGTTTGGAGCTGGGAGGGACCCAGGTGACAGACTGTCTCTCATTCTCATTTTCTTTAGAAATCTAGAAGGGACAGAAGGTGAAGATGAAAAGCACCAAAAGAAAGGACAGGAAAAGACAAAACAACTAGAGCAGTTTGCACATACTCCGTGTATAAACACAACGTTGAAGCTGACCATATTTCTCCAGGTCTCTTTTCCACACCTCAAACATCGTATTGCGTTTTGGGAGGCAGTAGAAGGAAAACTGAGGAGGCTGTGGTCCTTGTGTCTCCCACCCATTGCTGTTGCTAGTTGCCATCGCATCAGCCCCTACTCATGGCAACCCCATGTACAGCAGAATAAAACTGCTCAGTCCTGTGCCATCTGCACAATCAATAATATAGTCTACTGTTACAGCCTCTGTATATTTTGAGTTTCTTCTAACCTAGGAATTTATCTTCTAGCACTATATTGGACAATATTCTTTTGTGATTCATAGGGTTTTCATTGGCTAGTTTTCAGAAGTAGATCACCAAGCATTTTTCATAGTCTGTCTTAGCCTGGAAGCTCAGCTGAAATCTGTCCAATGTGGATAACCCTGCGGTATTTGAAATGCTGGTGACATAGCTGCCAGCATCATAGCAACACGCAAACCATCAGAGTAAACAAACTGATAGATGGGTTGTGGTTCCACTCATTGTTGTCAGGTGCTGTTGAGTTGGTTCTGACTCATGGTGACCCTATGTACAACAGAACAAAACACTGTCTGGTCCTGTGCCATTTTCACAATCATTGTTGTGCTTGAACCCATTGTTGCAGCCACTGTGTCAATCTGTCTTGTCAAGGGTCTTCCTCTTTTGTGCTGACCCTCTACTTTACCAAGCATGATGTCTTTCTCCAGGGACTGGTCCCTCCTGATACCATGTCCAAAGTATGTGAGACAAAGTCTTGCCGTCCTTGCTTCTAAGGTTGCATTCTGACCAAACTTATTCCACCCATTAGGTCTCCCTTATAAGAAGCCATATATTCAAAAAAGAATATAGAACATGTGTTCTCCTGAAAATGGAAAGAAGACTTCTGGTTTGTCAAAGCACCACCTAGTTTCATTTCACTGAACAATTAATATATGTGCACAAAGGCTATAAAGGCACTAGAAACAAACTAAAAGAAAAAAAATGTTCACTCGTTTTACAATTAATTTAGGTCAAATTTTCTGTCATCTTCCTCTTAGCTTCATTTCAATGACTACTAAAGTGTTTGTTGGTGCCTTGATCAGGATTAAAAAACCAACAAACAAAAAGGCTAAGCTATGGAAACCAACGCATCCCCAAATTGTCGGGACTTAATAAAGGTTTGTTTTTCTCGTATCAAAATCTACACAGGAATGCAGGTATAGCAAGACTCCATTTCCATGTTTCCGTGGTTATCAAGGCAGGAAAAGCGAGCAGGGGGAATTGTGCACTGTGTCTTACAATGTCCCTCCAAAAGTGAAATATAATGCATTGGCCAAAGTAAGTCATGTTGTCATGTCTAACTTCAAGGAGACAGGGCAGTACATTCCTACTATATTCCCAGAAGGAAGCAAGTAAGAAATATTGGGTAATCTACACTGATTACCACAGCCCCAATCAACCTAATGTTCATCTTCACCAAGAAATTGTAGTTCTTCCTTGAGGCACTTTTAATTCACCTTTTTCCTGTTTCTAATTTAACTTAGATAGTGAAAAATTGATAGACATTTCTTCTAGTTGATTAATTATATACTCAGACATCTTACTGTTCTTTTCCTATTTGGTTAATCATATTTAAGAAGATATATCTCGGTATCTTCTACTACTGTTGTGGTTCTGTTAAATATTCCTTGCATTTCTCTTGTGTTTTTTCTACCTACCTACCTACCCACCCACCCATCCATCCATCTATCCATCCATCTCTATCTATCTATCTGTCTGTCTATCTATCTGTCTATCTATAAATGCTGAGTTGTTTGCATATCATAGTTTGTGATTATTATAGGTTTGTTTGTGGATTGTGCCTCTCATTGTGACTAGAGCAAGAATACTATATTTGTATGTAAATAATGCATGCCTTTTGCATTTGTTTGCCAGCGTGACCTCCCTCTAGGAAGACTCCCACAAGCACCTCCATGACAATCCTTTCCCACATATTGCTGTAAAAAAAAAAAAAAAAAATTAGCATAGTGTACTTACGAAAATATATGGGGGAGGAGGGCTTGGTCAGCAAACAAATGCAAAAGGTGCATGTTATTTGCCTAAAAATATGGTAGTTATGTGAAGACAGGTGGGTAGAGTAGAGAAATGCATGCTAGACAGAGAAGAAATGGGCATTCAAGCATGTTGTCTAGAGACTGTACTAAAAATTAGGCTGTGCAAATGGTTTGCACTGACTGCTAACCTAAAGGTTGACAGTTCAAACCCACCCAGCAGTACCATGGAAGAAAAGTCCTGGTAATCTGCTTCCATTAAGATTACAACCAAGAAAATCCTATGGAACAGTTCTACTCCGTAACATATGGGGTCACCCTGAGTCAGAATTGCCTCGACAGCAACAAGCAACAGCAACAGCTCCTTGTTTGTTGGGTGATAGTATTGGGTAAGGAATGATAAGAAATTGGGCTGGAGAGATAGACAGGGGCTGGAGCATGTTGTATCTTTTATGACTTTCTTACTCCTAAAATGATTATGATGATGAAAAAGAAGAAAATTAAGTAAAATAACTCTTAACAAAAAAGTTTTGAGAATGGTGTTATCATTAAAATAAGCTTAAACAGAAAGAAAAGGAAGAACATGCTTAATGAAGATAACTTTAATCTCAGCTATGGGGTTTTTGATATTACAGAAATTATTATTGGCATGAGGTTACGTTATCCCAGAATCACTATAATATGTGGGGAGAACTCTCAACTGGAAACATGGAGATTGATTCCTTCATCCTGATTTTTGTCATCGAGTAGTTCTATGACTTTAGGAAGCTCAGATAACCTTTGGGTCTCAATGTCTTCATAAATAAGATTGATTTTTTTAACAGTTTTCTTATTTAATGCATAAGGTTATGACATAATGGGTGTGAAAAGATCCTTGGAAAAATAAAATTAAAATTACCATAAATAATCAAGGTATTCTTGATACTCATGATAAACAATTCATAGGACATGTCATCAATATTCAAAGTAATAAAAATCTGACATTTAGCTTGGGCCTTCAGAACTGATGAAATATTATATTAGGTTTTGTACAATATACCCCATCAAGACTAGAATTACTTCCTGAATAAAAAAGAATGTAATTTGAAGATCAAGCCTCTCAAAAAAATTAAACTCATGTAAACTAGATCAAAGTTTCACATTCCTTTTAACATACATATGTATATGTGATTTATACAAAAGTATCTCATCATTGCTGCTTGCCTAGGCTTTAATTTATCTCATCACAGTGATTAGCATAATCACTTTTAATTCTTGAGTATGTTATTTTGGTAAACCATTGTAATTTCCCATTAATTATAAATGTTGACCTCTTGACCAATCAGAAAATTTCCTATCAGTTTAATTATTCCTCAGAAATCCCAATTACTTTGTCAATAATCAAAATAATTAGTCATGAACTTTTATGTGCCATTTAATGAAGGCTATGTAAATTTAAGTTAGACTTTTCAACATGTCCTCTTTGAATTTGATCCTCGGCATGTACAATGGCATGTCTAGAGCAAGGAAAATCTTGGGAACCAAAAGTACGAAGAAGTATGGAGTCATCTAGATAAACCCTGGAGAGGTGGACTCATCAGATCTCTCGGTAGAGTCCAGTGCGCTGATCAGGATTAGGCCTAGCCTTCCTCTTTTACTGAGGGCCGCTATGAGTCAGAATCAACTCGATGGCAATGGGTTTGCTTTGGTTTTATGGTTAATGTATACTAAGCATTGTGATCCTTTCTGGAATTACAGAAAGAAAGAGAGACAGTATCTCAAACCACAAGGAACTTACAGCTGTTTGCTTTTGACTAATTCACATATGGTGAAATTTACACACAATGAAATGCCCAGATGTTAAGTGTACAATTGTAAGAGTTCTGACAAATATTTCACCAACAACCCAATCAAAATACAAATCATTTCCATCACCTCATGAAGTTCTCACATGCTTCCTTTCAATCAATTCCTGTTCTTTATGGGCAATCACTGTTCTGATTCCTATCAGCAGAGATTAGTTGGGCTTGTCTTAGAATGTCATCAAGATGGACTTCTACAATCTGTATTCTTTTGAGTCTAGCGTCCGTTAAACTTTCGTTTAATGTCATGTTCTCAAGATTCATCCATGTTTCTTATGCAATTTATTCTTTTTTATGAATGAGACTTTCCACTGTATGAATATGCTGCTATTTGTGATATTTGTTTTTGAACATTGGAGTTATTTCCTGTTTGGGCTATTACTAATAAAACAGCTGTAAACATTCTTGTAGCCAATTTCTTGTAGATGTATGTTTTTATTTCTCTTGGGTAAATACTTAGGAGGGAATGGCTGGTTTGCATAGTAGGAGTATATTTAACTTTACGAGAACTACCAAATAGTTTTCCAAGTGGTTATAGCATTTTACACTCCAGCCAGTAATGTTTGATTGTTCCAGTTGCCTCATATCCTTGCTAACTTTTGGTGTTTTTAGTGAAGTGATAACTTATTATGTTGTGGTTGTAACTTACCCTTCCGTTTTTCCTTTCCATGTGCTTCTTGGTCATTTCTATATCTTTGTGTGTGTGTGTGTGTGTGTGTGTGTTTGTGTGCGCACGCGCGTGCGCACGCACATCTGCTTGGGTGAAGCTCTGTTTAGGTCTTTTCTCCAAATTTTAAAAGTGGGTTATTGTGTTATTATTGAGTTTTAGGAGTTTATAAAAAATATATTTTCAATATAAGTCCTTTGTAAGGTGTCTCTATGGCAAATATACTTTCTCAGTTTTTGGCTTGTCTATTATATTTTTTAATGTCCTTTAATGGGAATTGTCTAATTTTGGTAAAGTTCAGTTTATCTTTTTTTTTAATTTTTAAGGCTAGTGCTTTTTGTGTCTTCTAAAAATATTTTCCTACCACAAGATTATGAAGATATCCTCCTAAGTTTACTCCAGAAGCTTTATAATATTAGCTTTTATATTTAGGTCTATATAAAATATAAATCTATCTTGAATAAATTTTTTGTGTATGATGTTAGGTAAGGATGTAGGTTCATAGTTTTTCATTCCAGTACTGTTTGTTGAAAAGACATACTCTTCCGCATTAAACTGTCTTGAAGCCTTGTTGAAAATCAATTGGTTTTGTATTTGTGAACCTATTTTTGAACAACATTCTCTTCCATTGACCTATTTGTTTATCCACATGCCAATGCCAACTGTCATGTAACATTGTAGGCTTGAAATCAGGTAGTATAAGTCCACCACTTTCTTCCCATTCTTTTTCAAGATTGTTTTGACTTTTCTAGGTACTTTGCATTTCCATGTAAGTTTTAGAACTGACTTGTCAATTTCAATACAAATGCCAATTAGCGTTTTTGTTTGAGATTCTTTTGAATCTATAGATGTTTGATGAGAGTTGACATCTTAACAATATTGAGTCTTCAAATCCATGAATGCTCTGGTTGGGCTAGAACCCTTATCTTCTTCCAGCCATGAATAACCTTTCATATCTCTGTTAAGCTCTCATCTTGCAGTAGTTGCCCTCTCTCTGGCTGTGGAATCTTTCCTCATATAAACACAGCCCAAGTCTTGGCCAAGGACCCACTGGCAACCTCCATGTAGACTTCTGGGTCACATCTTTCCCTTAGTTCCTTCCTTTTAGATACAGTGTTCCATCATTTCCAGCCCATTAATCAATATCATACGTCATTCTCTGCTTTCTCAGCTCAGCGAGACCACTCTGCTCTGCTTGGGACTCACCTCTGTGTGCACCAGCTTGGAAAGTACTCCCGGGAAGAAAGCCAGGGCAAGCAAATGTTACACTCCCTTTGTATTTTTCCATTTTTTGAAGGATTATAATCCTATGTTGGATGTTGTCTAATGCATAGAAATTGTTGCCTCATATTTTGACCAGTTTTATGGTTGTTTATGGTGAGAAGGCTGATCTAGTATCAGTTACATTATCATGGCCAGTAGAAGACTCATTGCAATTTATAGTTTTAAAGAGTCAGACAAATGTCTTATATGTAATTTCTGAATTTCAAAAGGAGATACTGTATCCCATGTAGATGGGTGTGTATGTATGTGTTAAAAGGTAAGCAACCGTAGTTTAGAGGGTCATTAAAGGCCTTCCTGGAGTAATTGACTTTAAGTATAGATCTGAAAGTTGAAGCAGAGTCAGGAAGATTAAGAGAGTGGGATAGAGTTAAAGTGCTCTCTTTTTTATTATGAAACATGAAGGCTATGATCAAAGGCTATTGCCAAGGCCCCAGTGAGTAAGACTCAATCATACGTGCAAACACCACTATATTCCTTTAACATCCTTCTCCCTAGAGGCCTATCATATTGCCACTTGCTTCTAGATGAAGAACTTGCCTCGGACTGGTAGGACTCCCAGTCGCTGAAATTTGCTAAAAGTATTCAGTTGGATACTTTCTGTCTCCAAAACACTGTATGCCAAATAGTCTAGATAATTCAGAATGTGTTTTTATAGTACTATTCCAGATAGTGGAATAAAAAGTGTAATTTATATTAGGATTATCTGAGTGGCCTTTCTAGATTCTAAATTTACTGGAGAATTTCCCTATCTCTATATAATTTGTTTGAGGGACCCAGAAATCTCATGTTAATTTTCACTTCTATTCATAAAAAGAAAATCTTAAAATGTATGCATAAGTTAAACTGTTCTCATCACCTACTCCAAAAAAGAAAATATGGCATCCTGTCATTTGAATGACAAATAAATTGGGTTATAGCTTCTGTCTTGGACTGTCCATTGGAAGCTGGCCAGAGAAGAGCAGAGGACAGTCCTTCTTCATCATGTTGGCTTTGGTTTTACATTGTTGTATGCTAATATATATATATATATTAGCATATTTGTGTATATATATATATATAAAAGCATGTTTGTGTATATATATATTCACAAACATATATACACCCACACCCACACACGTATATATGTATGTATATATTTGTGTCTGTGTGTATACCAAACCCATTGCTGTCGAGGTGATCCCGACTTATAGCAACTCTATAGGACAGAGTAGAACTGTCCCATAGGATTTCCAAGGAGCAGCTGGTGGATTCGTACTCTGACCTTTTGATTAGTAGCCAAACACTTAACCACTGCACCATCAGGGCTCCATGTGTATATATACACACACACACCTATATATATATATATATATATATATGTACACATAGGGAGAGAGAGAGAGAGAGAGAGAGCAAGCCCTGGTGGCACAATGGTTAAGTGTTTGGCTGTTAACTGAAATGTTGGCGGCTTGAACTCACACAGCGACCCCACGAGAGAAAGACCTGGCAATCTGCTTCCATAAAGTTTCTAGCTAAGACAACCTTATGAGTTGGAATCAACTCAATGACACCAAATAACAACAACAACTAAATATAAATAAATTAATAGCGAGAGGACTTGTACATAAAACAGCTGAGGTTTAATATTTTTTTTATGTTTAGCGACATTAACGATTAATACAATTTTCCTGATGTACTTATTCATCTAATGAGAAAGTAAATCATATTAGGAATTCTTGTTTTCAATTAAATTCCATTCCCTTTGCCCTTCGAATACCTGGAAGGAAAGTATCAGGCAAAAGGAAAAGTTATTAGGCAAGAATGTAATCTCAGTGTGTCTTGTTATTCCATAGTTTTAGTGTCTTTCCCCTCTTCTGTGCCTTAGAGACTGTAGTCAAGCTACATTTCTACTTGCAATCTCATGGTCTATTTTAGATTTGTAGTTAGACCAGCTTTTTTAAAAATTCTGTTACTGAGCAGTCATATATATTTATAGTGCTCTGGAGGATAACTCCTACTTGAAGCATTAAAGTTATAGACTCGGGTCATGCTCCAGCCCTTGTAGTCTTAGGTCCAGAATGTACAAAAATGTTTGGTTATTTTAGTTTGTTTTCCAGCACCCGCTCATTGGTTTACATGTCAGCAGACCTGTTCTCAAGTCAAAAGATGAAAAGTGGGTTTGATTGTCTCCTTATGTGAAGCCCTGATGGCATTCATGAGAAGTTTTAATAAAACTCCAAGGGGGGAAATTTGACAAGAAGCAAGTTGAATTATTTAAAGGATTTTAATGAAATTTTCAGCAGAGTCTGTTTTAAATTTTTTAAAAAACTTTGCATTTTAGAATAAACTTAGATTCAGAGATAAGTTTCAAAGGTTTTATAGAGAATTCCCATATACCCCACAACGAGTTTCCCATTATTAACATGTTAGATGTTAATAAATATAACAATTAATGAACCAATATTAACACATTATTACTAACTGAATTTATATAGGTATATAAAAGTTTCTTCAAATTTCCTTAGTTTTTACTTAAAGTCCATTTCTGTTCCAGAATCTCACAGGATTCTACATTACGTTTAGTCATCATGTCTCCTCAGACTCCTCTTGGCTGTGACACTTTCTTAGACTTCCCTTGTCTTAGATGACCTTGACACTTTTGAGGAGTACTGGTTAGGTATTCTGTAGAATGCCCCTCAATTGAATTTTTTTTTTTTTAACATTTTTCTCATGATTAAACTAAGGTTATAGGATTTAGGAGCATGACTGCAGAGTTAAAGTGCCTTTTTCATCACAGGATATCAGGGGTATGTGCTATCAACCTGACTTATCACTATTGGTGTTAATCTTGATCACCAGGCTAAAGTAGTGTTTGTAAGAAGTCTCCACTTTAAGGTGACTTTCACTACCACTTTTCCACACTTTACTCATTGGAAGGAAGTCACAACGTACAGCTCACGCTTAAGAAGGGGAGAGTTATTCTTCACCTCTTATGGGTAGATTATCTACATATGTTATTTGGAATTCTTCTGCATGGGAGATTTGTCTCTTCTCTCCCATTTGTTTGGTCAACTGTTTATGTTTGTTAGAATGGCCTCATGAGTATGTATTTATATTTCTGATTATAATCCAATGCTACTTTACTTATTTTGTGACTGAGATTTTTCTAGTTTTGGCGACTGAAAGCTCTTTCAATTGACTCCTGTATACAGTCAGCATACCTCATATCCATCATTGTATTTTTGTTGTTTTGAAGTCACCTTCTTTTTTAATTTTTTTTTTTTTTTTACTTTTTCTGAAATGTAATTAAAAAAATAAATTGTTAGGACAAAATGGCAAGTTCATAAAGACGGTGGAAAAATACATGTATGGGTAAAATTTATAGTTTGTAGTTAGGAGTTTCATTACAAAGTCAACATGAGGTTACTCATTGAATGGTTCCAACAGTACCATAAATGTTGATTAGATTTCAACAAATGCAGATTTTAAAAATACTAGTTTTGATTTTAATTTCTATTTCAAATGCTGACAACATAGAGTGGGAACATATTATGGACACAATTGCCTGCCCAGCTAAGAGAAATAAACTAAAAGCACATCCTTCTTCACTTTTTTCATTTGTAAAAATGCCACCAACGTGTCTCGGAGGCTTTGAGTTGTTTTTATTTCTTTTTCTGTGTCTGGTTGTATCATCACTTTGTGATACCTTTTAGTCCCCTCTCCAATCTTTTATTAATCACAGCCTTCTTCTCGCTGGTCGTGTTCCTCTATCCCTCCATCAAGTCTCTGCGTATTGGTCATCCTAGGACGATAATTTCTTGATACCAACTAGACCATGTAGAAAACACTCTTCCTTATAGACTTGAATTCCTTCACCTAGAAATATGACATATTTGGACTGGGTGATGTCTCAAATTCTAAAATTTCACAATGATGCCAAGGATGAAGAAACTATTCCATAGAACCTCCCATTTAGTTGCACATTGAGGAAACATCTTACACATACAGTAAGTGTTGGAGTCAGGAGTGACTCAGGGTCCTTGACCACCAAGCCCACCCTCTCAATCTTTTCAGCCTACTCTGTGCATGGTGTGTGTAGATAAGATTTTCATCAAGCTGATTTTCATGAGATTCAGTGCAACAAAGGACATTATGTGCAAAGTGTAATGGGAGTTCTTAGAGGAGGTGATGTTAAGTTGCATCTTGAAGGGAGAACAAAATTTTAGCTGTACATGAATAAGCACATCCCAAGGAGCAAAAGCATGAGATTGCCTGCCTTATGTGTTCAAGCAACGGCAGGTATTTGTTCACATAAAGGTCACATGCTCTTTTCAGTGAAGGGTAGCTTTTTATTTATTTTATTTTATTTTTTAAGATACAGGCTCTGAGATTAATCACCTTCACAATTCCCAGGGGACTTTATTCCACTCTATTAGATCAGCATCAGTAACTTAGGAAGAGAAAGTCATCTCCATGACTCTTTGTAACTTGCACTGTGAAAAGAGTTTCTATTCTTCTCCAGGTAGATTGAAATGCATAATTTTCCACCCGAATGGAGAAAAGGAGCAACAAGGATTATTTAAAAGAGTGACTAATTCCATTTCTCTCTCCAATTAGTCTGGATTTAAGGAAGTAGAGATAGGGAAATGCAATGATTCCCAAAGACTTAGCTCTGTTTCAAGTGCATTGGGAGAGAGCAAATGAATATTAAATAGATGTCAGGTATGAAATTAAAGTCTGCCATTGGAAGGACAAGATTAATACACTTGAAAAATTAGTTTACAATATAATATTATGTAATTAATTGCTAAATTGTGTGGTACTGCCTCCCTGCCCAACTCGTACTTAATTGATTCTGGATATCCTTTTGAATATTTTTTGACTCAGAATAAGAAAGCTATAAAAAGTTGAAAATAACACAAATAACTTTCATTGCTTGAGAGTAAATGGATTCTGAATCATTATTTATATTTTCCCTTTAGCATTGTCATTTTTTTTCCAACCAAGTTGATTCTGACTCACAGCGACCCCATGTGTGTGTAGATGAACTGCACTCCATAGAATTTTCAAGGCTGTGACCTTTTGGAAGCAGATCACTAGGACTTTCTTCCGAGGCCCTTCTATGTGGGTTCAAACTGACAATCTGTTGGTTAGTAGTAGAGCACTTAACCATTTACATCACCCAGGGATTCCTAGCATGGCCATCAAAACAAAATACAAACCAATTGCCATTGAGTCAATTCTGACTCATAGTGACTCTACAGGACTGAGTAGAACTGCCCCATAGGGTTTCCAAGCCTGTAAATCTTTACGGAAGCAGACTGCCACATTTTTCTCCCTTGGAGTGGCTGGTGGGTTCAAACCACTGACCTTTTGGTTAGCAGCTGAGCACTTAACCACTGTGCCAACATGGTCATTGTAGAAATGAATTGCATACTGTATAGGGTACATCCGGACATGTTTTCGAACAGAGGCTTCAAACCTGTTGATGTTCTTGAATATCTGTGATAAAAGTGACAAATGATGGGGAAACGTATGGTACCTGATGCAGTGTGGCCATTTGGCAGCAGATCAATTAATATACATTGACTTTCATACCTTCTGAGTGTGATGAAAGACCATGTGGTTCTGTTAGAATCATAGAAGTAAATAAGTAGTCAGGGCTGATCAAAGCTTATTGTATCCAGTTGGCAAGAATACCCAATACCTCTGGAAACTCAATATCTGGGGCTATTCTGTGCACCTTTGACTTGATGATGGTCTCATTACTCAAACTGAGTATGTCAAGTTCTACCACTTCTCCAAGCCCCCATAGTTCCTTTTCGTCCCACTCACCAGCCAACTATCCACAGAAGAGAGAACTCCCTCAGTCTTACCATTTTTTTCTCTGTGCAATTTCTCAGTGGAAAACATATCTGCCTACTAATCCAAAGTTAGCATCTCTGCCTGTGCCTCTGTGCCCTGGTGATGAGTATCCCCTTTCCTTAGAATTCCCTTGTCTTGCCCATGTAATGAACTCAGCTCAACTTTTTTTTCTAATTTTATTGCACAATTCTTTTTTTTTTTTTTAAAACTTTATTGTGTTTTAGGTGAGTTTATGGCACAAATTAGTTTCTCATTAAAAAATGTATACAGAAATTGTTTTGTGACATTAGGTACAACTCCTGCAATGTGTAAGCATTCTCCCCCTTGCCCTTTATACCCCGGGTTCCCTATGTCCATTTATCCAGTTTTCCTGTTCCCTTCCTGCCTTCTCCTCTTTGCTTTTGGGCAGGTGTCAGCTCAACTCTTGCCCTAGGCATGGCCACACCCTCAGATCCCTCAGGGAAGTGAAGACCCATGGACCTGCTATTTCATTATCCCGTCATGGGAAATTGGTTTCCTCCTGGACTATCAGAACCTCAAAGGAGGAAGCATACCTTTTTGATATATGAATGTCTCTCTGAAATTTTCATATTTATTTTGATAATTTTTATTAAAAGAGTAATAAATATTAATTGTGCAACAGTTAGAAAACAGAAAAGCAAAAAGAAGAGCATACAAATAACCACCTATATGCCATTTCAGAGAAATGATCACTCTTTTCCTCTCGGTCATTTTCCTTTATCAAATGTATAGAAATAACATTCCATTTTTACAACATTAGTTTCATTATATATATCATTTTATAACCTCCTAATTTGGCTCAACATTATGTCATAAGCATTATATCAACAACTTCATTAAAAAGCGTTCAAATGCATAATTATTTCTATAACTTATTTAATCCCTCCACAAATGCTGGGTTTTTGTTTTTACATTTATATAAAGTTACAGTGAATTTTCTTATCAGTAATTATTTTCCACATCTCTTGGATATATTCTTTGAAGTAGCATTACTGGCTGAAAGATATGTACCTCAGAATACATTATTAAATATTATTAAATATATTTAAGACTCCTAACTGTATATTGGAAACCCTGGTGGTGTACTGCTTAAGAGCTACAGCTGGCAGTTCAAATCCACCGGGAAACCCTATGGGGCAGTTCTACTCTGTCCTATAGGGTTGCTATGAGTCAAAATCAACTCAATGGCAATGGGTTTGGGTTTTGTAACTGAATATTGCCGAATCGTTTTCTAGAAATTAGCACCAATTCATGTTTTTATCTGAATCACATGAATAAACCAGTGTCAGCATCCAATCACTAGTATTAATGACTATTTTTTAAATCTTTACTGATTTGATTGGAAAACTTTAATATCAAAATTATTAGTTGGCACATCCTTGTTCATCACCTGAAAGTTTGTTATTTGTGTATGTCTGCCTTTGTGAATTGTCCACTCTAATATTATTTTTTAACTTTTTTTTTTCTGTTGAGGTCTGAGTAATGAGCTCTTTTTATATCAAAGATATAAACATTTATTGCTTACATTTTTAAAACGTTTATGATATTTTTATGGGGATATTGGTGGTTCTGTGGTAGAACCCTTGCCTTCCGTGTGGGAGACTTGCATTGGAGTCTCAGCCAATCCAGCGCATGCGCAGTCACCACTCCTCCGGCAGTGGAGGCTTGTGTGTTGCTATGACGCTGAACAGATTTCAGCAGAACTTCAGTTTAAGGCGGACTGGGAAGAAAGGCCTGGTGATGGTGTAGGTTTGGGCAGTGTTTTGTTCAGTTGTGCATGGGGTCACCATGAGTTGGGGGCAACTCCACAGCAGCTAACACCAACAACAGCATGGCATTTTTTACATAATTTGAAAAAGATCAAATCTATTCTTTTGGTTTGCAATAATTCTTTTTACTTCTTTTATGATAATCTAATACTTCTTTATCTAATTGAAGTAAACCCATCCTTTTCTGTAAGATTTTTATGGTTTAATTATTTTTATTTAACTAGAATTTTCTTAGAATATGGTGTGACAATTCTAAATAGAGTTTTTGTTTTGACTTAACCTATTTTCCAGTATCATTTATTAAGTAGTTCATTTTTAACCATGTTTGGTAATCTTCTATTATATATTTACCAGTTTTAAATACCTGTTTATATAAAATGCCTCACACTTACCAATATATTACTTATTATATATTTACATATAATAAACATGTAAAACTTATTAGTACCTATATACAAAATATCTATAAATATTGCTATCTGTATGAAATGTATATAATGTATAGCTATTACATACCAATATATGCTTACTGCACATTTATATATTTATGTGGGTATGTATGGTTTCTGGAGTATTCATTCTTTATTGATCTTCTGATCTATTTTTGCCGTAATAGCAGACTGCCTTAATTACTGTAACTTTAAAATATCTGACAGAAAAAGCTCCCATTTTATTCTTCTTTTTCAACTTTATAGCATCACCTATCCATAGAAAAATAAAAGTTGAGGATAATTTTATTATGTCATCTCTGCTCCTTCATTGCTATACACTAGCAATTTCCTTTAAATTCACTTGAAACTCCATTCATTCTCTCTACTAGTTTGTAAGGGGTAGACATTTTTATAATCTCCACTATTTGTTTTTAGGGCCATGACAAAACCCAAAAGGAAAAAAAAAAAAACAGAATAATCCCACTGCCGTCAAGTCAATTCCTACTCATAGCAAACCAATAGGACAGAGTGGAACTGCCCCATAGGGTTTCCAAGGCTGTAATCTTTATGGAAGCAGATTGCCACATTTTTCTCCCTTGGAGCCACTAGTGGGTTCCAACCTCAAACCTTTTGGTTAGCAGCCAAGTGTTTTAACCAGTGCACCACCAGAGCTCCAGGGACCATGATGTATCTCTTCAATTCTCCCTATTGTCTTTAGTATATATTTTAAGTTTCATAGTTTTCTTCATATAGTCTGGCCCATTTGGGGGCTGTTAATGGATTTGCCTCCATTTAATTTTAATTGATTATTTCTGACTTAGAGAAAATTACTTTTATATTTATTGTATAGACAATCTTATTTCTGTATTTTTTAATTTAATAGGAAAGTTTTTACAGTTGATTTTTCTTTATTTTGAAAAAATACAAACTTATAGGAAATTGTGTATGATATTGTAATTATAAAAACCTTCTGCGAGGAACAAAGTTATGTATAACTTTCATTAATTCCATTCAATTAATTATCACTTTTAAAATGCCTATTTGTATGTTCTTTATGGCTTATTTGATTATGTTTAATAACTGCTTAAAGATCAATAAGCAGCAATCATAATTTTGAAAATAACTAAACATGACTTTTGGTGTATTTAACAAAAGGGTTAAGAATAGATTTAAACTTTTATATAAATTATTGCTATTGTATAAATTAGTAGGATATTGGAAAGACACCTCATAGTGAGAAAATAGGTTTTATCTCTTGTCAGATGCATGTAACTGTTAATGATTGCTTGAAGCACTCTCTTGAGAAGGATACTGAGGCAAAGACTGGACTCTATGGAAAAAGATGGTGTGATTGATTATTAATGTCTGCCATGGACACAGGATTAGGAAGCAATGGTATTGATGTCACATATTTAATATGTGTGAGTCAAATGCTTATGTAGATGAGGCAAAACTCTTATGTAATATTTAAAAAGAGCCAACTGTTAGTTTTTATATCAGTGGTTTCCAGATTTTTCACTTAGAAGAATTTTTTTTTTATGGGAAGTATTACAGACTTGACAGTAGCATTGTATATATTTTCTCAAACAATGGATATTAAAAATACAACTCTTTTGTAAAAATTGAGGATACTATAGTTATCAGTTAATATGTTTAAATTTGTATTTTATTGCTTACAATTGCATCTATTTGCACTAGATAAAAGGTGTGCATATTTATGAAATATATGATTTTATTTATTCAATGTATTGACAGCACCGGAAGTACATATAGATTCACAAATCCCTTTGTAGTTTTATCCTAAAATGACCAAAACCACAATAATAGTGAGCAGTACTTGACCATTCACCAACCAAAACAAATGAAAATAGAGAAACAAAATCTATATAAATAAAACAATAAACTTCGTATTCTTCCTTTCATCTGGTTATCACAACTATGCTATCAGTTGTTATTGTTGTTAGCTGTTGTCAAATTGTCCCCTACTCATGGTGGCCTCATGCACAGTGGGATGAAATACTGCTCAGTCCTTGTGCCATCCCCATGATTTTCTGTGTAAGTGGAGTACATATTATAATTCCTATCTTACACCGTGGCTTAGACACAATGACTGTATATAAGGTTACATAGCTGATAATTTGTGCATCCAGGTGTTAAACAGTGCTTCTCTTTGAGTCTAATCCCTGTGTTGTTACCACTCTTATCTTCACCCTCTAATCATCAAGTTAGTCTAATATGCTCCACTTTGGTGTTTGGAATACATTAAATATTGCAGTTTTATTTCAGATTTATCTTCCAATTATCTTTGATTTAGATCAATATTAAGATAAATCTATATGCCTTGAATCCAATTTCAGGTGAGGACCTGTTGAGGTAATCTGGAGTGAAATATGTGGTAGAAGAAATCCAGATAGCTATGTTGTTGTTAGGTGCTGTTGAGTTAGTTCAGACTCATAGTGGCCCTATGTACAGCAGAATGAAACACTGCCCTGTCTTGTGCCATCCTCACAATTTTTGTTACGCTGGAGTATATTGTTGCAGCCACTGTGTCAATCCATCCTATTGAGGGTCTTCCTCTTTTTCTCTGACCCTCCATTTTACCAAGCATGATATCCTTCTCCAGGAACTGGTCTCTCCTGATAACATGTCCAAAGTATATGAGATGAAATCTTGCCATTCTTGCTTCTAAGGAGCATTTTGGCTATACTTTTTCCAAGACAGATTTGTTAATTCTTCTGGCAGTCCATGGTATATTTAATATTCTTCGCCAGTACCATAATTCAAAGGCATCAATTCTTCTTCAGTCTTCTTTATTCATTGTCCAGCTTTTGCATGCGTATGAGACGACTGAAAATATCATGGCTTGGGTCAGGCCCACCCTGAACATTAAAGTGACATCTTCACTTTTTAACACTTTAAAGAGGTCTTTTGCAGCTGATTTGCCCAATGCAGTGCATCTTTTATTTCATGACTGCTGCTTCCATGGGCACTGATTCTGGATCCAAGTAAAATGAAATCCTTGACAACTTCAATCTTTTCTTCATTTATCATGATGTTGCTTATCGGTCCAGTTGTGAGGATTTTGTTTTCTTTACATTGAGGTATAATCCATACTGAAAGCTGTTGTCTTTGATCTTCATCAATAAGTGCTTCAAGTCCTCTTTATTTTCAGCAAGCAATGATGTGTCATCTGCATATCACAGGTTGTTAATGAGTCTTCCTCCAATCCTGATGCTGCGTTCTTCATATAGGTTAGCTTCTCTGATTATTTGCTCAGCATACAGACTGAATAAGTATGGTGAAAGGATACAACCCTGATGCACATCACACAGTATCCCCTTGTTCTATGGACTGCCTCTTGATCTATGTACAGGTTCCAAATGAGCACAATGAAATGTTCTGGAATTTCCATTCTTCACAATGTTATCCATAATTTGTTATGATCCACACAGTCAAATGCCTCTACATAGTCAGTAAAACGCAGGTAAACATCTTTCTGGTATTCTCTGCTTTTAGCCACAATCCAGCTGACATTGGTAATGATATTCCTGGTTCCACATCCTCTTCTGAATCCGGCTTGAATTTCTGGCAGTTCCCTATGGATGTACTGCTGCAACCGCTTTTGAATGATCTTCAGCAAAATTTTACTTGTGTGTGATGTTAATTCTGTTGGAGCACCTTCCTTTGGAATGGGCACAAATATGGATCTCTTCCAGTCTGTTGGCCAGGTAGCTGTCTTCCAAATTTCTTGGCATAGATGAGTGAGTGCTTCCAGTGCTGCATCCACTTGTTGAAACACCTTGATTCGTATTCTGTCAATTCCTGTAGCCCTGTTTTCTGCCAACACCTTCAGTGCAGCTTGGACCTCCTCCTTCAGTACCATTGGTTCTTGATCATATGCTACCTCCTGAAATGGTTGAAAGTCAACCTTTCTTTTTTTTTTTTTTTGTACAGTGACTCTGTGTATTCCTTCCATCTTCTTTTGATGCTTCCTGCATCATTTAATATTTTCTCCTGAAGAATCATTCGATATTGCAACTTAAGGCTTGAATTTTCTCTTTCCTTCTTTCAGCTTGAGAAAACCTGAAAGATGTAAACAAAGAAGAAGGAACAGTAGTCGGAAAATATGGCCTTGGTGATAGAAACGATGCTGGAGATTGCATGATAAAATTTTGCAAGACAAACAACTTCTTCATTGCAAATACCTTTTTTCAACAACATAAATGGCAAATATACACTTGGACCTCACCAGATGAAATACACAGGTATCAAACTGGCTACATCTGTGAAAAGAGATGATGGAAAAGCTCAGTATCATCAGTCATAACAAGGCCAGGGACCGACTGCAGAGCAGACCATCAATTGCTCAGATGCAAGTTCAAGTTGAAACTGAAGAAAATTAAAACAAGTCCACAAGAGCCAAAGTATGACCTTGAGTATATTCCACCTGAATTTAGAGACCATCTCAAGAATAGATTTGACACATTAAACATTAATGACTGAAGACCAGACGAGTGGTGGAATGACATCAAGGACATCATACAGGAAGAAAGCAAGAGGTCATTAAAAAGACAAGAAAGAAAAGACCAAAATGGATGACATAAGAGACTCTGAAACTTGCCCTTGAATATAGAGTAGCTAAAGTAAAAGAAAGAAATGATGAAGTAAAAAAGTTGAACAGAAAACTTCAAAGGGCAGCTCGGGAAGACAAAGTAAAGTATTATAATGAAGTGTGCAAAGACGTAGAGTTAGAAAACCAAAAGGGAAGAACATGCTTGGCATTTCTCAAACTGAAAGCACTAAAGAGAATCATTGCTATAGGTGATGGAAAATTAGGATGTTCTACATGCAAGAACTGACACATTGTTCTAAGTATATGTTTTTAGCTCAGTTCTGTCTAACAGAGATGATAAGAAGCAACCAAGCTCATGGTTTAAATTGGATAAATTGTAGTCATAGTGTTTAAAAATAGAAGTAGAGAAAAAACACAGGTGCATTCTGCTAAGAGGACAGGAATCACTTTCAATTTTACTTTTTTACTGTGAAGTTACTCTAACATCTTGGCTTCTTCATATATATATATATATATATATTCTTAAAAAATATGAACAAACTTTGAAACTTGGAACTGTTAAGTTTCATTTTTTCTCTTAATAGCGACCATATTTTCCAATCCTTCTAGATAATATTGTAGTCCTTATGTGAACTGGTTTCTCCTTCACCTATTTTTTTTTTTTTTTTTAACTTGGCTGAAGTGTGCCTGTTCTTTTGGCCTTTGTAACTGTGAAAGGGATATCTTTAATAAACACTTTTCATTTCCAGTACTGAAGGAAATGCAAATGTACCACATGGCATCTGTTTCACAATTAATTGGTGATAAAAAGAAGTAACAGCTTTATTATTATTTCTCCAACAGCTATTTCCTAAGACAGGATATGGTTCTTTACTTATCACTATGAAAATAATTCTTGGTTGATTGCCCTGTTACTAGAAAAACTAAAAAAAAGTCAGTATTTAAGTTATCCTCCTTCTCGCTGAAGGAGAATCGATACCGCTATATCATTATATAGCATTCATATTTTATTACTTCTATAGGATACCAATTGGGCGACAGGGTGACATATTACAGAATGAAATCTGGAGTTGTTGGAACATATCCTTATAAAGATACATTTAAACCTGTAGCCATTATTGTTATAAGAAGGATTAAATACAAGCTCTAATTATTAAGTCAGCATCCAGTGGGTTAACTCAAGCTAATAAACATTAAGAATGATTCAGATATAACTTTGAGATCACTTTAGTCTCTTCCAATTGATGAAAATTGAAAAATGTCAAATTTAAAGATTTACGTTATGGGTTGGTCCATCAATATGGCCTTATATCACGATACCCATGCTAGTGGAAACTTAAAAAAACAATAACCAGTGGAACTGAAAATATCTTACGTGGATTGAACAAAAGTAAAGATACGGCAAATCCTTTGGACACTTAGCACTTTTAAAAACAAAACTGAAAAACTGAGCAAAGACTATGTCTCTGGCAATAAACCAAGAACCAAGTGTTATGGGCTGAAACATACCTACTTCTGTGAGAATGGTACAGGACCAGGCAGTGTTTTGTTCTGTTGTACACGGGGTTGCTATGAGTTGGAAGGCACCTAACAGCAACAACATGTAAGATCAACTAAGAGTTTGTTTAAAATACACACTTTTACTTAAATATTATGCTTAATATTACATTGAAGACAATACAAAACACAAAATTAAAGCCTATTATTTTGTCATTTCTCGTATATTTGTTATTTTGATTGGTGAACAGTCTACTCTTGTTTGTTAATATAGTGCTTTTGGTCATTTCTTCATGTTCAACAACTTCACATTGAATCAACAAGAGAACTTTAAAGGGCTTGTTACAAGTTATTAATGGGAACAGAATGTCAAAATCACTAAAGGAAGAACATATTTTAAATGTTTTATTCCAATCTGTCATACATCTACTTTCTCACAGGTTTCTATTTTGTGTTAAAAAAAAAAAAAAATCATACTATGCTCTGAACTTGACATTCAGGTTACCAGCCTGTAAGAATTTTTGAGACAATAGTTTAAATAGTCTGTCAGGCAATATGAGTTTTCTTCTTTAGTCAAATGCGGTTGGTAATTTGAGAATGATTTCTTATCCTTCAGCACCATAGAAGTTGAAGATGATATGCTCTGGCAGCCACATTCTGTGATAAATCTGAGTAAACTGAAATAACATTTCATTACTTCCTAATAGGGCAAGGGAGTTTACAAAGGGAATGAAGGTCCTTAGAAAGGAGGTACCACACACTGCAAATGATTATGTAAATTAGATTTATGTAAGAATCACATTTAGGGAGGATTCACTGAAGTTCCAGGGAGGTGGTCAGTTTGAGGACTGCAGGGACTATGGGACTCAGGGCTGAATTTGGGTTTAGCTCGGAAGCAAAAGATAAAACTCCAAAGAAAACAGATACAGTGCTTGTTTTTATATTCTCCGTCCTTTATAAGATTTCTGAGGACACGTAAAGATATTTAGTTTACTACCAAAGCGTAAATGCACCTGTAAATGCCTGCAAACTAAAACTTGAAATTAGTCATGCCAACACCAGTATCAAAAAATTGAAGTCATGGGACTCCGGCAAGATGGCGGTCTAGGCAGAAGCACCACGCCGTCCCTCCACAACAAAGATCCGAAAAACTAAGCCAAACAGAGAATCAACAATCCTGAAACC
>NW_004443977.1:12012276-12066540 GCF_000243295.1 Trichechus manatus latirostris
CATGAGAAACTATCTGTTCTGTAAGCCTTCACCTGAAGTACAATAAAATATTAAAAAAAAAAAAAAAAAAAAATTGAAGTCATGAAAGTCAAGATGAGTGTCTCATGACAGAAAGGGATGCTTTGGCCTGACTCATCTGGTCCTGCTTCATTCTGGGTTGCTTCATTCTACATCCCACTCAGCCCTGACCTCCACCACTTCCTGGAGCCTTACCTCACGCCTTGACCTCACCCCCTCACACTCACCTATCCCTGACCCCTACCTTTTCTTTGCTCTCCTTTATCTTCACCTTCTCCTTTATCCTTCCTCCCCCTGAAATATACTCTTTTCCTGAGCTGTGTCCTATATTTGGAGAAGAAGCCATCAGGAATAGGCTCAGATTCAGAGACAGAATGAACAGTACACTTCACTTGCTTTAAAAAAAAAAAAAAAAAAGCATTGAAAGGGCAATGACTGTTGTTTTAAGACTTATATGCACCCAGTGTGAAAGTCAACATGCCTCCCCTCCAGTATCTAGAGGGTTTCAGGGTAGTTCTGGAGAGACATTATAATGTCTATATTAAGGCAATCCAGCGTGCCACAACTTCCCTGCTCTAAGTCGCCAGTTTTCTTGAAACAGATATTTCCCAAGATATTGTACTGAGGTGGCACAATAGATTATATTCACAAAGCTGTATTCATGCACAGGTCGATGAGTAAGGATGTTTTTCCTGAATTAGAATGTTATCCTTCTTATAAACAAAGGGGTAGTTTATTCCTGGGTTTTCACAGGTATTATTATTTGTAACTAAAATGAACATAGAAGATAGAATAAACTTTTTTGAGGGGTGTATAAAGTGGTGATCTCTTGACAATAAATTATCTCAGTCTGATATATATTTATATATATGTTTAAAATATGATTAAAATTAAGTTCTAAATAACCCACCCCAGGAAACCTTTTGAAACATTAAAGATGGAAGACTTAAAAGAAAATATTGATATATTTAATAATGCATAAAACAGTTTGCAGAGATGTACCATTAATAAAATATAAAAAGCAAATCAATAACTGAGAAAGTATTTGCAATGTATATGATCAAAAAGAGGTTATACCCTTACCATATAAAAAGTTCTTATATGTTATAAGTGAATATTGGCATAAATTTATAATTAAAAAATAAATACAAATGGCAAAAATTTTTAATGCTTAATACCACTAGAAATAAAGTGATTGCCAAGTTGAAATATACATAGACTTTTTTAAATCTCAAGTGAGAGTTGATGTTGTCTAGTGCTATTGAGTCAACTCTGACTCATGGTGACCCCCTGTAAGTAGGATACATACAGCTTAAGATATTGTTACAGTGAAGGGTAACAGAAACTCTAAAATGCTTTTGCAAAGTAAATTATTTTACAAAATTTTTGGAAAGTGATTTAGCAATTTAAAAAATTCACATCCTAGAGTAATTCTGCTTCTAGAAAATTATCCTGTGGAAATAAGGATGTTCATAATGTTCATAAAATTTTTGTAAAAAATGCTCATTGCAGATTTGTGTAATATTGAAGAAAGGAACTGAAACCTACTAGAGACTTTAAACATTGTCCATATGATGGAATATATTCACAATCATGTTTTCATAAATATTAATGTATTATTAAACATAAGTTAAAAGGAACTTCATATATACAATTTATAGGATTTTGTTAAAAACTGAAATATGTATTACTTAATTACCTTTAGGAGCCCTGGTGGCACAGTGGTCAAGAGCTTGGCTGCTAACCAACAGGTTGGCAGTTTGAATCCACCAGCTTCTCCTTGGAAACCCTATGGGGCAGTTCTACTCTGTCCTATAGGGTTACTATAAGTTGGAATCAACTCTACGGAAATGGGTTTGATTTAGTTTAATTATTTTTAAACACTTTGTGATATATATATATATACACAGCCATCTATATATGTACCTCTAACTACTAATTAGTTAATTCTGGGAGCTCTAAATATATAAAAAAATGTCAAATGCTTTCATGATTTAAAAAAAAAAGGTATTAAATATATAACTTTCTCCTTCACTCTTTCCCCATCCCTCTCACCCACCTATACAGAATACCCTGACTGTGTTCAGTGCTCCAGATACCAACAAGAGGCTATGGTGGTGTTGGGACGAAAATAGAGTAAGGCTAAGATTTAGCTCATCTTGGTCCCAGAGACTGGCTGTCAGTCCCCTTAGGTCCCTAAGAAACAAATAGCCTACAATCTCTTCTAGTTCCTCTACTGCTATTTTGCTGGCACTTTCTCCACTTTGACACCCCTACACATGCTCCACATAGCTATGTCCAAGAAAAAAAAATTCTTATAACAAAGCTTTTAGAAGCTATTTCAACCAGAGAAAAATAATTTTAGCTCATCCTGGAAGACAAAATGCTTCATAGTGTGTACTCACTCCCTGAAAATAAACAATGTTTCATTGAAAAGAGGAGTGTCTTAGTTACCTAGTGCTGCTGTAACAAAAATAGCACAAGTAGGAGGCTTTAAAGAGTAAAAATTTATTTTCTCACAGTTCTGGACACTTGAAGTCCAAATCTCAGCCATGTCGATTGCTTCCTGTGAGTCTTTCCTAGTTTCTGGAGTCTGCTCATGATCCTTGGTATTCCTTGGTGTCTATTCTCCTCTTTTTATAACTCAGACAGGATTAGATTTAGGATCCACCCTACTCAGGTATGACCTCATTAACATAAAAAGAGAAAATCCCTATTTCCAAACAGAATCACATCTACAGGTACCAAAACCAGCTGCAGTCAAGTTGATTGCCACTCAAGGCGACCCCATGTGTTTCAGAGAAGAATTGTGCTTCACAGAGTTTTCATGGCTGTGACCTTTCAGAAGCAGATTGTCAGGCCTTTCTTCTGAGTCCACAGGTACAGGGGTTAGAATTTCAGCACATATTTTGGGGGAACACAATTCAATCCATACATACGGATGTGGTAGAGAAAAATTAATTTGTCCTGCATAATTCAAAAGTATAAATGAGCTTTTTCTAAAAGGATCAATTAAATGAATGACCCTACTGATTGCAGGATAGCTAAACCGTTAGACACTATAATAGAGAATGTTCCCCCAAAAATGAGAAAGAAGGAAAAAATACTCCTAGTTATTCATGCCAAAGTCATAGGAGACATTCCAGAGAGGGTGGAGAGCTTGTCAGTATCAGTAGAAAGACCCTGGTGAAGGAAGGTACCTCAAAAGACAAAGAATGGTTTTCTGAATATGTCTAAAAGTCTAAACCAGTATAATAGTTCTTAGTGTTAAAAAATCATGGCTGCATATTTTTACCACATCTAAGTTTCAAACTTTGTTTACTATTTTTCGGGTTTTTTTTTTTTTTAACTTTCTCTTTAAAACAAGACAAAAACAAATAATATATTTTTCTAATGGGAACCAATGGAAAATTCAATTCATTCTACATCTAACTTTGCTTCACCATACCTATCATACTATGTAGGAGGAAGAGCTGGAAAATAAGTATTATTAAAAGGATAGGTTTTCAAAATGAGAATAATCATAGAAGTAAAAATGCATTTAAGCATAAAAGCTATAGTAAGAACATAAGGTGAACTTTAACAGTTAGTTAAAACAGTATAATATTATCGAGAAAGCATTCATTTTAGTTTACGTTTAAACTTCCAGAAGAAAAATAATCTCAAAATAGCCCCAAACATTTAGAGTATTTCTGAATTAGGATTCTTTGAAGCATGAAGATAAAGTGATTTCAGGATACTTCCACAAAGGCACCAAGAAAGTCATAAAACTGCTGAGTGCATACAACTGTTGAATGTTTAGTCTATGAGCTCAACACGTTTTCTAGACCCAAGATGATGGAGATTTTATTGCTGATGGGAAAGATGGTTTAAGTTAGGGTAAGGCCGTCACTTTGAGATACTTGCGAGGCTTAATGTCTTTAACCCTTGAAGAATTCTTAAAATACAAATATCATCTACACCTAATTGGTTCTGAAGTTTTAGTTCATTGAAAAGGATTTATAAAGAGTAATATTCTTTACCTAGCATCCTGCGTTGTGTTTTTTTTTCCACGAAAATAATGTCTTTAATCACTGATGCTTTGAATAAGAAACCCATTTTACTAAATGTAATAGAAACCATTTTTTTTCTTAAACAGAGGCTGTTGGCTGGATTTCAGTTAACTTTGTTTTATGGTTTCCCCACATAATGACTTATGTTCAACTTCCTTTCTCTTAACCATTGAACAACTCAGTGGCTTGATCCCTCCTGACACGCCTTGTATTGTCTCCTGAAATCAGGTCTATAGATAATAAAACTAAATCGATTCGTTTCTGAAGAAATGCGATTTTTTTTTTAATGCCAAGTTATCTTCCCTCTGATGACCTGAGTTAATGAGTAGCAGCATTAGGAACAATTTAGAGAGTTACAGCAGCTGAGGAAGCCTTAGGTCATTGCTGAGAGTACAAGAATATGTTAAAACTCCTGGTGTAATATAATCTTATTGGAAACTTGGGACATAATATGTTAGAGAGACATAATGTGTAGTATAATAGTTCAGTGACATAAATTTTCAGACTTTTTTTCACTTCAAGAATTTGTAAAGAGAACATATTAATGATTATCTAGAATTAATATCTTAATAGTTTAAATAATCAAAATGCTAATTTGGAGTCACATTTTATCAATGTGTACCCAAAAATCTAATATGAACATGGCACTCTACTATGTAGGATCTCAGTCCGCGTGTCAGTTCCAAAGGAGCTGTTCATGTTTAATTGCATTCTGGGACCACATGTGTGTTCCTGCTTATTTACAAGTCTTCTCTCCCCATCTCCCCTGGGTCTTTTATCGATCTCTCATTTATCCTTTTAATCTTCACAGGGCTCAGAGCCCTCCTTCCTACTGAGAAGACAGAACAGCTTCAGTACCTCCCACAACTCTTTACAAGATTTCATTGCTCAGTGTTTGCATGGTAGCCCATTAAGATGCTTGCATGGAGGGTGTGAGGTGTTAAATAAGAGGCGAGAAAGTGGCATTGAAAGGAAAAGCAAATATACACCCATCGCATGGGCATCAGCTATGTGGGAGAAAAAGGGGGAAGAGTCTGCCTTTGTCCACGTGGGCTCCCTCCCCTCCTTTTTTGGAAGGACAAGCTTTATAGGTCAGCTCTCATGGCGCAGTATAGAGAACAGGGGCTTGGAGCCAGACAGATGTGAACTGTGGTTCAAATAAGCTTTGTTGTACTTAGTCACTATGGCATTGGGTGATTTGCTTCAATTCTCTAAGCTGCTGTACTATAAAATGTATACAAAAACTCCCACCTTATAAAGTTATTGTGGATATGAAAGAAGGTAAATAACTTTAATTGCATGTTCCATAGTTAGAACTCAATAAATGGTAGCAATTACTATTGGTATTATTATTCCACTCGAGGGTTAAAAAAGAGTCCAGCTACCTGTTTGCACACACACCAACTGCTTGTGCATCCCTCAGGCCAAGAATAGCCTCAGTTACCTTTCAAGAAAGACCCAGTTTCATTGGCTCAAGTTCAGAACTTGCAAATATACCGCCTCCTTGGATCTTAATAGTTAGAGATTACCTCTCTCCACGCAAAAAAGCCAGCCACCAGACATCAAAATAGGTTTTGTGGGGAAAAAATATCAATCCAAAAGAGAAGCATGGAATTAAAACTCCTTTAGATTTTTTTACTTTGGAGTTTTGGTTTCAAAATGCCCGTATGTGCTTAAAGACCCCAACATGCCCACTGCTCACTGGCGCCATATTAGCCTTATGATTCCACTTGTGCTTGGCTGTGTCTGCTACTGGCTCTACTAGGAGGACATGCTTTCTCTAAAAAGACAGTTTACTTCATGTTTTCTATGGTGTCACTCAAAATTAATGCCTAAATGTTTTCTCCATATATAATCTGAAGAAACGTATGTATACACACATAAAAAAAAAAAAAGAAAAGAAAGTGAACATCAGACTTAAAATGCTTGATGTCCATAACAAATATTTGAGAACTTGTCCACATCCAACAATGTCTTAAGCCTCTCTGCCTATATTACCCATATCCACCATCCTGTCATGGAGAGGGGTGATCCCACTATGAGCCTTCTCCAGTGTATCCTAAAGTATTCTGGATGAAGAAACTATGCCTATGAGCACTGTACTTATGTATTCCTCTGGCCTGACAGTTGAGTTGCTGATGTTTAGCAGGCTCAAACATATCTTCTGCAGACAAAATTAGCAACTAAAACCCAACAGTAAATCACAGATTTGGAAAGTCCTTAGATTTTGGATTCTGAAGGTGGTATTCCACACCTTCTCATAGCCCTCTGTCTCCTGAAAGAAAATTATTCTTGGTCCTTTCTTCTTGTCTCCAATTCATTTCTTGGACAAGATTCCAGGTTATCTTTCACTGGCACTCAGAAAGTTAGGAGAAGACAATATATCTCATTTGGGGAATGGACACAAACTAAATCTGACCTATTTGCACTGCGTCATACTTTGCAATTCTTAAAAATAATTGGGTAGAACTATATATAATGACCAGGGAAAATTCTAAGTCATATTTTAATTTAAAAAAAAGTAAATGTGAATAATATCATCCCACTTAAAAATATTGTGTAAATATACATGTGGATTAAGATAGATAGGGCTATGCTGCAATAACAAAAATATCTGGATGACATAACTCAAGTTTATTGAATTATGAGAAATACAATGTCTATTTTGGGTCGAGCAGTTCTCCAAGGCAACTTTCCCCACCAGCAGTAGACCAGGAAATGAAACTATTTCCATATTGTAGCAGCAGCATCTGGAACACATGGCCTCTTAACTTATGGCTGCAGGGAATGAGAAAGGTAAAGGAGTCGTGTTGATGTTGTTGTTAGGTGGCGTTGAATTTGTTTAAATTCATAGTGACCCTATCTACAACAGAATGAAACAGTGCCTGGTCCTGCAACTTCCTCACAATTTGTTGTTAAGTTTGAGCTCATTGTTGCAGACACTGTGTCATACCTCTTTTTTGCTGACCCTCTACTTTACCAAGCATGATGTCCTTCTCCAGGGACTCGTCCCTCCTGATAGCATGTCCAGCGTATGTGAGATGAAGCCTCCCCATCCTTGCTTCTAAGGAGCATTCCGGCTGTACTTCTTCCAAGACAGATTTCTTCTGGCATACAAAAAAAAAAAAAAACCACTGTTCTTGAGTTGATTTCGACTCATAGCGACCCTACAGGAAAAAAAAAAAAAAAAAATGGCAGTTCATGGTATATTCAATATTCACCAACACCATAATTCAAGGTCATCAGTTCTTTGGTTTTCCTTATTCATTGGCCTTCTTTCACATTCATATGAAGTGATTAAAAATACAGTGGCTTGGGTCAGGTGCACCTTAGTTCTCAATGTGCCATCTTTGCTTTTGAACACTTTAAAGAGATCTTTTGCAGCAGATTTGCCCATTGCAATATGTCGTTTGATTTCCATGGGTGTTGACTATGGATCCAAGAAAAATGAAATCCTTGACAACTTCAGTATTTTCTCTATTTATCATGATGTTTCTCACTGGTCAAGTTGTAAGGATTTTTGTTTTCTTTATGTTAAGGTGTAATCCATACTGAAAACTGTAGTCTTTGATCTTCATCAGTAAGTGCTTCAAGTCTTCTTCACTTTCAGCAAGCAAAGTTGTGTCATCTGCATATCACAGGTTGTTAATGAGTCCTCCTTCAATCCAGGTTCTCTGATTATTTGCTCAGCATACAGATTGAATAAGTATTCAATCATTTGTCAGTTTGTCATACTGTGATGGCTTGACCGTTGCCGTGATGCTGAAAGCTATGCCACCAGTATTTCAAATACCTGCAGGCCATCCATGGTGGATAGGTTTCAGTGGAGCCTCCATAATAAGTAAGACTTGGAAGAAGAATCTGGTGATCTACTTCTGAAAAAATTGTCTGGTGAAAACCTTATGAATAACAGTGGAATATTGTCTGATAAGATTCTGGAAGATGATGAGCCCCTCAATTTGGAAGGCACTTAAATTACGACTGGGGACGAGCTGCCTCCTCAAGGTAGAGTTGACCTTAATGATGTAGATAGAATAAAGCTCTCAGGACCTTCATTTGCTGAGGTAGCACGTCTCAAAATGAGAAGAAAGGCTTCATAGTGGCTCTTAATTGTATCAGTTTAGAAAAGGCATAATAATCCCTTGTCACGTGGCTCCAAGCTAACTAAAAGAAGAGGGGAAAATATAGGGGAGCACATGAATATTTGGTGAGCATTAACTTTTTGCCAAAGTATGTATACACAAACTTAAATATGTATACACATATGTGTGGGTGTGCTTTTTTGTACGGGCATTAATGCATTAAAAATGTCCTGAAAGTTTCACAACCTATTATTAACTGGTAACCATGGGAATTGAGTGGGTGATGAATAGAGAATTTCAAGATTTATTTTATGTACATACATCTGTATTGTAATTTTTACAAAAGCTTATTTCATGTATTTTTTATTTTAATATGTAAAGAGTAGTCCTCATATACTTTTTCCAATTCTCCATCTCCCATTACTAGCTTACTGAAATCCAGCTTCTGTCTCCACCACTCCACTGAAGCCGTACTTACAAATCTCATCAATGACCTACTAATTGTTAAATTCAGCAGCCTCACTTGAGTCTTGATTGTACTTGACCTCCTGTAACATTTGATACTATTAAGCATATGGCCCCTCTTTGAAACTCTTGCCTGTATGACACTGTGTTCTCTTGCTTCACCTCCTATTTCTCTGATTACTCTTCATTCTCTTTCATTTTATCCTCTTCCTTGCTGGTCCCGTAATTGAAGGGACCCACACAAATTTTCCCTTAAGTTGTTTTCTTAAGCCATATTCTTTTCTAGAGCAATTTGAACCATACTTAGGGATTCAACTTTCACGCTTACAAATGTGCATCATTGCTCCTAGTCTCTCTCATGATTTTCTGACTACATGCTTGAGACCCCATAACACTGTTCAGTGGATGCCATAAACCTTACATGTAAAATATTGATCACTAACTGCCTTTCCCACAACCAACTCCCCTCCTGGGTTTCATACGTCACATATCATCTCCCAAGATGTGGGCATACAATCAGCAGTCAAATTGGGTTGAAATGCAATTCCCCAAAAGTACTAGCTATGTCTTGGGAAAAGTTGTTTAAACTCTCAGAATCTTAGCTTCTTCATCTAAAAGGGAAATATTATTATTTTCTCTAATGGTTGATGTGAATTTTTTTTATATAATACATGTAAAGTACACAGTCCAGTGTAAAAGGTTTTTAATAATCTTACTAGACACCGAAGGTGGAAGCCTTGGTGTAAGAGTTTATTTCTTTCTCTGCTCCTGATTAAACTCCCCCCAACATGCATTTAAAAGATTATCAGGGCCTGTCAATTCTTCTGCTAAACTAAAATAACAACAATAAACCTACTGCTGTCGAGTCGAGTTGATTTCGACACACAGCGACCCCATAGGACAGAGTATAACTGCCCCATAGGATTTCCAAGGAGTGGCTAATAGATTCGAACTGCCAACCTTTTGGTTAGCAGCTGAGCTCTTAACCACTGCACCACCCGGGTTCCTCTTTTGCTAAAATGCCTCCTTATTTCATTTCCTTCCTTTGAGTACCTAATCTTTTCTAAGTTGGATCATGAAAATATTCCTCATTGATCTCCTTGTTCCCTGTGACAATAACATATATTGGCTCCCATTGTTACAGGAATAATTTCCAAATCCATTAGCATATTAGTCAAGGATTTCTACAATCAGGACCCAGTCTCTTCTTCCAGACTAATTCTTCACAACTGTCCCTATGCTCTAATTCTTTCAAACAATATGCATCTTGTTTTTAATCTTCTATAACTTTATTCATATCTGTCCCTTTGTCAAAATGCCTCTTCCTTCTTCTCTACCTATTCAAACTCTTCTTTATAGTTGATCTCTTTAAAGTTCATTAGAGATGTTCTGGTGACCTCCCATCCCATAAAGAATTAATTGTTTCCTCATTTTCACTTCTATGGCCATTGGCTTTTACTTCTCTACTATCCTTATATCATACCTTCTTATATCCATTCATTTATTTGTCCATTCAGCAAACCATTTCAGAATGTGTCTACTCTGTCAGGCACTGTGCAGTATTCCAGTGACATACAGATGAGCAGCCTGTGTACATCTGTCTTTTTCACCCTAAATTCCAGAAGGTACTTCTAAGTCTTCATGCTTGTCCTCCTTCCTGTAGTCTAGCTCATTCTTTGTATGAAGTAGATGCTTACCAAATTTTCAGTGATTAAATCAGGCCAGTATCTGCAACTCTTTCTGTAGAATCTATCTCTAGAAATAGTGTCAGGTCAAAGGTACTTTCTTTGGGAGGCTAACTCATCTGTTTGTAATCGAGCGCTCTCTGAACATCAGCAGTGAGAACTAAGTTTCCTTTTTCAGGGACTTTCCAACCCTCTTCTTTGAAGCTATTTTCTACCCTAACCTATGAGAAAATATTGACTGAAAGAATTCCTGAAACTAGGGTCAGGTGTGTCCATGAAATAAGTTCTTAACAGCCTGGGAACTTCCAAGGCACTCCAGGAAGTATTTCCCTGGGTATATATATGCTCTTTAAGCCTCTGTGGCAATAGTCAACCAACTTGGGCTCTCCAGGGAAGGAAACCAGTCCAAATCCCCAGTGTTTGATGAAGTTAGCTAGGGCTTTTAAAACATGGATGGCTACAGTCTTGCCATAAACTCTGCTAAATCTGTTTAAGGAGCGTGAGGAGAGGAAGCAAGGAGGTGGGAGGGAGCAATGCCAGTAAAGTCAGAGAGTGAGGGTGTGAGAAGAGGCAGGGGCCAAGCAGAGAGCTTAGAATCTTTGTTCTAACTCAACAGAGCCAGAAGAGGAAGAAGGTTCAGTGGCAATTTGTGTTTCACAGCCTGTAAATCATGTCTGCACTCCCTCGGGCCAAGATGTTTTTCAGGATTTCTTTTAATATCATATTGCACCTCAGAATCATCTTTTCCATGCAAAATGAACACATGGCTTCCAAAGGTATGGTTGCAGGGAATGAGAGAGTTAGAGGAGTCATAGTGGTTCTTAATTGTATCAGCCTAGAAAAGACATAATCGTTGGCCAGACTATGTCACATAGCCCCAAACTAACTACAAAAGATGGGGAAAATACAGGGGAGCACATGGATATTTGGTGAACAGTATAACACATTGTCAGATTATTTATGCACATTTGCATATGTAGAAAGTCTCTAAAAATGAATTTGTTTAAAAAGCACCCTGTACAAAAATTTACAAAATATATCTATGTTCAAAACTTGTTGTTTCTGAACCTGTCAAATATGTAATTCCATATACTACAACAATATATAACCTCATAACTTGATAAGGGGAAAATGAGCAAATGCTTTAAAAAATAATGATAGACTTTCCCTTTCAAAGTCAAGTGTTTGTTATTTAACCAAAAAACCAAATCCATTGCCATCAAGTCATAGCGACCCTATAGAACAGAGTAGAACTGCCCCATAGAGTTTCCAAGGAGTGCCTGGTGGATTTGAACTGCCAAACGTTTGGTTAGCAGCCGTAGCTCTTAACCACTGCATCATCAGGGTTTCCTTGTTATTTAAAGGGGCAGATAAAATGACTTAAATACCTGGATTTTTTTCATTCTATGTGATTCTAATAATTGGTTGAACTAAAATTGGTACATAGTTACTAGTCTTACATAAAAAACGAAAACCAAACCCATTGCCATAGAGTCAATTCCGGCTTACAGAGAGCTTATAGGACAGAATAGAACTGCCTCATAGGGTTTCCAAGGAGCATCTGGTGGATTCGAATTGCTGACCTTTTGGTTAGCAGCCGAGCCACCAGGCTCCAATCCTTATGTATATAATATAAATGAAAGGGTCTATTTTAAATTAATAATTAAGAAATAATTATAAATTTATAATCCCTAGAGGAAAGAGAAGCCCTAGTGGCATGGTGGTTAAGAGCCATGGCTGCTAACTAAAAGACTGGCAATTTGAATCCACCAGCTGCTCCTTGGAAACCCTATGGGATAGTTCTACTCTGTCCTATAGCTGGAATCAACTTGACGGTACCTAACAACAACAGAGGAAGGAAGCAATGATACAGAATCAGTAATAAACTCATATATGTATAAGTATTTCTCGGGGTGGGGGGGAAGAATTTTAACCTTGGAACAAGATCATCAATATTTTTAAATATAATAGAATGAATTTTTTTTTTTTTTTTTTTAGAAAAAATGTTGAAAATAAAAATTGGATATTAAGGAAAAATCAGATTAACTTTTGGGAACTGCAGAGTTATTTTAACATTTACCATTTGAAAAATAACTTTTTAAGTCTATTAAACATAACAGATTGGAATTATCTTTAAACATATTTAATAATTTTATGAAAATATCTGGATAACCTAAAACCAAACGACTAACTTGAAAGAAAAAGTGAAAGGAGGAAGGAGGAAGGGAAGCAGAGAAGAAGAAAGTAAAGAAGGCAGGCAGGTAGGCGTGCTATTAAGGAATTCAGGAGTAATGAGAAGGCTTTTCTAAAATTTTTGCAATTGCTCCTGAATATAGATCTGTGGTTTGACCTGTAAACTATAGCGTGTTTGAACTAAGTGATTTAAAGTCTGGTAAGTGGTACCTGATTCTTAAGTGGCTGGATGTCAGGCATTAATACTATTTTCTTAAATCATTTGCATAAAATATTAACAATATTTATGAAGCATTTATTATTTGCAAAGCATTGTTTTAAGTTCTTTATGTGCGTTGTCTTCTTTAAATAATCCTATACAGTGGTTACTATTATTACCCCTATTTCACAGATGAGAAAAACAAGGCATAGGGAAATTAAGTAACTTGTATAGATTTGTACAGCCCTTAGAGGCTATAGATTGGTATGCTTTAGGATTTAATCCAGATTTTCTGATTTCAGAACCCACATCCTTAATCATTGTCTTTATAAATATGGAAGAGCACATTCTATTCAGAAATAGATAGGCTAACTTCCTTTTAGTCTTGCAAGACCATGTTTATGGTTATGGTCCTCTCATGCTGTAGCATTCCAAAGGATGCCTGGAATACGCAAGAAGTCCCTGGGTGGCACAAAGAGTTAAGCGCTCGACTACAAGACAAAAGGTTGGCAGTTCGAACCCACCCAGAAGTGCCTTGGAAGACAGACATGGCAATAAGTTTCTAAAAAATCACAGCCTTTAAAATCCTATGGAACAAGTTCTACTGTGCATACAAGGGGTCACTGCGAGTTAGAAATGACTCCTTGGCAACTAACAACAACAATAACTGGAATAGACATAGTGTCTTAGCTATCTAGTGCTGCTATAACAGAAATACCGCAAGTGTATGGCTTTAACAAACTGAAATTTGTTCTCTCAGAGTTTAGGATGCTAGAAGTACAAATACCAGGTGCTAGCTCCAGAGGAAGCCTCTCTTTCTCTGTTGGCTCTGGAGAAGATCCTCATCATCAATATTCCCCTAGTCTAGGAGCTTCTCAGCACAGGGACCCTGGGTCCAAAGGATGAGCTCCACTCCTGGTTCTTCTTGCTTGGTGGTAATGAAGTCCCTCTCTTCTTTGTATCTTGACTCAAGATACAAACTAATACTATAGATTGAGTCCTGTCTCATTAACATAACTGCCTCTAATCCTGCCTCATTAACAGTGTAGAAGTAGGATTTACAACACATAGGATAATCACATCAGATCACAAAATGGTGGACAACCACACAATACTGGGAATCATGGCTTAGCCAAGTTGACACACATTTTAGGGGGACACATTCAATAAATACCAAATAGTCATCTTCTCAAATAAACATGGTCTTACTTTCCAACCATTTTCTCTAAAATATTTTAATTCACTGTCTAAATAAAATCCACAAATAGTGGTTAAGTTATAATAAGGACAAAGTTTTGTGCTCAAGAAGAGAAGCATCCCCGTTGTCACTCGCTCTTTTCCCTGCCCCTACCAGCTATATTTCTGAAGGTTAGGTGCATCCATTTAAGTTTCAAAGATTTAAGCATTTAACCCAGGGCAGTAAAGCTTTAGTGGGCCTGAAGAGCTGTATTATAGAAGCTGTCTCATTGCTCCTGTATGGTCTACGTGAAATTACTTTGGCTTCCGGAAGTGTTTGAGCTCAGTGTAAACTGGCACACGGATCCCAGTGCTCTTTTAACATTTTGCTTGAAAAGAAGCCTATTAGCATTGCTTTCTTTATACTCACTTTTAATGGCGGAAACATTTTGCAGATATTATGGAATTCCCCGTTGAGGAAAATGAAGTGCTGGTTTTAGACAGCCCACATTTTAATGATGGAATAGGCACTCAGCACATTGTAGTTGCTCAATAAAGGCTTGTTGAAAGGAATTAAGTTTTATCAGTGGCTTGAGTCCAAGAAAAACATCTGTTTGGATGATGCAAGTTCAAATCCAGGTGCTCTCTGTGTGGCATATTTAGACCAGGTGTTGAGTAAAGGGACCTCAAATCTAAATGTTAAAAAAGAAGGGTGGAAGAAATTTAAAACAAAGCCAAGCATAGTGATTCCTTACATTTTTAGAGTAGTTGCCAGGTTTCTATCACCCTGGCAGGTGGGCAGAAAAGATTGTCTCCACTTTGCATGTGACACAATTGAGACCTGAGGGTAGTAAAAGTGAATTCTGCAAGATTAGCTAGTTTGAGCCTGGTAAAACCTAGAGTAGAGTCACAGATTTGACTCCAGGCAACACCACTGCCCTGCCACTCAAAAGGAAACTCTACTGTAACCAGACAGCATTGTTTCGGTGACAGTTGTATTTACTCTACCTACATCTGAGCTTTGCTTCCCAGAAGACTCAATTACTCATTGCTAGCACCACGCACATTCAAGAGTCATGTGTATGGTATTCATTAGAAGAGAAAAGTAAAATAACTCAGAGCTGTATCTGTTTCCCCAGGAAGGGTGAAATGACTCCCATTGACGGTGGAGCCTTAGGGTGCAGATGATGGAAATGACCGAGAAAGGGGGAGGAGGAGGCAGCAAGGTCAGAGTCACAGTGGGTGGGGGTGGATATTTACTGGAGCTCCTCTCCTCGCTCCATCAACTTTCTTACTCACCAGTCCATAACAATGACTTCTCCTTCCCTGATATTTCCCTTGAATGAACTGGCTCCGTGTACTGATGATGTTCCTAAGCTTTGGGGGGGAGGACTGCCCGTGAAGGTTCATCTTGCATAATTTTTACAATGCAAATTACATATAACTTTAAGAATTTACAGCTGATACTGTTATTGCTGTGTGGTGGCTATGGTGGCTATTCAGAACACTGACTTTAGCATTGTACTAATATGTTCAGGGGCTTCGTGGTGTGGGCATAAATGCCTAAGTTATTTGTGGTTGAGCAATGGAGACATCACAGCTTCTGATCCAAAATATACATCAGCCCAAATTCTTTCTTTTCCAGATTCCTTGGGTCTCCATTTATGAGTGTAGGAGGTGAGGTAGGAACCTTAAAATCTAGAAATTTTGCTGCATCTGAAAATAAGGAACAATGAAAATGAAGTTAAGTGTCTTTTGGAAAGATCAAACCTGTTTTAGATTTTCAAATAAATTCAGCAAAAATAATGTATGGACTTTCAGAATCCTGGAAACCTTGGTGCCTTAGTTTCCTAGGGCTATTCTAACAAAAAGTACCACAAGTGGGTGGCGTTAAAGAACACAAATTTATTTTCTTACGGTTCAGATGTTTGAATTCAGGCATAGCTCGGGGGGTGGGGGGGAGGTCCTTCTTTGTCTGTTTCAGCTTCTAGTAGGTACCAGCAATCTTTGGCATTCTTGGGCTTGTAGAAGAGTCCCTAGCTGGCACCGAGGGTTAATTCACCTGGCTCCTAACTAAAAAGTTGAGGGTTTGAGTCCACTCAAAGACACCAGATATCAGAAGAAATGCCTGGTAATCTACTTCCCAAAGATTAGCCACTGAAAACCCTCTGGAGCACAGTTCTGCTCTGACACACATGGGGTTGCCATGAGTTGGAGTCAACTTGACGGCTACTGGTTTGGTTTCTTGATTTTGAGCTTGTAAATGCATCTGCCATATGTGTCTGTATTCATTCACACGGAGTCTTCCCACGTGTGTGTGTCTTTGTGTCCATCTTGTTCTTTCTGTAAGACACCCCTCAGAAGTGATCAGGCTTAGGACTCACCCTACTCTAATACGATCTCATTAACATAACAAAGAAAACGTTATTTTTAAACAGGGTCATGTTTTTAGATACAGAGGCGAGGACTTCCACATTTCTTTTTGTGAGACACAATTCAATCCGTAACGCTACGGATAAGAAACATACGTGTTAATTATTAGATGCTCCGGTTGTAAGCTTCTACTGGTAGCAGAGAATCTAAGACAAATTTCCTAGCTGCCATTGGGGCAAGTCCAAATTCCAGGAAATTAGGTCCGTATTTTGTTGTTGTTGTTGTCAGGTGCCGTCGAGTTGGTTCCAAATCGTAGCGACTCATGTACAACAGAATGAAACACTGCCTGGTTCTGTGCCATCCTCAAAATCATTGCTATGTTTGAGCCCATTCTTGCAGCTACTGTGTCAATCCATCTCATTGAGGGTCTTCTTCTCTTTTCCTGACCCTTTTCTTTACTAAGCCTGATGTACTTCTCCAGGGACTGGTCCCTCCTGATAACATGTGGGACCCCATATTTTAGGGCCCCAGAAAAGGGTATAAGCTTTGAAAACTAAGTCAAATCTAGGAGAACTTTAGTCACTAACTTTTTTTGGTTCTCTGCCATGTAATAAAAACAAATACTCTTTTTAAAAACAAAACATATTTTTATAACTGAAATAGGTACGGAACTGAAAACATTGTAAGCAGCAACCCCACAAATGGTCTCTGAGTAAGGAAGTAGAACAGCATGGAATACTAAATGATAGTTAAGGTCAATGATCGGGGCTTAAACAAAAGCCCTATATTGGGCCAGCTCTGAATAACTTTTCAAAAAATAAGTGTCAGGGAATGCTGTTTATTTGCCAATAATATTACCATGGCTCAGTCTGGCCGCTGATAACAAGAAAAGAAATTCCAATAGAGTTGCAGGGCTAGAGGGCAGAGGGGAGCTGGGATGATGACCTGGCTAACCAGGGAGCAAACAGTTAAGCACTCCACTATAGCAGAAAGTTTGGCAGTTCAAATCCACCCAAAGGCTCCTCGGAAGAAAGGCCTGGAGATCTACTTTTGAAAGATCAAGCCATTGAAAATCCTACGGAGTACAGTTCTACTCTGATAAACACGTGGAGTGACCATGAGTCGGCATTGACTCCACAGCAACTTTTTTTTTTTTTTTTAAATCTGGGTAAAATAATACTGATTCATTTTTCTTCAGTATAAAATACATATTGAGCACCTACTAACACAAGGTACAAGTCTAGCCATTTTGGTACTTTAAATTAGATGTGTGTTTTGCTCTCACTGGATCTAATATATACCCATAAATACTTTTAATGAATGACAGAAAGGAATGCATTTCATAAAAGAGTAATAATCAAAGTGCTATGACAGCTCAAAAACTAAAAACCAAACTCACGGCTCTTGAGTTGATTCTGACTCTTAGTGACCCTATAGGACAGAGTAGAACTATCCCATGGGGTTCCCAAGGCTGTAATCCTTACGGAAGCAGACTACCACATCTATCTCCTGCAGAGCAGCTGTCGGGTTCCAACCACAGACCTTTCCTTTCGCAGCTGAGCACTTAAATACTGTGCCACCAGGGTTCTTTATGATAGCTCAACAGACTCTAAAATCACTCCTGATAGGAGGAGCAGGCTAATGCTTTTAAGCCAGAATTAGGGAAATATGGAACATGTGGAGGTGCGGGCCATTCCAAACAAAGGGAATATTATACTAACCAAACCAAAACCGCCAACCTTTCAGTTAGCAGAGATTGCTTCACCACCGCACCCCCAGAGCTCCATTATACTAACAAATATATTATGTTTGAAAACAAATAATATTATCAAAGGCATACAGCCGAGAAAGTGTAATTTGGGCATATGAAACCACCTGCTTGACTAACGGGATGTAGTGAGAAATCAGGCTGAAAGGCCATGTTAGACCAAGTTATTTAAAATTCTTTCTTTAGTTAATTACTGAAGGTTTCATGTATGTACTGATCAAACAAGGAAGTTATACAGAGACCGTACTTAGGATTAATGCAGCAGTTGTGTATCTAGAAGAGACTTACAGACTCTCCATGGCTTTAGTTTAAATTAGAAGTAACAGGACCAAGAATTGCAGCACGGTCCTAGGCAAAGGAAAGAAAAAAATGACACCAAGCATTTGGGTCAAGTTCCCAGAGAAACTGGTGGCTCCATGAACAGGATTGGGAAACTAGAAGGAGGGGAAGCTTTGCAAGGGAAAATGAATGAGCTCCGCTCCAGATAATGCCTTAGAGATCACCATTCAGATAATCTAACTCCAATAGGGGTTAGAAATCCAATCTTGAAACCCAGGAGAGATACCAAGGTGGTAAATATAGATTCGAGAGTCATCCGCTGCCTAGATGCAGTCACTGAAGCTGACATTAGATGAGAGTGTTGAGGGAGTGATTGCAAAGGGAGAGGGAAAGTCAAGGACAAAGACCTTCATGTCTTTCTTTGGGGAACAAAGATGTTGGACTTCTAAATAGCCACTGCTTCACCCGCTACATTTTTTAATTTTTACTTCTAAAATGTATTACGACTGTTTGCAGCCTAAAACAGAAGTCCTCAATATTTGGGTTAGCTATAGTTAATATTTTTTTTTTTTCTCTAGAGATTTGAGGTTCGAGGGCAGCCCTATTGCTGTTGTTAGGTGTTGTCAAGCTGATTGCAACTATAGCAATCCAACGTGACAGAGTAGAACTGCCCCATAGGGTTTCCTAGGCTGTAATCTTTATGGGAGCGGATCTCAAGGTTTTTCTCCTGTGGAACTGCTGGATGGGTTCGAACCGCCAACCTTTTGATTAGCAGCTGAGTGCTTAACTGTTGTGCCACCAGAGCTCCTTAGGGCAGCCTAAGAGTGTGTTATGTATGATGGAGATGATGCTATTGACAGTGGTGATTATACTGTATGGCTGTGTGTATGTGTGTGTGGTAATAGCCAGATTTTCCTTATCAAAAAAAGCAGTAAATAAATATATACAACCATTTCCACCACAATATTAACAGTATTACTGAAAGTGTTAATAGTTAAGTAATATGCATAAGTATTTACCCTCACAACAGCTTTCTGAGGTGGGAACTATTTTCACCCAGTCTTTCTACACAAGGAAGTGAATCTCAGCAGAGTTGAGTGTGTTTCCCGATATCACAAAACTGTTAAGTAGCAGGCAAAGATTCTAATGGCTGACCCCAAAACTGAGATCTTAACCATTATATTTTCCTGCTTTGAGACAATCTATAAGTAAATGGTAAATCATGGCCATCTTAATATCATTATGTATTTGTCTCTTTATGCCTAAAGAAGGCATGAATAATTTTATTTTAAAAAATTAACATCCAGTAAAATTGACTTTTTTGATGTACCAAAACCAAATCAAACCCGCTGTTGTCAAGTCTATTCTGACTCAGCTACCCTATAAGACAGAGTAGAACTGCCCCATAGGGTTCCCAAGGCTGTAAATGTTTATGGAAACAGATTGCCATGTCTTTCTCCCTCCGGGTGGGCTGATGGGTTCAAACTGCTGGCTTTTCGGTCAGCAGCCCAGAGCTTTAATCGCTGCGCCACTAGGGTTCCTTTTTGGTGTACAGTTCTGTGAATTTTAACATATGGTAAGACTCATGTCACTCCCATAATAATCAGGATGCAGAACAATTCCCTAACCCTGAAAGCTCCCTGGAGCTATCCCTTTGTATTCACACCCTCCCTAATACCTGGCAACCACTGATCGGTTCTTCATCACTGTAGTTTTTTTTCTTTTCTTTTTGAGAGTGTAATCCAAATGGAATCATATAGTACGTAACCTTTTGAAACTGGCTTCTTTCACTCATTCTAATGCCTTTGAGATTCATCCAAGTCATTGCTTTTATCGTTGGTTTGTTGAGTACTTTTCCATGGTGTGAGTGTAACTCAGTTTGTTTACCCATTCACCAGTGGATGAACAGTTGAGTATTTTCCAGTTTGGGGTGATTATGAATAGAACTTCCATAAATATTCTCAGACAGGTTTTTATGTGAATGGAAGTTTTCATTTCTTTATGGTAAATAAGCAGGTGTGGGATTGCTTGATCGTACAGAAAAATGTACTTATATCATTTTTTATACGAAATCATTTAATGTTAAGTGCTATCTGTGGTAACACCTACAGTAAGTCATCTTGCTTTCTAAAATATGCTGCAAGTGAAGAAAAGAATGGCCTGCTAGCATAAAGGCTGTGGGAGACAGAATCCGGGAAAGAGTCAATTAAAGAAGTACATAGAAATTATCTAGACCATTCCCCACAACCTACAGGGAGGGCAAATGAGGCTCCCAACCCACTGTGATTTGTTATATCATGAGTTTTGTTATGGTTGAGGCCAAAACTAGGTCTCTTAACTCCCAAGCCATGGGAATTTTTTTTTCTAGAAAGGAAAACGAAACCCTTCTGTCAGGGGAAGCCACAACCTCAGTGGAAGTAATGCTAACAATTACACTTATAATATTTTAAAAATGGAGACATACATGCTCTATTTTAGACTTTAAGGATTTTTCCAATGGCATACATGAGTATGTTTATTGAAAACTTGTCTATTTCAGTGTTCTGAAGTTATAAACACTAATTTAAAGTCTTCTATAAACATTTAAGTATGAATGATATTCTTTGTAAATATAATATCATATAAAGAAGTTATGAAGAGTTAGTTCCATGCTGGGTATTTTGAGGCCATCACATACAAAACAAATGTTTAATGTTAACCCAATATCCCATTATGTAAATAGCTAAACCTAAAGTTATGCTAAACATGAGTTATACTTGCTTATGAAGTCTGTGTGTTTGAGAGCAATGTTCATTTGATATACCTAGAGTGATTATTATATAACTTATAATTGTCCATTAGGCGAATTCTTCATGAAATGTTTTGTTTTAAGGTCTGATGAGTCTGTGAGGTAATAAACATTAACATTTCTAGTATTTGCCAACTGAAAAAGAGGAGCATAAAGGAATTCAGTAGTCAGCAAAAGGTACATTTAAAGATAACGTTCATTTCTACCTCAAAAAATATAATTTCAACGAGAAGCAATGAAAAATATAATTTCCTATTCGAAGAAGCTTGATTTTTGTGGGAAAGGAAGTGGCAGAAAAGGGTAAAATAGATAAGATCATTTTCCATTTTATCTAAAGATTATTGGTATTATTAGACAGACAGCAGCTGTAGCTAAGAAGACCACCACAGGTTTGTTACCTCTTTGAATTGCCCGTTTTGTTCGTTTGTTTTTTGTTTTTTTTTATCATGGACAGATGTGCAACTCTCCGTCTAGCTAGTGAGAGTAGAGAAGACAGCTAACCTCCGGAGCTGACAGATGTTCTACATAAATTGTTTATTTATTGTTTAATAAATAAAATTAATTAGTTGTTTTTGAAAGCAGGAAAATGACAAAAAACGCCAGCTTGGAGAAAAGACCAGAAAAGCAATCCTTGGTGAAAACTAGGGACCCCGGAGCAGAAGAGAGGAAGGAGTAGTACTCACAGCAAACACAGTCCCCTGGGAAAAGCCACGTCTCCATCATCTCTCTGCTGACAGTTGGTAATCTTGATGTTTTCTGAGAGAATGTTTCTTTGTAGGATTCTTGATTTCCATGGATAATCTATTGATTAAGTGTTTATGTTGTTTTACTGAGAATGGAATGTATATTTTTAATGGCTTGTGGGACACCTCAGTGATCTTTTATCCATTCTCTAAAGTCCAATATCCTATGTTGGTCCTTGGGCAACTAGTCCACTAAGGGCAATGACCTGGACACTCTGTTCACCTCTGACTTATCCTTCTGGTAACTTCTGTCCATAGCTTACCTCGGCAGGTAAGATGTGGAAAGATACCTTTATTAAACCATGTTGTTGTTGTTGTTAGGTGCCGTCAGGTCAGTTCCAACTCAGCAACACTGTGTACAACAGAACTAAATACTGCCTGGTCCTGCGCCTTCCTCACAATTGTTGCTATGCTCAAGCCCATTGTTACAGCCACTGTGTGAATCCGTCTTGTTGAGGATCTTCCTGTTTTTTTTTGCTGGCCTTCTACTTTACCAAGCATGATATCCTTCTCCAGGGACTGATCCCTCTTGATAACAAGTCCAAAGTATTGAGATGTAGTCTCGCCATCTTTGCTTCTAAGGAGCATTCTGGTTGTACTCCTTCCAAGACACATTTGTTCATTCTTTTTGCAGTTCGTGGTAAATTCAATATTCTTCACCAACACCACAATTCAAAGACATTAATTCTCCTTCGGTCTTCTTATTCATTGTCCAGCTTTTGCATGCATATAAGGCGATTGAAAACACCATGGCTTGGGTCAGGCTCATCTTGGTCTTCAAGTTGACATCTTTGCTATTCAACACTTGAAAGAGGTCTTTTGCAGCTGATTTGCCCAATGCAGTGCGTCTTTTGATTTCTTGACTGCTGCTTCCATGGACACTGATTGTATATCAAGTGAAATGAAATCCTTGACAACTTCAATCTTTTCTCCATTTATCATGATGTTGCTTATTGGTCCAGTGGTGAGGATTTTTGTTTTCTTTATATTGAGGTGTAATCCATACTGAAAGCTGTGGTCTTTGATCTTCATCAGTAAGTGATTCAAGTCCTCTTCACTTTCAGCAGCAAGGTTGTGTCATCTGCATAACGCAGGTTATTAATGAGTCTTCCTCCAAACCTGATGCCCCATTCTTCTTCAAAGAGTCCAGTTTCTCAGATTATTTGCTCAGCACACAAACTGAATCAGTATGGTGAAAGGATACAACCCTGACACACACCTTTCCTGACTTTAAACCACACAGTATCTCCTTGTTCTGTTCGAACAACTGCCTCATGATCTACATACAGGTTCCTCATGAGCCCAATTAAGTGTTCTGGAATTCCCATTCTTCGCAGTGTTATCCATAAGTTATTATGATCAACGCAGTCGAATGCCTTTGCATAGTCAGTAAAACACAGGTAAACATCTTTCTGGCATTCTCTACTTTCAGCCAGGATCTGTCTGACATCAGCTATGCTATCCCTGGTTACACATCCCCTTCTGAATCTGGCTTGAATTTCTGGCAGTTCCTTGTCGATACACTGTTGTAGCCGCTTATGAATGATATTCAGCAAAATTTTACTTGTGTGTGATATTAATGATATTATTCAATAATTTCCACATTCAGTTGGATCACTTTTCTTGGGAAGAGGCATAAATATGGATGTCTTCCAGTTGGTTGACCAAGTAGCTATCTTCCAAATTTTTTGGCATAGCTGAGTGAGCATTTCCTGTGCTGCATCCATTTGCTGAAACATCTCAATTGATATTCCGTCAATTCCTGAAACCTTGTTCTTTGCCGATGTCTTCAGTGCAGGACTTCTTCCTTCAGTACCTTCAGTTCCTGATCATATGCTACCTCCTGAAATGGTTGAACGTCGGCCAGTTCTTTTTGTATAGTGACTGTATTCCTTCCATCTTCTTTTCATGCTTCCTGCGTCGTTTAATATTTTCCCCGTACAATCCTTCAATATTGCAACTCAAGGCTTGAAGTTTTTCTTCAGTTCTTTCAGCTTGAGAAATGCCAAGTGTGTTCATCCCTTTTGGTTTTTTACCTCCAGGTCTTTGCACACATCATTATAAAACCGCACTTTGTCTTCTTGAGCCGCCCTTTGAAATCTTCTATTCGGCTCTTTTACTTCATCATTTATTCCTTTCATTTTAGTTACTCAGCTTTCAAGAGCAAGTTTCATAGTCTCTTCTGACATCCACTTTGGTCTTTTCTTTCTTTTCTGTCTTTTTAATGACCTCTTGCTTTCTTCATGTTTGATGTCCTTGATGTCATTCCAGAACTCATCTGGTCTTCAGCTGTTAGTGTTCAACATGTTGTCAAATCTATTCTTGAGATGGTCTCTAAATTCAGGCAGGATATGCTCAGGGTTGTACTTTGGCTCTCGTGGACTTGTCCTAATTTTCTTCAGTTTCAACTTGAACTTGCATATGAGCAGTTGATGGTCTGTTCCACAGTCAGCTCCTGGCCTTCTTCTGACTGATGATATTTTCCATTGTCTCTTTCCATAGATGTAGTTGATTTGATTCCTGTGTATTCCATCTGGCGAGGTCCATATGTGTGCTCATCGTTTATGTTGTTAAAAAAAGGTGTTTCCAATGAAGAAGTTGTTAATCTTGAAAACTTGTATCATGTGATCTCTGGCATCAGTTCTATCACCAAGGTCATATTTTCCAGCTACCAATCCTTCCTCTTTGTCTCCAATCAGTAGTAGTTATCAGTGCATCCTGACTGCATGTATGATCAATTTCAGACTGCAGAAACTGGTAAAAATCTTCAATTTCTTCATCTTTGGCCTTAGAGGTTGGTGTGTAAATTTGAGTAATAGGTGTATTAACTAGTCTTATGAACTGGTCTTCCTTGTAGGCATATGGATATTATCTTATTACTGACAGTATTGTATTTCAAGATAGATCTTGAAAAGTTCTTTTTGACGATGAATGTAACACCATTCCTCTTCAATTTGTTGTTCTTGGCATAGTAGACCATATGACTGTCTGATCCAAAATGGCCAATACCAGTCCATTTCAGCTCACTAATACCTAGGATATCGATGTTTATGTGTTCTGTTTCATTTTTGATGTTTTCCAATTTTCCTAGATTTATGCTTCATACATTCCCTGTTCCAATTATTAACGGATATTTGCAGCTGTTTCTTGAATCATGCCACATCAGCAAATGAAGGTCCTGAAAGCTTGACTCCATCCACATCATTAAAGTCAATTCTACTTTGAGGAGGCAGCTCTTCTCCACTCATATTTTGAGTGCCTTCCAACCTGAAGAGCTCATCTTCTGGCACTATATCAGACAGTGTTTCACTGCTCTTCATAACGTTTTCATTGGCTAATTCTCTTCAGAGGCAGACTGCCACTTCCTTCTTCCTAGTGTCTTAGTCTGGAAGGTCAGCTGAAACCTGTCTGCCATAGGTGACCCTGCTGGCATTTGAATACTGGTGGCATAGCTTCCAGCATCATGCAGCATGCAAGCCCCTATACTATGACAAACTGAGAGACCTGTGGGGGTTATTAAACCATAAGGGAACCTTAACAGAAAGCGATTAGGAGATGATCACACAGAGGGAGAAACATTTCAAGGTAGGGAGGTTGAGGAAAGCAATAGCCAGGGGAAGTGAAGCAAGAGTGAGAATGGGTGATGCAGAGGCTAGAGACAAGGCACTGGAGTTCTGGAGTATATATTCCAGTGCTGCCACTTATATGCGATTTGACTTGCCAATGTTATTCGCCCTGGTGGTACCACTATGGAAAGAGTCCCTCCTCACTTTGAAGAGAAGTTAGGCCACAATCATGAGGCCAAAGGCTGATGTGAAGAGATTTTATTTAAAGAGAGAAAGGGGTGCTAGATGGAGGGAAAAAGAAGTGTTGAGTACCAGAAAACAGTGAGAGGGGATCAGAGCAAAAATCAAATTTGGGATATCAGAGCACGTGTGCATTACCTGGGAGCTAAGAGCAGATATTAGTATTAATATTTATAATAATAAGAAACTGATTTACCATCTGTGATTTCTTTTGCCACCTTGCTGTAATTATAGCATTGTCTTTAAGCCAGATGCTCTGGGTATTCCCAGATGCCTGGCTTCAATTCGTTGATTCACTGAAGGTTAACATTTGCTAACACCACTAGGAAACATACTACATATGGGGCAGGGAGAACGAGGAGTAGGAAACCGTTGTGGAACAAACCACTCTCTACACTCTGGAAACACTTGTTTCATAGGGATCTGGGTGGTCAGTATGAAAGTATAGGCGCTTCTTGATATCTGCACATTCGCCCTGGGCACTCTAACAGGATGACAGTCGGCCGAGACTCTCGCTCTTCACGAAAGTCTATTTCTCATTGCTGGAGGGATTTTCCTGACCTTAAAAGATACACCGCCTCATTCCCAGTAGAAAACTCACGAAAGCAGCCTAGATGCCACGTACATACTCTTTAAACCAGTTGCCTTCAAGTCTAATACTCATGGCAACCTCGTGTGTTAGAAGAGAATTTAGCTCCATTGGGTTTTCAATGGCTGATTTTTCTGAAGTAGATCATCAGGCCCTTCTTCTGAGGCACCTCTGGGCAGATTCAAACCTCCTTCAGTTCAGTTAGAAGCTGAATGGACTCCATGCAGTCATTACTGTTCATTTACCCTCTATGCACATACCAGTGTGAGTGGTGTTAAGTACAGCTCTGCTTAGAACCAGAATCAACCTTTAGGAATGCTGTATTACAAATAGACAATTATGTTATTCGTCTTTGGAACTGACAGAATAAGGAAAGAGTGTTTTTAATCCACTACCCCTGTCAATTTATCCACGCCCCCTTTCAAAGAAGGAGCTGATCTTGAATGTCAACATTTCTAGCCGTCACCATTTAATTTTTTTTTTAAAATCAAATCACAATGTGCCAATCATATTAAAGAAATTTCTGACATAAAAGCTCAGAGTCACTGAAACCTAAAATACCAAGTATTTATTTTTTATAATATTTCTTCAATGCTATCCATATGATTACATATTTTTATAGTTACAACCATCATTTTTAACTCTTCTTCCCCATATTACATTATAATATTTTCCTATGTTTTCTATATAGTTTTCAGATTTATAATTTCAATAATGAGTGATTAATATTTTAAAACTGAAAATTTCCCCTTACCTGATTTAAGGCAAAGAGTTTGTGGTATTTATTTATATAAAGAGAATAAACATAGCTATAGTATAGCTATAGATATCCATTGTAAAGTTCACATTGAAATAATAGAGATTCCTGGCTATGTCACTATGACCAAGGTTCAGTCTTTGCTTTGGCAGCATCAATAGTTTTTAAAATTGATTTTATTTTTGTGGTGCTAAATATGAATTTAGGCATAACTTTCTGCTGGGTAGTAATTATGTTAGATATATTGAAGATGATACAAAAATTCATCATAATTGACCATTAATATTGTTAAAAATAAGAAGGGAAAAGGTACTTAAATGTGTCTGTGGCTCACCCATCACTAATCTCCTTAACACTAAGTTGTGGGACACCTCTGAGTGCCCCAAGGAATGTATTGAGAATCAGGGAGTCTTTGTACTTGACTCCTTAGCTAACTCTTTGGGTCGATGACAGCTGCTCTTGCAATTAGCCCTTCCCCTGACCTCATGGTCAACCACAATAGCCTTGGAGATTTCAGGAAGGGAAACTATTGCTTTTAAGGTATCTGGACAAGACCTGCATGTGTGCAAATTAATAGGGGAACTGTTTTCTGTGCTTTATTCCCCTTTTTCTCTCTTGGTTACAAATTGTCCCCATCCATATGTGACAGGCACATCTGGTTACCTACTCTAATGGGTGAAGAAATGGATCTAACAGGAAGGGGAAACCATATAATATTCCCCAGGAATGTTTAAAAGAGAATTCCTCAGCCTTTCACAGAAAACAGGAGTCTGAAGGGGACATCCTAAGCTGAAGAATAATTTGCTTGTTTGACTTACCTCTTTTAGTCCGTAAGGTTGAAATATGTAGAATAAGATGATACTAGGATGGATCCAGAGTATAAAAATTAAAAAAAAAAAAAAAAAATCTTTAACCGATTACAATAACAGGTTTGTAATGAATAAACTTCCTTTCCTTTCCTTGAATCTTCCTATCTCATAGAGGAGCTAGAGGCCATGAATACTTACTCTCTTCAGATCTATGTCTGCTGAATCCAGAAAGTAGTTTGTGGCTCAGAGTCTAGTTTGGAGTTATTTGCGGCAGGGGTCAATGATCCCATGTAAACAATCTCCAGCTGTCTCTGTCTTTCACCCCGCCCTTTGATTTCAGTCAGGGAGAGTCGTCTACCTTCCTTGGATGGTGCAAACAGCTTACATGCTTGGTTGCTAACTGAAAGGTTGGTGATTTAAGCCTACTCAGACATGCCTCAGAAGAAAGGCCTGGCAGTCTACTTCTGAAAAATCAGTTGTTGAAAACACTATGGAGCACAGTTCTACTCTGACACATATGGGGATGCCATGAGTTGGAATCAAATTGACAACAACTGATACTGGTTTAGAGTTGTCTGCAAGCTGTGAGAAATAGTGTTGAATTGGAGAAGGTCGATCGTTCAGTGACTTGTGCCCACCTAAGCCTGATACGTAAGATACCTAAGAGTGAAGAAGATAATCGGAACAAAGAGAAACTAGCTGCTGAGAAAGGGAGCGATAGGAGCAGGGTAGCTGGAGATATGGTGCTGGAAGCTGTAGGAGAAAGAGTAAGTGAGAGACTGAAGGTGGAGCTGATCTCAGGTGAGTAGAGCTCTTGATAGAGCTGATGTGCACAGTGCTGATGGCAGAAACAAGGCACACTGGGTTGGAATAACACAGTAAAGCTTTTTTCTCAGCCATTTCAGGTGGTGACACGTGCAAACTTGTCCAAACAGGGCAAGGAGAAGGGAAGTGACAAAACTCAATGATAGTCTCAAAGGAAGTGGAAAATTAATTCTCATTGTTTTCCTAAAGACCTAGGAAAATAACATTCCTGAAATACTGTTCACTCTCTTGCTGGTCGCACTCCCCAAATCTCTCATAATGAGGAGGGACTCACCACTACCTTCATTGATGTATTTTGTGTATTTTGACAACCCTACCTAAATCACTTTCCAAAAAAAGATGAAACTACAAGTTAATAAACTTCAAGAAAGTTGAATTGATAAAACAAAGATATTTTTTAGATAGCATTGGCCAAATAACCCAGTAAAATATCTTAAAATCGAATGATCGTGGCAAAAGTATTTGTTGGAATTATAACTTTAATCTACTTCTACCCATTATAATTATTCTATTGTCTATGATGGCTATGAGTCAGAATCAACTTGAAGGCAACAGGTTTGTTTGTTTTTAAATATATGACAGTTCTTGAAAAAATGCTTTTCATATTTACTGTTTGAGCTTCTCTAGTATCTAGAGTACATACAGCCAGCCATGCCATGAAGAATATGACTTTATTTTATTAACTAAATACTTACAGTAATGTAACAACAGGTGCTACCACATTACATAGGAAATGTTCCATAAAGATTTCTCAAATGAATTAAGTAACAAAATAAAAGGAGTTGCAACAAGTGTTAAATATCATAAATAACTTCTAAATAAATGAAAAAATTAAAAACGTTCTAAGGGCAAAAATCATCCTCTTCCCCCTGCATATAACAAGGAAACCCAAGTATAGTCAAGGAGTAAATCATTAATTACAGTAGGTATTCCAGCATTTCTTGATGGAGTTAGAATTTTTAAATATTATTTCCAGTAGGTTTAAACTTAAATCCTCCTCTGAAGCATTATTTGGAAATAAACTGAGAAGTCTTTATTATGGAGGTCAGATAGCATTTTCTAGAAGACAGGAAGGAAAATTAGCTCTTTTATCTCAAGTCTCTCATTCACACTGCCAAGCCTTCCCCAGCTGCCTCTATTGAAGCTGCATCAGAGCAGCGCCTGAGAGATTTTGGTTTAACCTGAAGTTGCTGCTTTGACTGTATTAATGATATTAAGCCAATAAGTACATGGATTATTCAAATTGATGTCCTTGAATGATTTCAAGACCTTTCAGCAGGTAACGTCTAAGTGCTAAGAAATTTGACTTAATTGATGCTAATGGCATTAATATTTAATGAAATTTTTCCTGTAAAATATTAATAGTTAATTTCCTAAGGATAGCACTGTAACGTGTATACCAGTGGTTCTCACTCAAAGTCAATCTGTCCCCTCCCCTCGGGGGACAAGTGGTAATGTCTGGAGATCTTTTTGGTTGACATAATGAGGAGGGAGTTGCTACTTGCCTCTAGTGGATTAAGGCTAGTCTCTTAGTTATCTAGTGCTGCTGTAACAGAAATACCACAAGTGGATGGCTTTAATAAACAGAAATTTATTCTCTCACAGTCTAGGAGGCTAGAAGTCCATATGCAGGGAGTCGGCTCCCGGGAAAGTTTTTTGCTTTCTGTTGGTTCTGGGGGAAGGTCCTTGTCATCGATCTTACCCTGGTCCAGGAGCTTCTCAGTGCAGGGACCCCCAGTCCAAAGGGCATGCTCTGCTCCTGGTGCTTCTTTCTTGGTGATATGAAGTCCCTCTCTCTCTGCTTGCATCTCTCTCCTTTTATCTCTTGCAAAATAGAAGGTGATGCAGCCACACCCCAGGGAAACTCCTCTTACATCAGATCAGGGTTGTGACCTGATAAAGGATGTTGCATCCCACCCTAATCCTCTTTAACATAACCTAATCTTGCCTCGTTAACCACAGGCAGAGATTAGGATTTACAACACGTAAGAAAAGTCAATCAGATCACAAAATGGTGAAAATCATGTAATACTGGGAATCATGGTCTAGCCAAGTTGACACATATTTTTTGGGGACGCTACTCAATCCATGACAGCTAGGGGTCTGGCTAAACATCCTACAATAAAAAGGACAGACACCCCACCCCCCACTACCACAACAAAGAATTATCAGTCCAACATGTCTGTAGTGCCATAACTGAGAAATTCTTGTGTCCAGGTATAAGGATAAACTATCATGCAATTTGAGGAAGCACACCGACAACTACATCTAAAGACATTTTGAGACTTTGATTTATAGTTATGAAAAATCTGACATAGTACATTTCCCCTGTGCCTAAACTACTCCCTAATAATAAATTAGGTTTCTTATGACATTGCATTAACTGTTTAAAACCACTAGGGAGCTATTCAGTATGTCTGATGTATTAAACACTGCTTTGGGGTATTTAAATAGTTAACGGAACTTTCAAGAGTACCTAATTTACAAATGAGCATTACGAGAACCAACACATGTGAAAACAGACATAAATGCACTTGAAAATAAACACATAAACACCCTTCAATGTTCAGAGGACACAGAGTGATCTAAGTTAGGTCTGTGTGCTTGTGTATTGAAGACAGAGGGTCATTAGTTAGAAATGATCAGAGGTGAATTTTGATCTGAGTTTTAAAGGAAAAGAAAACTGTAGTTTGGAGGACATTCTAGTAATTCAGAAGACCTAGTTAATGTAAAACAGAAAGTGGTTAATTGCTAATTCAAAATCCTGAGGATTTTCAACAAATAAGAATTGAAGAAAGTGTCTAGTATCTACTGAGTGAAAATCATGTGAAATTGACACATTTTTAAATTAAACTTAAATTGATTTTTATGATAATGTTCATAGTGTTCTGGATACCTAGAATATGACTGATTTCTTTAAGGTAAATTTAATGAAATGTATATATTTTTAAATTTTGTAACATGTCACTATGTCAAAAATTTACCTAACTAATCACAAGGGAAACAAAACTGATTCAGATCTATGTTGGTACTTGTCTTAGTTATCTAGTGCTGCTATAACAGAAATAACACAAGAGGATGGCTTTAACAAGCAGGAATTTATTTTCTCACAGTTTAGGAGGCAAGAAGTCCAAATTCAGGGTGCTGGCTCTGGGGAAGGCTTTCTCTCTCTGTCAACTCTAGAGAAAGGTCCTTGTCTCTCCTAAGCTTCTGCTCCTGAAAAATTTTCATGTGGCTTGGCATCTCTATTCCCTCCTCTCTGTTCTGCTCATTTGTTTAATCTTTTTTATATCTCAAAAGAGAATGAATCAAGATACACCCTACACTAATCCTGCCTCATTAGCATAACGAAGACAACTCATTCCCAAATGGGATTATAACCACAGGTATAGAGGTTAGTATTTACAGTACATGTTTTGGGGGCACATAATTCAATCCATAACATTTCACCCTTTGACCCCCCCAAACTTCATGTCCTTGCCACATCCAAAACATATTCACTCCATGACATCATCCCAAAAGTCTTAAATCAACTCCAAGTCCAAAATCTCATTTTCTGAATCATCTAAATCAAATATGGGTGAGACTTTAGATGTATTTCATCCTGGGGCAAAATTCCTCTTTACTGTGAACCTGCGAATCTAAATATAAGTTATCTGTTTCCAAAGTACAATGATGGAACAGGCACAAGATAGACATTTCCATTACAAATGGGGGAAATGGAGGGAAAGAATGGATAACCGGCATCAAACAAGTCCAAACCAAGCAGAAGAACTTACATTAGCTCTCAAGGCTTGACCACCATTTGTCTGTGAGTTTGTCATACTGTGGTGGCTTGCATGTTGCTGTGATGGTGAAAGATATGCCACCAGGAATTCAAATACCAGCAGGGTCACCCATGGTGGACTGGCTGTAGTGGAGCTTCTAGTCTAAGGCAGACAAGGAAGAAGGACCTGGCAATCTACTTCTAAAAAACATTGGCCAGTGAAAACCTTATGGGTAGCAGCAAAACATTGTCTGATATAGCGCCAGAAGATGAGTTCCTCAGGTTTGAAGACATTCAAAATACAACTGGGAAAGACCTGCCTCCTCAGAGTAAAGTTGACCTTAATGAAATGGATGGAGAAAAGCTTTCTGGACCTTCATTTGCAGATGTGACATGATTCAAAATAAGAAGAGACGGCTGCAAACAATGTTTAATAATTGGAACATGGAATGTACAAAGTATGAATCTAGGGAAATTGCAAGTAGACAAAAATGGAATGGAACACATAAAGATCAATATCCTAGGCATTAGTGAGCTGAAATGAATTGGTATTGGCCAATTTGAATTGGAGAATCATATGGTCTACTATGCTGGGAATAATAAATTGAAGAGGAATGGTGTCGCGTTCATTGTCAAAAAGAACATTTCAAGATCTATCCTGAAGTACAATGCTGTCAGTGAGTAGGATAGTATCCTTATGCCTACAAGGTAAACTAGCTAATACGAATGTTATTCAAATTTATGTACCAACCACTAAGGCCAAAGATGAAGAAATTGAATATTTTTACCAACTTCCGCAGTCTGAAATTGATCAAACATGCAATCAAGATGCATTGATAATTACTTGTGATTGGAATGTAAAGTTGGAAACAAAGAATAAGGATCAGTAATTGGAAAATACACCCTCAGTGATAGAAATGAGACAGGAGATCACATGACAGAATTTTGCAAGACTAATGACTTATTCACTACAAATGCCTTTTTCCAAAAACATAAATGGCAACTATACATATGGACATAGCCCAGTGGAATACATAGAAATCAAACCGACTACATTTGTGGAAAGAGACGACGGAGCATCTCAATATTACCAGTCAGAACAAAGCCAGTGGCCGGCTGAAGAACAGACCATCAATTGCTCATATGCAAGTTCAAGATGAAGCTGAAGAAAATTAAAACAAGTCCATGAGAACCAAAGTACAACCTTCAGTACATCCCACAAGAATTTAGAGACAATCTCAAGAATAAAATTGATGCACTGAATGTTAATGACTGAAGAGCAGATGAGCTATGAGATGATATCATACATGAAGAAAGCAAAAAGTTATTAAAAAGACAGGAAAGAAAGAAAAGATGAACAGGGATGTCAGAAGAGACTCTGAAACTTGCTCTTCAACATAGAGTAGCTAAAAAGAATGGAAGAAATGATGAAGTAAAAGGGCTGAACAGAAGATTTCAAAAGGCAGCTGGAGGAGACAAAGTGAAGTATAATGAAATATGCAAAAACCTGGAGTTAGAAAACAAAAAGGAAGAACATGCTGGCATTTCTCAAGCTGTAAGAACTGAAGGAAAAAATTCAAGCCTGGAGATGCAAATTGAAGGATTCTCTGGGCAAAATATTGAACGATGTGGGAAACATCAAAAGGAGATGGAAGGAATACACAGAGTCATTGTATCAAGAAGAATTGGTAAAAGTTCAACCATTTCAGGAGGTAGCATATGATCAAGAACCAAGGGTACAGAAGATATAGAACTCAATCATGTATAGACTGTCTCTCTGACAGGTGAGTTTTAAAAAAGGAAAATCTACAGATGGTCTGTGAAGGAGAGAGTCTTGTTTTATATTCCTCTAGGGTAAGCTGATTGACCAAGAGCTATAAAAAAGGGCAGTTTTCCTTGACAAGACCAGTAGAGATAATGAGGAGAGAATTGTAGTTACTTGAGACTTTTCCAAGAACTCTGTGCTCTCTAGGGGCAAGGGCACTATGGTCCTCTTGTGGACACCTCCACCCTACTGCTTACCAAAAGGTTGGCAGTTTAAATCCACCAGCTGCTCCTTGGAAACCCTTTGGGACAGTTCTACTCCGTCCTATAGGGTCGCTATGAATATAAATAGACTCTACGGCAACGGTCACCCTAGTTAGAGCAGGTCCGCAGCATCTCTCTCATTATGATTCTCACCCCCCTGCTTCTAGTCAATCTCAGCTTCCAGAGGACCTAAGCTGACCATGAGGACCTCCATTTCTTTTTGAGAAGGTATCATCAGCTAGGTGTCAGCTTGGGCTAATGGTTCTGCAGTATCTTAAAGCACCTGCATATCAGAAAACTGAGAGAAATATGAGGACTATCACAAATATCATAAAAAACATTTAGAACTCAGTTTCCAACTTTATAAATGACCTAGGCCTTAGCCAACGAACAAGCCCATAAATCAGTTTGGCTCACCTGAGAAAACCAGGCGACCTTTTACCTTAATGGATCAATTGATTATTTAGATAACCAGGTGAACTTTCACCTTAATTGATTAATTGATTTTTTTAATTTTCTTGAATTATTTTCCCAGATGCAACAAGATAGATTAGTAATTACATTGACTATGCTTTTGCTGGCCAATAAATGGCTGAGGGTAGTTCTATTAGCTAGGAGTATTTGAGATGATTAATTTATGCTAGTATATACATGAAGTCACCATGAGTTGACTTGATGGCAACTAAAGAACAATTAAGCTTCTAACACTCACTATTCCAGACTGACTCATTCCCATTCTCTCCTGCGTCAATACTTACCTGGGCCATAGTCATGGATAAATTGCAAAGCACGTGGTTTATTTTGGGACTACCTATCCAAAGTAGAAATTTGTGTGCAAACCTGTGAAATCCAATGTATTAGAGCCTTTCTATTAAATAGACATAACTTTATCTTAATAAAATACAAGTAACTTGGAAGTTTGTATTGAATTCTTAAAAAAAAATAAAAAAGACCAGATGGCCATGTTTATAGCACAGGTCTAATTTTGATGTGATGAGCATGGGAAAGCACCTGATTTCACAAGAAGAATAGTCCCACGGGTACAAATGAGAGGATGAAAATGTTGTTTATGGTAACTGGTTGGTACACATTACTCTCTGGACTTAACTTGGTCTCATTGCAGAGGGCTAACACTTTGGGTTAAGTTAAATCCTGTAATGACTTCTACATAGTTTTAGGAGGAAATAACCATAGTTTGTCTCTGTAGTCCCAGGTCTTTTTCTAACCTTGATGTCCCCTATTTCCTTTGAGTATCTGGAGATATCAGCAATAGTAGTTAATTATTGGGGCCTCATTTCCAGTTCAGATATGTAGAAGTGTAGGAGTTAATGATATTTATTCTTCCATTGAATATAATAGGAGGTGTGATTATTCATGTGGGACTACCTTTGCGCTTATAATTCTAGCTATAAGATTCATGATAAATGGCGAAAAGATTGAAGTTGTCAAGGATTTCTTTTTACTTGGATCCACAATCAACACCCAGGGAAGCAGCAGTCGAGAAATGAAATGATACACTGTGTTGGGCAAATCAGCTGCAAAAGACCTCTTTAAAGTCTTAAAAAAAAAAAAAAAAAAGACGTCATTTTAAGAACTAAGGTATGCCTGACTCAAGCCATGGTGCTTTCAATTGCCTCATATGCATGTGAAAACTGGACAATGAATAAGGAAAACCGAAGAAGAGTTGATGTCTTTCAATTATGGTTTTGGCAAAGAATACTGACTATACCATTGACCGGCAGAAGAACAAACAAATCTGTCTTAGAAAAAGTACATCAGAATGCTCACTAGAAGCAAGGATGGTGAGACTTTGTCTCACATACATTGGACATGTTATCAGGAGGAACCAGTTCCTGGAGAAGGACATCATGCTTAGTAAAGTAGAGGGTCTGCAAAAAAGAGGAAGATCCTCAACAAGATAGATTGACACAGTGACTGCAACAATGGGCTCAAGCATGGCTCAGTTGTAAGGATGGCGCAGGACCGGGCAGTGTTTCATTCTGTTGTACATAGGGTCGCTAGGAGTCAGAGCCTATTCGCACCTAACAACAACAATAAGATTCTTACCAGAGAGTTCTGGTGCCAGATGACAAACTCTAAAGTTGGAAAGACTGGAAACTGTTGCAATGTAACAGATTATGTCATCATATTAATTGTCTAATATGTTGAAACACCACAAAAGAAAGAATATAGTAAGCAACCAGAAAAATAAAAGAAAGAAAATAATAAAATGTAAGACTATTACCCTGATCGTAAATTTTGATTCAAAGTTCTTAGGAAGAAGTTATCTATAACTGATATCATATTATTGATTCTCTGATTCCTGAGACAACTGTCCACGTCTGGACTGAAACCTTACTGAGGTCTTTTAATAAATCTCAGAGCTAGAACTCCAATGGGAATGGATATCCAGGCCATAATACCCATAGCACACTGGGAAATATGCCTCCGTGGAAGGTGTGCTCTGGTCTGAAGAAGTGATTAAAATTAAAAAAAACAAACAAACTATTCTTTCCAATGTGGCTCTAAGACTGTAATTTGTGTGTGTGTTTTTTCTTCAATATATCTAATATTCTGGTTGTATATTATGTAGGAGTATGTCCCGTGATGCCACCTTGGGAAGGACAGCTTATACCTGTTCAGCACATGACTATGTAGATGATATTCTTTTGTTTACAATGCCTAACAAAATCAAAATAAAATAAATTAGACTCTGACAAGGAGAAGTCCTTAGTTGGCCACTGTTGTTAGAAAAAGCCATTTAACTACACACATCCCTTAAAATCCCTTTCTTCACACTTTCACATGGGAATAGGAACTTATTCTTCCAAAAGCTTGACTTCAATATGAACCTCATTCCAGATGACCAAGGCAATAACTTAACTAGCCATTTCACCATCTCATGCCATGAGCATCCCAATCCTTGAAGAGCTCAATTTTCAGCGACATCAGCTTCCATTATGTCAGAGAACCAATCTCAGCTTTTCTTCATTTCTTTGCGGTTTTGCTTTTTTGCCTACCGCTCACTCCAAGTTCCAGCCTCTCCAGCGATTAGGGGCTTTGGTTGCAAACTGACTCTGACTAATGTAAGCAGGAAAAGAATATACTGGACAGATATTGGGGGGTACTTTACAAACTCAACAGGAAACCAGGAGAACATGGCTCTAGAATTGGACAGAAACCAAAGGCAGCCAGAACTGCTGATAAGACCCCATAAGAAGAACAACCTGTTTAAGATGCCCTGGCCACTGCTCCAGGAAGCTGCCCCCACTACAGTTGACACCACCACTACCAGGGCCACATCACCTTTGCTAGATGCTGGCCACGGTCACTAGCACCACTTCCACTAAACCACTGGAAACAGAACGCATGGTTTGCTGTTGCTGCATCTGTGCATCACTCACTTTATACTCAAAGTTCAGCTGGGAGTATTGGAGTGGCTGAGCTTAGATTTTGTGTTCTAATTGCCAGGGATCTGGGAGAGTTGGAGGCACACAGGAATATTCTACAAATACCAGGAAGGAGTTTCAGATCCTGTCAGGAAAAAAAAAAAAAAAAAAGATGAATTTCTACAAGACTACCTACACGAAATTTTATGCTAGAAGATTTTACATTAGAAGATACACACACACATGGGAAGATCATTCAAACTTTCAGAGAGGGACCCCAGAAGGGATACATTCTCCTTTTATTTATCTGGCTTAAATCGTTTATGCTCTTCATCTAGTCCTAACAACATTGTAAACTCCACAAGGAATGAGAATAGATCTTATAAATCTAGCATCCTCTATAACTCCAAAGAGAAGAGGTTGTTCAGAATATATCCTGATAAGTACCTATTGATTTATTGATCCTTAATGTCAATATCTCCCTTGAGCACCAATAGATTTATGAGCAAAAAGAACAGATAAGATGTCAGAAATAACCTGCAGTTGTGAAGAAAACTATGGCTATGCAGCCATAGGCAAGTTCAGAGAATGTGGCATTGAATCCAGTACGGATGAAAAAAAGACACATGGATTTCATTCTTTGAAATCCAAGGAAACCATAAATGAAAATCAGGACTATTAGAAACTGAGAATTGAACCAAGATGTTCCATTTCTTTAAAAGCATACTCAATACAAATACAATATCTACTCATAATAATACCATATTTGACTATCTTAATAACATGCAATTTTTCCCCAAAGAGCATAACTAAAGAAAATAGATGCTATTTTATCCAAAACTAAAACTGGATTCACTTGCTGTTAGATACTTATGAATTTAACTTGTAAATTCAGACATCAAAAGAAACTAAAATAATCTTGTAAAATATCTTGTATTGGCTTACTTCATGGCCACCATATTTGTGCTTGCAATTTTGTACTAATTTGTATACCAAAACCAAATCTACCGCCGTCGGATCGATTCCAACTCATAACGACCCTGTAGGACAGGGTAGAATTGCCCCACAGGGTTTCCCCCTAGGCTGTAAATCTTTACAGAAGCAGACTGCCACATTTTTCTTGTGCAGAGCAGTTGGTAGGTTCCAACCGCCAACCTTTCAGTTAGCATCTGAGCACTTAACCACTGCACCACCAGGGCTCAACAAAATTATACAGATTACATTGACCCCCAAATGATAAGTTTTGCCCACACAATTAGGGCAAAACAATGGCAAGTCTGAATAGTTATTTCAGAAGCAGGCCCTATTGTATTTTTCAAACAAATTCTAAGGGGAAAATTCTTACAAAGAAGTATATTGAACTCTTAAAAGCCCAAGAACATTTCTTAATTAAAATGTCATTGCTGAAAAATTCAATTATGCTCTAATGTTTACTCAGTTGGCTATATTGACATATAGAGATGTATTTAAACATGATGGCAATGTTGAATGGTCTGGAATTTTAATACGCGGAACTTGTCAGCGATTATGGAAAATAACTAAGATGTAGACAACTAAGGTCTGACTAATCTAGGTCAGGGTAAAAATTTTAAGTGAAAATAAAAAAATAAACAGGATCCTGTCTTAGTTACTTAATGCTGTTGTAACAGAAATAACACAAGTGGATAGCTTTAAAGAACAGAAATTTATTTTCTCAAAGTTTGGAAGGTTGGAAGTCTGAATTCAGGGTGTAGTTCTAGGGGGAGGTCCTTCTTTGTCTATTTCAGCTTCTAGTAGCTGGCAATCCTTAGAGTTCCCAAACTTGTAGATTCATCTGCCTCCTACCTCAGCTGTTAGCGTCTTCCCCACTATATGCTGTGTCTGTGTCCAAACGTCTGAACTGCTTTTTTTATAGCTCAGAAGTAATCAGGTATGACCTCATTAACAAAACAAAGAAAATCCCATTTTCAAGCAGGATCACATCCGCAGGAATAAGGGTTAGGATTCCAACACATATTCTGGGGGGGACACAACTCAGTCCATAACAGATCCTTCTAACACTTGTTACTGAAGAAAAAACCTGATAGGAAGGCATAAAAGCAAGCATGCTAATACTGTATTAGTAACTATCGAAATCTCTTCGCACATAGGCAGAAAGGAGTTTGAAAGCCAAACTTGGTGTGTGGGGGTGGGGGTGAGGCGTGTGCTGGGAGAGAAGAGCAGGGCTGGTAATGTGTCTTCCAGAAGAATGCAGCTGGATTCCCCCAAGGGAAGCATGTCATTGGGAATGGAGAGAGTCAGGACCAGATAGTCATGTTATTCCTGATCCCATACAAGATCCGGGAGGATAGATACACAGAGGACTCTGGGAAAAAAAATAGGACATTCTCTATTACTAGATAGCTTTTGATGGTCCAGTCACTCTAGGACAGCCTACCCCTGAGGAGCTGTGATGAACCTAGTTAGCCCCAAAGCTGCCCTTGTCTATTTACTGCAAGTTCCCGTCCAGAGACAGGCTTCAGTGGCCTGTCTTCATTGCTTCTTTTACCCAGATGACACCTGAATATGGATCCTCTGGACCTTTGAACCCTGACTGGGAGAGGAGACATGGAAAAGGTGGCAAAAAGAGTCCTTCAATTTAGACTTGAAGCAGATATGGCCTCTCCATTGATCTTCTCCTGTGAATCTTTCCCTGGTTCCCTCTTGGCCTTTTTAGAGTTGGACACCACTGGTTCTCAAACTTAGCTGTACATTGGAATCACCTGGAGAGATTTAAAAACTGCTGATGCCTAGGCCCCACCTCCAGAGATTCTGATTTAATTGACCTGGGTTTATGGGCTGGGCATGAGAATATTTAAAAGCTCCTCAGGAGATTCTGGAGTCCCAGGGTGTCACAAATGGTTACGCGCTTGACTCCTAGCCCAAGGTTGGTGGTTTGAACCTACCCAGAGGTGTCGCAAAAGATCTGCTTCCAAAAGATCACAGCTTTGAAAACTCTATGGACCAGTTCTACTCTGCATACATGGAGTTGCCGTGAGTTACAATTGCCTTAAGGACAACTAACAACAACAGGTGATTCTAATGGGCAGGCAGGATTGAGGGCAACTAATCTAGGCCATGAATAATACAATAGCTGCAAATGATGCAGTGACCAATGAGAGCATGGGCAATCTAGAAAGAGAATTAAGACAAGAAAACTGACGTGGTAAATGATAGCAAACCAGGTAAAAGAACTTTTTATTTCTTTGCTCCTTCACAGAAATCCATTCCCTACTAATTCTGACTGCTATATACTTTTGAGGAGCTCTGGTGGCACAGTGGTTAAGAGCTCGGCTGCTAACCAAAATGTCGGCAGTTCAAATCTACCAGCCCCTCCTTGGAAACCCTATGGGGTAGTTCTACTCCGTCCTATAGCGTCGCTGTGAGTCAGGACCTACTAGATGGCACCTAACAACAACAACATCTACTTTTGAACTCCGAATTAAAGTGGTGAATGCAGGGTCTCACTACAATCAGATTTCTCCAAATGCATGAGGGCTTTCTTACTGATCTTTTTTATTTTATTCAAAGATATAAACTCCTCCTAACTTAATTTATCATTATCATTTTCCTGAACAAAATGACAGTTTGATCTATAGAAATGTAAAGAGGAAAAATGGTTCCTTGGAAGAGTGTCTATAACAATTAGTATAGGAAGTCATGATTCATTAGAACAAATTTTTTCTTAAAACTTTTTACAGACCTATCAAATAGGAGCTGGCCCTTATGATCAAGAAATAGATATACACTTAGGAAATACGATGAAAGGAAGGAACTTTGCATATGTTAATATCGTTCTGGGTGGCAGGAAAGAAAAAAAAACCAAACCCTCAAACTGGCCTAAACAATAAAGGAGATTTATTAGAAATATAATATGCATAATATATATAATAACATAGATAATGGAAACGTCTAGAGGTAAAGGAAATTTTAGCTTTAGATTGAGACTCCAACCTAATTTCTCTTCAGTTCTCTCAGTTCTCTCTCTCCCTTTTTGTATTGGCCATTTCCTCAGGCTGGCTTCCTTTGTGGAAGCAAAATGGCAGCCAGAAGCTAGAGGAATCTCCTTGATTGGGCTTTTTCATTCGCAACCGGAAGTAATCTTATATTCTGGCCATTCTCTTATAGGAATAAGGAAGGTTCCTCCTGTACTTTGACTTCTGTCCTTAGCAAACAGCTTATAGAATCTTCTTGGCCCAAACTGGACTGCATGTTTATACTTGAACCAATCACTACGACTAGTGGAATGAAATGGACAGAATGAAATGAGCAAGTCAGGACCTTCTGCTGAATCCGGGGTACAGTCAGCCTTTATAGGATCCTATGAGCAGCCAGATCTAAAACAAACAAACAAAAAGAGAAAAAGGAAGAGGAAGGAGGCTGTTCAGGCAACAAACATGCACAACAAAAATTTCTAACAGGGAACTAGTTAAGCTGGGTTCTAATTTAAATTCTGCCAACTGGTTTTGCATCCTTGGTTGGACAAATCACTTCCGTTCTAAAACGAGTGTGTTTGCAAGGCAATCTGATTTCTAAGATCCCATTTAAATCTAAAATCCTATAAGTTTATATCTGTAAAATATCTTGAAACTGAGCTACTGGCTTTCAGTCCTATTTTTTCAGGAGTATTTAAAGGAATAAATCTGATTTATGGTTTTTGGCCAAATTGTCAGAGGGAATTAGAAGAATGTTTCCACTTTCCGTTTGTAACATAGGCACCTCCAGTCTTTTTATCATGTGCTTATAGAACCAGCTCCTTGTTTCTCTTCTCCTGCTTCCCTGGGTGACTGATGAATCAGAGCAATTGCTCTGACTTGTGTAAGAATGGATTTTCTTATATTTGTTTTAAGACTTCCTAGAATGAGTCACATTTCTACCATGATTCTGTTGCATTCGCAAAATGTTATGTGACATTGCAAAGGTAAATTTATTGAGACTCTCCATTTTAATTTTTTTTTTTTCCTCATATTTTCTCTGAAAAGTTAATCCTCTTTTAATGAATTTGTAAAATACAAGCAAATCTTACATGACACTTTTATCACCTGCTCGTTTGAAATCAAAAGTCTAACTGTACTGCCTTCTAAAATTATTCCAAATTTGAAGTGCATGTTAATATGGTAATTTTTATCTCAAATCAATGGTTGAGCTTTAACTTATTTGAGCAAAATAAAACAATGCAGATACTGGTTGAGTGATGTATTTCAGAATGTTTTATAGTACTAAGATATTATAATAGTGATTTTATCACTGTTTGAAGTATAGTAGGAAGCAGATTCTTAACTTGGAAACTTCATTGGTCTAAACTTTCCATCAGGAAAGAATCTACCTCGTAACTTCTCCGTAATAAAAAGGGAGCCGCTTTCATATCTCCCCCAAGTTTTAAGAGGTAAAACAGTACCACTGTTACATTTTGGCGATTGTAAAAGTCTAGTGCATGCGTCTAGTTTGCCATATTAATAGTGTTACTGCTTTAGCTCAGCGATAAAGAAAATATTTGTACTCTAATCTCTCTTCCGAAATTTTCAACGGTATCTCTTACATTTAAGACCTGAAATGGCATTTTTGGTTCCACGAACAAAGCGGTCAGGTCTTCCATTTAATTTGGACACCCCAGCTTATATTGTTTTAGCTCTCTTCTTTATTTATGATCAAAGTATAAGCTCACTTTGTAGCCTTATGCTGACAATTTACAACCAGCTTATAAATGTGCCTTGTCCTGTGATTGATGGTGGGCCCCCAACTGGCTGTCCATGACCTCCTTCTCCCAGGTCCCCACTCATTGCTCATCTCAGGCAACCAGTTGAAATTCATTAGCTTAGGTACCTGTTGAAAAAGGAAAGCCAGCGTTTAAACAATGTCTACATTATCTCCAGGCTCTTGATACTAACATGTCAAAGGAATGGAAAATAGCTATTTGTAATGTTTGGTCTGAGAACATTTACAATGGGACTGAACTTTGTTGAGAAGTCTTGGTAAGACTCATCAGAGGAAAAATAAAAGACAAAACAAGTTTGGGTAATGAAATTAATTGAGAAAAAGCTAGTCGAACTGTCAAAAGAGAAGAACCTTGAGAAGAAAGGCAGCTTCTAAAGGTCAGTACTCAGCGTGCTGTAATCTTTACCATCTGTGTTCAGGCTGGTAAGATTCGAGACTGTCATAGACAGTCTCTTCTCTGAAAATAACAGACAAGGGAAAAAAGGGCTTGCGCAATAGGAAGCCTGGGTGTACTTAGCAGAATAGAAAGCGAAAACACTATATGCTATAAACTTAGGATGACCCTTAATTTTCCTTCCCCTTGACCTACATGAGTCCACAGATCGTTTCAGAAAACTAGTGTCATAGTGAATTGAATGGAATTGAAATAATTCAGTCAACGATGAAATATAGTGTTATACTTACAAGGTGGAACAGCAGGCGGCTCAAAATGCAAACACTGGCCACAGTCTGACTCTGTGATCTGATCCCGGCTGACAAGTCCTTCTCCATTATTTTTCTAATAGGAAATTAAGAACAAACAAGTGGAAAGATTGACTTAGTTTCCCTTTGTCTAAATGTTTGGTAAGTATGTTAGAAATCTACAGTGGTGTAATATAATTTCTTTTGTTAGGGTTATATGTGGAGATTTTATGTTATATAGATCTTTTAGAAGGTTTGTATCAAATATTCCAAATGTCATTATTACTAAAAATGAGAACTCAATACACTCTCATTTCTACGAATCTGTAGTGTGTTTACACAAATGGGAAACAACTGAAAAAGAAAATATGAATCATATATATATATAGCATAGTATATATTATTATTTACTAGATAAAGTATCATACATAAACTTTTAAATGATTTTCTTGAATGGTTGTATATTCTGATTAATAAAAGAAAGTGTGAAATACTCTGTTTTAGCTCCCACTATTATATATACAAAGCCAAATATTTTTCATGTTTCTCATATTGTTTTTGGAATATCAATTTCCATTTTTATTGAAAATACAGTCCTTTAGGAATTTTCAGCTCTCATTAATTCTAACTTTTTCTGTAGCGCTGCCTCTATTGATGTATCACCTCATCCAAAGAATTCAAAATTTTTATGCATATTACTGCACTTATGCTCATAATATAATATCCTAGAGATTCTTATGATTCCAATGGTCCACGATGTGTACATGCTATCATATAACAAAACATCATCCTTGTCTTCCTTGATGCTATTTGAACCATGATAGAGGTGGCAGATTTTACAGAGTACGCTGACATCTAAACTTCATAGGTAAAGCCGGAGGTTAACATTTGTTTTTTTTTATTTTTTTCCTCTTTCGTGAATTCTTTGTTTTGTTTGAGAAACACAAAATAGGAGACTAGTCTCTGCAACATTTCTCACTGCTTCCACAGATTCCCAGGAAAACAGGATCCATAAAAATCTTAGACATAAAAAATAATAACACTCTCCAAATGCTAGTTAATAAAATGCTCCACCTCTTTAGGAGAAAGAGATATTTTATTCATATTCATTAGGGTGACCTAAGCGCTCACTTGTACACTTTATTATACCTCTCCTGTGTGATGTCATAACCTGAACACGTGGAAACAAAGCATGCAGATTGTATTGTTTTCTCTCTCCATATGTTTAAAACACAGAAACCCTTTGTTTCTCCCTTTCCCCTCCCCGCTTTTAGGTTTCCTCCTCTTACCCTTGCTCAGTTTTTTTCCTTCTCTTCCTCTTCCTCTCCGTGCCCACCAATGATGCCCCAATTGAGCCATTCACTTTTATATTCTGCAGGCAATCTTGTTGGTTAAAGCCCCTAGGAGATTACATGAGTGGGTGAAGGTTTATTTTCTCGTTGTTTCTCATTATGAGTTATGTATTACTTGCCTCGCCTGATTTATGCTGACCTTGTGACCTTGTCTTCTTTGAGGAATTCATTGTTTTAGAACTCATAAGTAAAGAGGAGATAATCCCAGCGATTGAAACTATAGAACCCAGAATGAAGAGCTGGTTCTAGAAAGAGAGAAAAAGAGAAATAAAGAAGCTGCTTAACCATAGGCTGCTAAATATATGCCTTCTTTCCCTTAATTTTAGGGAAGAGAATGTCACCATTAACAAATGATACTGCTCTGAGCCCGTTATGCTGAATATTATACGTCACTGTCAATCACTTTTCAATCCACAGGGCAATAATTCTCCATAAAAACTGCCAACTCTAGTCAATATATTTGCATCATTTTATTTTAGAGGCTTATGAAATGCAAATGAAAATCCTACTAATAATGCTTCTTATTTAATTAGTTCCGCCTGATGGATAGTCTCTTTCTTCTGCAAAGCCTCAAAAAATAAGTATTCCAATTCCAAGCCTGAAGTGGCCACTCGGCCCATTCTCTTTTTTGTGTTGCTGGCTCATTGCTTTGAAGTTGTTAACCCGGCAGACAGGAGTTGTAACATGAGAAATGAAACTCTTTCTTGAAACAATGTGTACTGTACAGAAATCTTCCATTTAGCATGCTATTTAAAAACCCAGAGAAAAGTTATCATATGCCTGGCACATTTTGAGCTAGTTTATGAAAGCATTAGAAGTCAGAGCCATCCACCATGGATGGATATCTTGCTCTGCTACTCTACTGGATGTGTATGCATGCCTACCCAGCTTCCCTTGATTTAGAAAAACACTGCTCCCATGCTCCATAGTAATTCTGCTTATTCATATGGTGGATAAGCAACACAGGCTTGGCTAATCAGAATGCTCCATCAGTCTGAGCGCAGTGCTCGGTTACGGATAGAAGCTGCACAGATAGTTGCTTGTAGAGTCTGAGACCATTATCCAGGGTCTGTCCTGCCCCCTGGAAAGGATACTCTTGCTCGCCTTGCTATTCTCTTTCTGCAATTTTTTGGCTTCATGGAGCATGGCCTCAGAGCAAGATTGCCAAGGAGGCATGGCAGCTGGGTGGCACTTAAGGAACTAGGTTTAAAGAATAAGGATGATGTGTTCTTGGGAACATGAGTCACATACATGCGATATTAAGAGTCTTTTATAAGACACCAACATATCTTTACCACTGATATGACACAGTCTTAAATGGATTTATTTCTCTGGGTTAAGGTACTGGCATTCTTTCTTCCTTCCTTTTTTTTTGCAACCCCTTTATAACCACAAATCTTACATGAATCCAAAAAGTATATTCTGTATAAAAGTGAAACTGTTCTAGTTGAGCAAACCAGAGCATTTTTTTTTTTTTTTGCTAGACCTTTCCATGCCCCAACTTCTCGCATTCTACGTGGGTCCCCATATTATTCTATGTAAAGGTAAGGCTCTTACATGAGGGATGCTTGAAACTTACAAAATTACAACATTGAATTATTGAATGTAGAATTGTCCCTTCAGGCTTAATCATTTCCTTTAAAATATTCCTATGGCATCAATGCTTTAGAGGGTATTCCTTACAATTAATATGACTATATAGAGATGATAGGTGGTTGTGTGATGGATGGATGGATGGATGGATGGACAGATGGCTGAAAATAAGTATGTACTGATGCAGGAGAGAATGGGACTGGATCAGTCTGGAATACTGAGTAGACTAGATGGTATGGTCACTAATATGTTAGCAAAAATATATGTATAATGTTGAGTCACTAAATAAAACAGTTTGGCTTTAGAAAAAAGTAAGATAGACTCATAGACATGGAGTCAGGAATACATTTCATCTACTTCTCAACTTTGCTGAGGGATGGGTATGTCACAACCAATTTCCCTCTTGACTTGGTATTATATAGATACAGCCACTGCTGAAAATAAAGGTGGGCCCATTTGGGGCATTAAGACACTGCCACCCACACCCATACACGCTCATTTGTTTTCTGGCAAAACATAGCTTTTGAGTCATGCATGCTTGTGCTAAGGGAAAAATCAGGCAGCGTGTTCAATGGGATGTAGAGAAATAGTCATGAATTCATGGTTCTATGACTTCCCACAGGATGTTTTGGCTTCTGCTTTAAAATTAACCTGTACAGGTAATACTCAGAGGCTTATAGACTATGAAGATCAATCCAAAATACCGACAGTAGTTGCTTTTGTAGTTGAGATTCTGACTTTCCATTAGGAAATTTCTAAATGCACACATTAGCAGAACGATAGGCAGAAACTATGCATCTCAGTGCTCAAACAATTTATAGGACACGGGTCTAGATAGGGTGTTTCAGTGTCAAAGATGGAAAAACAGAACAAAAACAAAACCTGCAGATCACACTTAAACCCTCAGAGTAAATAATAACAAAGGATAGACTATATTTTTCTAAAGCATCTGCATGTAAACCTTTTTATGCCCCCTACTTTGCCAGAAACCATAGTGTTTATAGGCATGTTTTACTGGAAATCTGCTGCTTCTCACAATGTTTCTTGCACAACTGTCTTTGTAAAACTACATCTGGAAATGACAAGCACACAGTTGTAAATCTGGAAGTCAGTGTGTTGTTGTAATAGCTTGCAGCTACAATATGGCCATCTTTCCAAACGCCAGAGTTACAAAGACAGAGGCAAACTATAGCTACTGAAATTAATGTGTTTTGTTTTTTGTCTTTTTTGGAGAGCATAGATCGGGGTTTAAGAGGGTTATAATGTCTGTTAAACTAACAAATGGATTGTGGTAGCATTGAACTTATTGTCTCTTGAATAAATCAATTATTTTAGAGACCCTGACAACCAGTTTGGTATAACCACGCATGGTTTGTTGGATGGTATGAAAACAGGTAGAGCTCTCCTGAACTTCAGCCTCCCAGAGTTAGGCTAGGTCTTACAGGCCATCGAAGTCAGATGTCTCCCTGAATGATAAACCTGCCTCCCCAAGAGCTACAAAATGTCATTCTCAAATATCAGCTTGAATATCTCAGCAGTTCTCAGGCCTGGATGATTAATGTGATACATACAGGTCCCAAACAAAACAATCGATATGTTAAGCCTGAAGCCTGCCCCATGAGTTTTCCTTGGGTCTTTTAAATTAGGCTGGGTTATCAAATCATGATTTGTCACTATGGGAGGTTCATCAAGCCCCATTTTGATATAAAAGCCACCGGTAAGAATGGCGATGATTGGCAGTGATGAGTTAGATAAATGTATTGTTTAATAGTCAACAGAAGTAAAAAATTAGGCAGATCTTGATTGTTATTCATACAATAATTGAATATTGATGCATTTAGATACAATGGACTTTGGTGGTATCATATATGTATCTGAGCATTGTTTATCTTTTATAATGGCTTATATTTTCAGTGATGTCTCTAAGCCTGTGTTCAACAAATAGTATATTTGAAATAACTACTATGTCTTATCTCATCTTTTCTTTACCTCAATTCTGTTTCTAACATGTTATTTCTTCCTTTTTCCCCAGCTCAGTGGAAGAGCAAACCATCTCTCTTTATTGGGCCAAACCCTCTGCCTATTTCCTCTACCCACCTCATTCTCACTTTCAAAAGGACTTTTGTTCTCCATTATTCCTTCTTCCTCTTCCATCTTCAGTGTTTGAATTTCCTCTCTAGGCCTCTTGTCCTTGTTTTCAATCATGCACAAATCTCTACTACATGAAATAATTTTTAAATGAACTCAATTATTCCAACTAGTGCTCTTGCAAGGTCCATGAGGGCAGGAACAAAGTCTGTGATTTATTGGCATCCCCAGTTTCTGAAAAATGCCCAGCCACTGTAAGTGTTGAATAGATATTTGTCAAATCAATGAATAAAAACAATGAATGAGTAAATAAATAACATGCATGCATACTAGCTGCTCAACTTCCTCATATTTGCTAGATGTATTCTCTCCCTTTCACCAAACTTCTCAAAAATCACCTTCATTTACTAGACGGTAAGTCATCATTCCATTCTTCATATTCATTTCCGCATTCTTTTCCCCATTCTTCATTTCCCTATCCTCACTATGCTTATAACACTGTGAATTCTCCCATCCCCAACACCACCCATCTCCAACACACACACACACACACACACACACATGCATGCACACACTTCAATAGGTCTCTCTTTTCTAGCTTCTGTGATGAGACAGCTGCCCGATTCTTATCCAAACTCTCTACCCATACCTCTTTGTCTCCTTCACTGTCTCTGTCTTCTCCAAAAGACACACTTTCTCCTTGGTTCTAACTCTTCTAGGTGCTGGAGTTGGATTTTCTCACCCCACAGTCTGGTGATCAACTGGCTTCTCTTTCCTGAAAAGAAGGAAAAGAGAGAGGGGAGAAAAAGAGAGAGAGAAATGGAAAGATTTGAGTAGAAGAGTAGAAGTATGGAGTTGAAAAAATTTTCTTTAAGTGACCCCAATAATTTCCCCCTCTCCTCTCACTTCCACCCTCTGTTTGTTTCTCAAATTCTGGTCTCAAGGCAACCTGCATCAGAATTGTTAAAAAAATATTGATACCCAGGCCCTATGCTAGTTCTACTAAAACAGAATTCTAGAGAAGGGACATCCAGAATCTATACTTTTAAAAACGCTCTCAGATGATTCTGATTTGCAGCCAGGTTTGGGGACCACTGAACTATATAAGATTATATGTTGTCATTGCTGTGTGCCATCATGTTGATTTCCGACTCATAGCGACCCCATGTGACAGGGTAGAACAGTCCCATAGTGTTTCCTTGGCTGTAATCTTTACAGAAGCAGATTGCCAGGTCTTTCTCCGGCAAAGCCACTGGGTTGGTTTGAACCACCAACCTTTAGGTTAGCAGCAGAGTGTTTAACTCTTTGCACTACCAGGTTTCCTCATAAGACTACTACCCACTGCCATCGAGTTGATTCCGACTCATAGCGACCCTAGAGGACAGAATAGAACTGCCGTATATGGTTTCCAAGGAGCGGCTAGTGGATTCAAAATGCTAACCTTTTTGATTAGCAGCCTAGCTCTTAACCGCTGTGCCACCAGGGCTCCCATAAAACTACTAGAGGAGGATAAATTTAAGGAATAAAAGGGACATGAAAGCTTAACCGTTTGAAAGCCCTGGCACCTGCATCATCATCATGACCTACCAAATGTGCTGCAGTTCCCTTTTCTCCAAATTCGTTGAATTTAGCTATCTTCAGTATGTTGGAGACTATTTATCAACTTCTTACCTGGTGGCGCAGTGGTTAAAACCCTCAGCTACTAACTGAACTGTCAGCAGTTTGAACCTACCAGTCGTTTCACAAGGGAAAGATATGGCAGTCTGCTTCCATAAAGACGACAGCCTTGGAAACCCTATGCGGCAGTTCTACTTGTCCTATAGAGTTGCTATGAGTCAAATCGACTTGAGGGTAGTCGGGTTTGGTTTTATTTTTTGTTTGTTTGTTTGTTTGTTTTTTACTTGCAGTATGCACTGGCACTTCATCCTATATGAAATGATTCTAGAAAATAGTATTCTATGAAGTGGTAAACCTTGATGGCTTTTCAGAAGAGTTTCTCTAAGTGAGCCCAACACACTACAGGTACAAATGATATTATTTGCTGCAATGCCAATACTTTTATTTCATTCAAAACCTACAAATTTCTGCTTGTATTTTTCATCTTTGTTGTTTTTGTTGGTAAGTGCCATTGAGATGGTTCTGACTCATAGAGATCCTATGTACAACAGAACAAAACACTGCCCAGTCTTGTACTATCCTCACAATCGCTGCTATATTTGAGTGCATTGTTGCAGCCACTGTGTCAAGCCATCACGTTGAGGCTCTTCCTCTTTTTTGCTGATCTTCTACTTTACCAAGCATGATGTCCTTCTCCAGAGACTGGTCCCTCCTGATAACATGTCCAAAATATGTGAGATGAAGTCTCACCATCCTCACTTCTAAGGAGCATTCTAGCTGTACTTCTTCCAAGATAGATTTATTGGTTCTTTTTGCAGTCCATGTCTATTCAGTATTCTTCACCAACAACATAATTCATCAGTTCTTCTTCTGTCTTCTTTATTCATTGTCCAGCTTTCCGATGTCTATGAGGAGTTTGAAAATACCATGGCTTGGGTCAGGCATACGTTAGTCCTCAAACTGATATCTTTGCTTTTTAGCACTTGAGAGAGTTCTTTTGCAGCAGATTTGCCCAATGCAATACATCATTTGATTTCTTGATTGTTGCTTCCATGGATGTTCATTGTGGATTCAAGTAAAATTAAATCCTTAACCACTTCACTCTTTTTTATGTTTATCATGATGTTGCTTATTGGTCCAGTTGTGAGGATTTTTGTCTTCTTTGTGTTGAGGTGTAATCCATACTGAAGGCTGTAGTCTTTGATCTTTATCAGTAAGTGCTTCAAGTCCTCTTTACTTTCATCAAGCAAGGTTGTGTCGTCTGCATATCACAAGCTGTTAATAAGTCTTCCTCCAATACTGATGCCCCATTCGTCTTCAGATAGTCCAGATTCTTGGATTATTTGCTCTACATACAGATTGAATAAGTATGGTGAAAGGATACAACCCCTGATGCACATCTTTCCTAATTTTAAACCACGTAGTATCCCCTTGTTCTGTTCAGATGACTGCATATTGGTCTATGTACAGGTTCCTCATGAGCACAATTAAGAGTTCTGGAATTCCCTTTCCTCTCAGTGTTATCCATAAATTGCTAAGATTCACACAGTTGAATGCCTTTGCATAGTCAAGAAAACACATGTAAATATCTTTCTGGTATTGTCTGCTTTCAGCCATGATCTATTTGACACCAGTAATGATATCCCTCCTTCCACATCCCCTTCTGAATCTGGCTTGAATTTCTGGCAGTGCCCTGTCGATGTACTTTATCTGTACTTTTCAACTTTATTACAGAATTTTTGCTAAAAATACCTTTCAAACACAAATAAATTTCATCAATTCTACTTTTTAAAATGCTATGACTGATAGTCTGGGGGCACAAACAGCTGCTTGAATACTAGCAAAAAGTTTGGCTGTTTGAACCCTCACAGAGATGCCTTGGAAGACAGGCCTGGTGATCTGCTCCTGAAATGTCACAGCCTTGAAAACCCTATGAGCAGTTCTACTCTACACACATGGGGTTGCCATGAGTTGGAATAGACTCGATGGCAACTAACAACATACTTGATATATTATATGCTCATAATAAAGCATTTATCGTTTTGCATTTTCATTGACTGATTTTCAGAAGTAGATCACCAGACCTTTCTTCCTATTCCATCGTAGCCTGGAAGCTCTGCTGGAGCCTGTTTGACATCATAGCAACACTCAAGCTTCCACTGACAGGCTGCACAGGAAGCTCATTGGTGGCTGTACAGGAAACTAACTGGCCAGAAATAGAACAGGGTCTCTGGCATGGGAAGGGAGAATTCTACCACTGAACTACCAATGCCTCACCTGCTGCTAATACAGTGATACAAAAAAACCCAAAGTTAAACCAAAGCTACCCATCCTCCTCTTCGCCATTGAAGATACTGCTCCTTTGGCGTGTTAGGGCTTCACACCACTTTGCCTCCAGAAAAGATGATCTGCTGACACGATAGAACTTAAGCTGAAGGACTGGGCCATGTTTCATAAAGAGAGAAAAGATAGGGAGCTATATCAGATTGGGAACTTGGTGAAAAATATTTTAACATAGTTTACAGGAATTTCACTGTAAGATTTTGGAACTATGACGTTGGAAAACTCTCTGAGTATATAATTCTCTGTCCCCTTTTTGGATAAAGCAATTAACCTGAACCAACAAGCATCATCCAGAAGTGTCTGTTATTGAATGAGTTCGGAGAATGTGTTGTTGTTAGGTTCCATCAAGCTAGTTCCAACTCATAGCAACCCTACGTACATCAGAAAAAAACTCTACCCGGCCCTGTGCCATTCTCACAATCATTGCTATGTTTGGGAGAATTTAGACAGCCAAAAAAATAATCTGAAGGACAAAGTAGAAATGAAAGCATAAAAATGTTTAGAAAACAGAGGAACAACTTGTTTTGGGTTATAGATGAAAGTGAACTAATGGATGATAGCATCAGAATAATAGAAGAGTCTGAACTCAAGAAACAAACAAACAAAAAACAGTGCCATTGAGTCAATTCTGACTCAAAGGGATGCTGTAGAACAGAATCAAACTGCCCCCATTGGGTTTCCAAGGAGTGGCTGGTGGATTCAACTCTTGGTTCAGCATCTAAGCTCTCAACCACTGAGCTAGCAGGGCTCCAAACTCACTTAAGAAGTAGAAGAGAAAATAGGTAAGAAGGACTCTGAAGACCATTTCTAGAGCAAAGCTGAAAGGATTGGAATATTCCCTAAGGTAAGAAAGCAGAATAAAGATTTACACAAAATTTAATCAAGAAGAAAATAACTCCTGGAGTTCCGGCAAAATGGCGCTCTAGGCAGAAGCACCACGCCGTCCCTCCACAACAAAGATCCGAAGAACTAAGCCAAACAGAGAATACAACAATCCTGAAACCCTAAAACATCAAATGAAGAGATAAAGAACTCAGCCAAGCACCAAGTGGAGTGAGAAAACTGAC
>NW_004443977.1:12067309-12068371 GCF_000243295.1 Trichechus manatus latirostris
AGCTGAGGCAAACAGCTGAAAAACATTAGGAAAACATAGACAAATTCATGGAAAATACAGACAAAAAACTGGAAGAATTCAGGAAAATAATGCAGGAACAAAATGCCAAAATAAATTCACAACTAGAAATTATAGAAAGACAACAATTAGAAATCCAAAAAATAAACACCAAGATTTCAGAAATGGATGGTGTCATACAAAGGCTGAGAAGCAGACTTGAAACGGTGGAAGACAGGATCAGTGGAAATGAAACAAACACTTGGATACAACTTTATTTGAGGAAAACTCAGAAAAAAGAACAGAGAAAAATGAAGAGACCCTGAGAATTAAGTGGGATACAATCAAAAGCAAAAAATTGTGAGTGATTGGAATTCAAGAACGGGGAGAAAACAGAAAACACAGAGAGGATCATTGAAGAACTGCTGACAGAAAACTTCCCCAATATCATGAAAAATGAAAAGCTGGCCATCCAAGAAGCTCAACGAACCCCATATAGGAGACACCCCAAAAGAAAATCACCAAGGCATATCATATTCACACTCGCCAAAACCAAAGACAAAAAGAATCCTGAGAGCAGCTCGTGAAAAACAAGAAGTCACATACAGAGGAGAAACAACAAGACTAAGCTCAGATTATTCGGGAGAAACCATGCAGGCAAGAAGGCAATGGGATGACATATATAAAATCTTGAAAGAAGAAGATTGCTAGCCAAGAATAATATATCTTGCAAAACTCTCATTCAAGTTTGATGGTGAAATTAGGTCATTTCCAGATAAACAGAAATTTAGGGAATATGTAAAAGCCAAACTAAACTTACAAGAATTATTAAAGGGAGTTTTTTGATCTGAGGACAAACAAACTCAGCTCACAGGCAGAATCTAGGACGCAGGATTGTACCAGCCAGATACCAGTCTAGGAAATGACTCTCAAGGACTATCCAAAACCAAAAGAAATACAACAGGGAATCAGAGCAGTTAATCAGTAAATGACAACAACATCAAAACAATGAAAGAGGGAATAAACGGCATAGGTATAGAACCTTCTAATGGAGAGGAAGGCAAG
>NW_004443977.1:12070384-12126115 GCF_000243295.1 Trichechus manatus latirostris
AAAAAAAAAAAAAAAAGAATAAAATAACTCCTCAAAATAGAAATTTCTAGAAAAGTAACCCTCCCTTTTAAATTTACTTTCAATTACTTTCCATTACCTTTAGCTAACAACTCCCATAAATAAATATTGACCACATATAGTTACAAGAATCTGGAGCTGGATAAAATCTAAAATTAGGTCTAAAAATGAGAGGGAGTCATATACAGAGTGTGCCTTTAAATTATATTCTGTGTCCCACCAATTCTTCTTCAGTGATTCTGTCCTAGGAAAATAAATCAGTTAAAAATGTAGAAATCAATATGTTCATTCAAGTCAATCTCTCAAATATATGCTATTCATATCCTTGGAAATAGCCTAAATGCCATCAATTAGGAATATACTCAAGTAATTTACATTATTGTCATAGAGTATAATATCTTGCAGTCATTAATATGATATTTATCAAGAGTTTTTAATAAAATAAGAAACATATAATGAAATACTGAAAAAAATGAACAAGATAGAAACAAAAAGTACATAGTATGATTTCAACTCTAAAAGGCAAAGGAAAAGAGCTGTGTGGAAGTATTAAAAAATGTTAACAGTGAAGACCTCTGGGTGACGATATTATGAGATGAGCTTGCTATCTTCATTAGAATTTTCCATATTTTTCCAATGAGTTTCTTATGCAGCCACCACCCATCTATCGGTGTATGTCTGAGTGTTGCTATGATGCCGAACAGGTCTCAGTGGAGCTTCCAGAATAAGATGGACTAGGAAGAAAGGCCTGGCGAGCTGCTTCTGAAAATTAGCCAATCAAAACCCTATCACAAAGGTCAGATCTGCGAGGGATCATGGAGATGGTGCGGGACTGGGCAGAGTTTCTTTCCATTGTACACGGGGTTGCCACTAGCCAGGAGCCAACCAGAAGGCAACGAACAGCGAGAAACAACATTAACAGCAGTGGGTAGTGGCATGGGCAGGGTCGTAAGAAACCAGTCCTTTTATTTTCAGATTGAGAGAGACATCATTTTGCTAATGCGATTCTACATTTAGCAATGTTTCTTAGGTAAATCAGGGATTTAATAACAAGAGTCACCAGTGTTCTGCTGGAAGACTCCACCTGTCTTCCCTGTAAATGACAAACTGCTGGAATGTAAAGCATTCATTTTTTACAAATGCTTTTCCCTGGGTTGGAAGCTGTGATCTCTGTTTCAGGTCAAAGGCAAGAAAACGCTTTCCCCTATCTGCTTCCCGTCTCCCACCAATCAATCATTTATTTCCCCCAGGCCTGTGGCCTGTTTTCTGTTGGCTTCTATTATCATTTGCTAATTAGGTTACGACTTAGTATTTACCTTACTCTGTGGCTTGGAGACCTTCCCCTGCAGTGTTTTTCTGTTAGCTTTGCAAATGTTGCAGATCATGCCTTGCCTTGGCCTATGGTGTTAAAGTAGGCAACTTGGGAAGTGGGCAACTTTACATTCATATCTGATTTATTTTGGGGAGAGTAGTAAAAAAATAAAGTAAAATTAGTCCTACTTCATATTCAGACCTGAGTCAACTTTAAGGAGCTACAGTTAGGGAATTTTACAGAATTCATCATCCCTGAACTTCTACTCCTTGGCAACTCTATGAGCCAGTTCTGCTATGTCCTATAGTGCCCCTATGAGTTGGAATCGACTCGACGGCAATAGGTTTAGTTTTTCTTTCTTTTTTTGGTTGGACTTCTTCAAAGATCCCTGGGCGGTGATGCAAACCATTTGCACTTGGCTACTAAGCGAAAGATTGGTGGTTTGAACCTACTCAGTGGCGCCATCAAATAAAGGCCTGTTGATATGCTTGCATAAAGATTACAGCCAAGAAAACCCTACAGAGCTCAGTTTTACTCCGTAGCACACGAGGTCGCCATGAGTCGGAATCCACTTGATGGCAACAGGTTTGACTTTTTGCTTGATACAGACTTTTTCAAGTTTTAAAATATAACTCCTACCTGAACTTGTATCTTGCTTACGCTTAATAAAATGTGGTCTCAGACATCAAAGAGTATCATATTCCATTCTTGCCCCATTCACCTCCAACGTTTTCTGATTTTCCCCCAAGAACCTACTTATTATGAAGGAAATTTCTTCTAAAACATGTGATTCAATATATGGTAGATTCTATTCTGACCCCTTGGGGACAGATAACTTTCTTCTTGGTAAATTACAAGCTCTTGGTGCCCTTAAGGGCAGTAGGCATCACAGGGAATAAAAGGTAGCCCAGCCGCTAAGGTGAAAAGCATTTCTCTATAGCCCAGGGGAGACATTTATTGCATTGGGATCATTTATTGCATTGGGATTATTGGCTGTAAACCGGCATATTTTCAGTACATCAGTATGAAATATGTAATATGTGTAAAATATGTAAAAGGCATATTTTCAAAGTGGATGGAATGTTGTTTACCCAGAAGCTTACCTATTAGATAGAGCATTTTGTAAGTATGCTACAGCAGTCCTCTGTGGGGTAAGGGAGGGTGAGAGGCACGCAGCAGAATCTCCTGTGAAGCTTTTGCTGAAGTTTCCCTCAGTTCTGAGAAAGCCCCTTGGGGGCGCAGCTCTGCATATGTTTCTTGTGTAAGCTTCCCACAAGCTCTCCCTTTTTACCCTCACCTTCCACCACCATTTGACTACCACTGGGCCCTTAGCAGGAATAGAAGGGACAGAATTAGATGGGATTTTTTGGCCAGAGTTTGTTTTGTTTGTTAGCTGCCATTGAGTTAGCCCTCATTTCATGGCATCTTCACATACAAGGGAACACAATACTGCCCAGTCCTGCTCCATCCCCATGATAGGTTGTGGATCAGACTGTTGGGATCCGTTGGGTTTTCACTGGCTGAGTTTTGGAAGATCTCCAGATCTTTCTTTGTTGTCTGTCTTAGTCTAGAAACTCCATTGAAATTTGTTCAACATCATAGTAACATGCAAACCTCCATTTAAAGATGAGTTTTGGCTGATCATTAGGGTCACTGGCCTCGAATAGAACCAGGGTTTCCTACATGGCAGGCAAAAATTCTATCACTGAACTACCATTGGCCTTTTTGGCCCAGCATACCAAAACCAAACCCGTTGCAGTCAAGTCCATTCCAACTCATAATGACCCTATAGGACAGAGTAGAACTACCCATGGGGTTTCCAAGGAGCAGCTGTTGGATTTGAACTACCGACCTTTAGGCTAGCAGACATAGCACTGAGCACTGCACCACCAGGGCTCCTAGCCTAGCATAACCAGGTGTCTTAGTTATTTAGTGCTGCTATAACAGAAATACCACAAGCGGATGGCTGCAACAAAGAGAAATTTATTCTCTCACAGTTTAGAAGGCTAGAAGTCTGAATTCAGGGCACCAGCTCTAGGGGAAGGCTTTTTCTCTCTGTTGATTTTGGAGGAAGGTCCTTGCCATCAATCTTCACCTGGTCTACGAGCTTGTCTGTGCAGGAACCCCAGGTCCAAAGGATGCACTCTGCTCCTGGCACTGCTTTCTTGGTGGTATGAGGTCCCCCTGTCTCTCTGATGGCTTTTGTTTTATATCTCAAAAGAGCTTGACTCAAGATACAGCTTAACCTTGCAGATTGAATCCTGCCTCATTAACATAAGTGCCTCTAATCCTGCCTCATTAACATCATAGAGATAGGATTTACAACACATAGGAAAATCACATCAGATGACAAAATGGTGGAAAATCATACAATACTGGGAATCATGGCCTAGCCAAGTTGACACATTTTGGGGGGACACAATTTAATCCATAACACCAGGTAAAATTCACACCTGAAGGTGCAGCCCAGGTTTATTTATTTAAAAAAAACAAAGAACTGTTGCCGTCGTGTCGACTGCAACTCATAGTGACTTTACAGGACAGAGTAGAACTGCTCCATAGGGTTTCCAAGGAGTGGCTTGTGGATTCAAACTGCCAACCTTTTGGTTAGCAGTCAAATGCTTAACCACTGTAACACCAGGGAACCTCCCAAATACTGCAGACTCCCCCAGTAAGGACTGGTTCCAGAGGATTTGTTGTGAATTTTTTTCCAGGGCGCTGACAGGTTTGAGTCTTTATGTCCTAACTCCCTGCCTCAAAAGATCTTTCTAGCACAGTCTAAAATATGGGGTGGAAAACTTGTTAGTTGCCGTGGGGCTGATTCTGACTCACGGCCACCCAGTGTGTGCAGAGTAGAACTGCTCCATAGGATTTTCAAGGCTGTGACCTTTCAGAATTAGATTGCCAGGCCTGTCTTCCAAGGTATCCCTGGGTGGCTTCTAAACACCAACCTTTCAGCTAGTAGTCGAACACTTAACTGTTTGTGCCACCCAGGGACTCCTGGGAAGACTCGAGGAGCAGGCAAATGGAATATCCATTAAAGAGCTCATCGATTTCTTGGCTTTTATTGATTGTGTTGGGTAGTCTTCAATATACATCCTAGCTGGACAGTAACACATTTCACATGGGTGAAAACTTTAACACTAGGAAACAAGTATGTGGTGTACTTTCTACCCTCACCAAGATTCCAATTTCGTTGAGAGGAGAGAAGGAGAAAGCACCGCAAAACATAATGTCAGTACCCCAGGAGGGAGGGGGTTCCTGGGATGTAGAACTTCAAGTGCTAAAGCTGGATAAGTCCCAAGCAAACAGAGGTGAGTAAGTTATCCTAAGTTCCTGGTAGGAATTAAGTCCAAAAGACCAAATATCATTTTGCTAATGTAATTCTACATCTAAAATTGTAGTGTAATTAGATAGGTGGTAACTTTGGTGAAGGATGGGACGTAGGGAAGCCCGCACAACTTGTCCAAGGCGAGGTCATGGAAGTTCCATAGACACATTCAAATTCCCTGACGGTTCGAATTACAGGGCTGAAGCCTGTGGGGACCATGGTCCCGAGGAACATCTAGACCAATTGGCATAACATACTTTATAAAGAAAGTGCTCTACATTCTACTTTGGTGAGTAGTGTCTGGGGTCTTAACAGATTCTGAGCGACCATCTAAGACACTTCATGGGTTTCACCGTATCTGGAGCAAGGGAGAAAGAAGAAAACCAAAGACACAAGGGAAAGATTAGTCCAAAGGACTAATGGACCATAACTACCACAGCCTCCACCAGACTGAGTCCAGCACAACTAGATGCTGCCTGGCTGCCACCACTGACTGCTCTGACCGGGATCACAGTGGAGAGTCCCAGACAGAGCTGGTGAAAAATGTAAAACAAAATTCTAACTCACAAAAAAAGATCAGACTCACTGGCCTGACAGAGACTGGAGGAAAACCCCAGAGTATGGCCCCCAGATACCCTTTTATCTCAGTAATGAAGTCACTCCTGAAGTTCACCCTTCAGTCAAAGATTAGACAGGCCCATCAAACAAAATGAGACTAAAGGGGCACACCAGCCCAGGGGCAAGGACGAGAAGGCAAGAGGAGACAGGAAAACTGGTAATAGGGAACCCAAGGTCAAGAAGAGAGGGTGCTGACGTGTCGTGGCATTGGTAACCAATGTCACAAAATAATATGTGTACTAATTGTTTAATGAGAAGGTAGTTTGTTCTGTAAATCTTCATCTAAAGAACATATAATTTAAAAATAAAAAAACAAAATAAATAAAACTGTGGTGTAATTCTACATGTAGCAACATTTCTTAGGTAAGTTAGGAATTTTATAAATTCCTAAGAAAATAATGAGAGCAGGCATCCAGGTAAGGCAGAATAGTGACAGAAGACTTCCTGGAGGAGATGACACTCTTGGAATTTAAAAATAAGGAGGATTTGCCTATGCTGGATGAATGAGGTGGTCTATGGGGATAGCTCTATAAGAACCAAGAAACAGAGGCAAGATTAAGCTTAATGTGTCCACGAGCCCTTTTTTCAACTGGGTATGAGTGAAAAGACTGGTTGGGGTCAGATGGTGCCCAGCCCAGGAGTTTAGATTTTATCCTATTAATAATAAGAACCCAGTGGCTTTTGATCACTGTCCTGCCACGATATAAAGAACGCTTTAGTTTTAGACTATAAAAATGTTGGCCAGATGATAGGACAAACTAGACTGGAAGAGATCAGGAATTTTCCTAATTAAAGTTTGGAGAAATGATAAGTTAATTTGATTCAATAGAAATGTAAAACTAGGAACAGATATGAGAAACATCAAAGAAGAAGTAGGCAGAATCCTGTGACTGATTAGGAACAGGAGCTGATAAAGGAAGTGAAATCAATGATATGTTCAGGCCTTTGGAAATCTGAATCACCGTGAGAATACTGGCAGCCCTGGAGCTTTTCCACTCAGGAAAAGCTGATGCCCTTAGTCTTTAGGACGATATCATTTCTTGGGGTAAATAAAAGGTTTCACCTACTATTGCTAACACCTTAGATTATCTGTTGGCTAGTTTTGAGTACAGACTTGTGTTGAGTATGTATCACTGGTCTACAAACTAAGAAGTATATAACTAGGTCGCAGCTTCACTTCTTTTTGAGCTCCACTGGACCCAGGGTAGCAAAATTTTAAACTCAGGTTTTTAAGCCATAGTTCTTTCACTAGTATTATACCCAGATTCTGAGAGTTTATGGAGTGACAAGGGATAGAGGAAGGGCAGCCACAATCTGGGCCCCAAGTCGTCTTTCCACACAGATGGCCTCTGAGATGTCAGTCATAATCTGCGATTGCTGATGGTCACTCCATAAAGGTGACTGTTGAAATTGATCCTCATTCTTTTCCTACTGACCGTTCTATGTCCAGTGTCACATTCAGCTGCATCCCTGTCTTGTTTGGGGGCTTACATCCTGGGACTTGCTGGGGCATAGAAATCTTTGCCAATTGGTCTAAGGTTCCGACCGTGTTGATTTATGGTGCAACAGCCCCTTGTCTGGGTCTGTTTGCCTCCGTGATGCTTTTTTGAAAAAAAAGAAGGAAGGGCAAGGCTCTGTTGTCTGGGGCTCACAAATGTTCCTAAGTTTCTCACATGGCCTCCCATTTAGCCCAGAGCTTCTCAAACTATCTATAGTGAAAAGCAGAAAGAAAAAAAAAACAACAACAACAACAACAACAAAAGTTTTCATTGAGCTGATTTTGACTCATGGCAACCTCACGTGTGTCTTCTGGAGGCTAGAAGTCCAAATTAATGTGATGACCTGGCCATGCTCCCTCAGAAGTCTCTAGGAGGAGACCCTTTCTTGTATCTCCCAGCTTCTGGCAGCCGCAGGAATTCCTTGGCTTGTAGATACACCTTCACATGACCATCTTCCCTTTGTCCATTTCTCTATCTCTTCTCCTAATTTATAGACACCACTCAGATTGAGTTACGACCCATTCTACTGCAGTTATCACTGGAGAAGGGCATCACGTTTGGTAGAGGGTCAGTGAAAACAAAGAAAATCCTCAATGAGCTGAAGTGACACAATAGCCTCAACAATGGGCTCAAACATATTAAAGATTATGAAGATGGCGTGGGACTGGGCAATGTTTTGTTCAGTTATACATACGTTTGCCATGAGTAGGAGCCAAACTGATGGCAACTAACAATAACGGCTACTCAGGTATGACCTCATGTTAGCTGATAACATCTTACGAAGGCCCTATTCCAAACAATGTCATGTTTACAGGTACTAGGGACTTCAATATCTGTTGAGGGAAGAAAATTCAATCCATGACAATAATAGTTCTCTGTGTGGTGCACTGTTCCCCCACCTCCCTCCGTCCCCCCCCCCACATGAAATGTTTTTGAAATTATAAACTGGGCAAGTTACTGAAACCCTGTGAATCTCACTCGCCTCATCTGTAAAATGAGATTATTGATTGTATCTATAAGGATTCATAGCTACGTGAGAATTCCAGGGCTTAGAATCAGTTCCTTTGGGTTCGAATCCCTGCTAAGAATTTGCAGTTCTAACAAGTTCCCAGGTGATGTTAATACTGCTGGTTAGGGACCAATTCTGAGAACCACTAGTAGAAGAGTGGTTTTCAAAATTTATTATACATAAGAATCACCTGAGGATCTTGTTAAACTGTAGATTCTGATTCAGTATATCTAGGGTGGAAATGCAAATTATCAGCATTGGTTCAAACCAGAACGAACCAGTTCAAAGCCCTGGAGAATTCCACAAGGAAACGTCCATAGAATGTCTGGCATAGGGGCTATTAGCATGGCCATGAAAACATACGGTCATATGAAAATCAAGTTAGAGGCAAAGGAGTTTTGTAAATCTCAGGGAATAGGTTTACAAAAACAAGACAGATTAAGTTTACCTTGTGTAGCTCTGAGTCTTTATTATGAAATTCCAAGTTCTTGCCAAGTGTAATCTAATTAATCTTTCCTGTACTTAATGGAGGTGTCATGTACTAAAGCATAGTGTAAGCTATTGGAACATTAACTTCCAAGAGCTTCACCCCTTCTGTGACTCAGATACCTAGCTCCTGGGCCACTTCAGCACTTGAGAGTTAAACGAGTCCCTTGTATTTATGAGTTTTAAAGCACTTTTGGATGCCTGAGGATTAAGTGCACTATAAGAATGTCTAGATTGCAATAATAATATCATATCTTTTTCTTTCCATGTTAAATAACCCACCATACAGGATATTCAACATAATATAATGCAAACAAATCTTTTAACTATCTTTCTTGTTAACTAAAAATGACATAAATTTAAATTAATAACTGATATAGCAATAAAGCTGCTAAAAGGTAGTATTCATTGTGCATTAAGCTCTAGATTCTTTATTTAGGCCGGAAGTGATTATGTGATAATAGGATAAATGCTTTGCTAAGTGTATAAAAACTAAAATACTCTGTATATCACAGAGACACATTACATTTGCAGGGCATTAATTTACCTCATTATGCAATAAAATTTTTCTTTTTAAGTGAAATCTCAAGAAGAAATCAATTTGCTGAATGGAACTCAAGATAGGTTAACCTTGGATAAGAATCAGCATTTGGCATAAGTTCCACGTCATCCAAATGGCTTTCTCTTGACCTTTAAATAGAGGAAAGGATTCTAGAGACATCCTAACACACCTTGGCAAAGAGTCAAGCATTCTGTTCTACTTACTCAGATTTGTTCCTTAGAAGAGTCACGCCTAATCCCCAACACCTACAGGTGGTGAATCAAGCATCAGTTCCAACACAGGTGCTGCTATAAATCAAAATAGTTTGTCACTGTATTGAGGAAATACATTAAAATGAATAGTTACAATTTAGTACCATCTCTAAAAAGTGAGTGATTAAACAAACAACTCATGGTAGTATTTGGGTCAAAATATTCCACTTTAATATTGTTTGACTGTTAAAGAAGATATTTTTAGTTCCACTGCGATAGTGTTTATTTAGAAATGGCTGCAGAAGTAACAAAAAGCACAGTCTACTGGGCTGCTCAAGTCAAAAGCCAAAGAGTTAGCTCTTCCCTCTCTTTCCTTCACCCTCTCCACATTCAGTCCATCACTTTATCATTCAAGTTCAACTATCAAACTATATCTCAAATCCATCACTTCTCCCTATCTCTACAAAACCACTGTAGTCCAAGCCATCATCATCTCTTGCCTGAACTCCGCAATTGCTTCGTAACTGGGCTACCTGCTTTCTCTCTTATTCCCATTATAGTCTATTCTCCACAGAGAAGCCAGAGGAATATTTTTAAAAACATAAATCAGTTCATATAACTCCACAGAACAAGTCTTCAGTGATATTCTACTGCATTAGAATAAAATCCAGGTCATTTTCTGGGTCCAGTCTGCATCACTGACCTTGTCTTGCACCACTCTCTTCCCTTCTTACCACGGTCTGGTTACCTTGCCTTCTTCCTTTCCATCAGATTCTCCAAAGCTGTCTCACTTTACAGCCATTATACAGGCTGTTCCCTTTGCTAGAATACATTTTCCTAAAATTTTTGCAAGGATGGCTGCCTCTTATCAATCAAGTCTTACCTTCGGTGTCTCCTCAGAAAGGTTTCCTCTGACCACCCTATCTGATGTGACCATGCCCAGTTGCTCTCTATTGCAGTACTTTCTTTGTGTCACTTATTTGAAATATCTTGTTCCTTGGTTTGCTTGGCTTTGGTCTACTTCCCCAGATCAGAAACTCCATAGGATTACTGATTGGGTCTGCCTTGTCACTGCCGTATCCTCAGAGCCAGCACTGTGCTTGCTGCTCAGTAGACAGTAAATACTTACTGGGTGTAGTCATTGACTAAAGTCTGCAGATTCTGATAGGTTAGTGAGCCTGCTGGCTTGTTAAAGGGTTTTCTGGCATGACTGAAATAGATATATGAAAGGACACATATCCAACCTATTTGCATCTTCTTAATGAGCCCTCGTCAAAGACCTTTTTCAAACAAGCAAATTCATTTAGAAATGATTGGGCTATTAAGCCCTTTGAACCATCTCTAGAGACTTCTGATTGACTGATGACATTTTGTGCACCTTTCAGGAGGTGTTCTTAATGTTATTATATTTTCTCATGAACTATTTTAGTAATATGTGTTACTATTTGCCATTTTTATTTTCACCCAATAAAGTACATAAATCACAATGGATGTTGTTATCATGGATGATAGGCATTTTATCAATTCTTGCTGCCAGCATTAAAAGTAATGTTTGGATTCTTCCCCTTGGAGTATATTTAATTCTCCTGATGAATTAGCAACTGGCCTCTGACAGAATAAATGAAACTCCACTTAATCTATATAATTAATGAAATGGGTTCCCACGTACGCTTGCTTCAGGATGCTAGCAACAGAGGCAGTAAACCGCCATCAACGTAGACGACAGTTGGGGAGTGAACCTGGATTACTTACATTCAAATTCACTCATTTTGCCTTAAAATATTTAAAATAAAGTGAAATTGAAAGCTCATATCCATAAGGAGATGGAGGAAAGTATCGCCTCAAGGAAAGATGGCACAGAGAAAATGAAAAACCAAAAAACAAACACATCTTAGTTTAGGATCTTCAAAAGGATTAATTAGATATTTTTGAATCAGTAGACATATTAAATTTTCTTTGATCGGGGATCCCTTAAGATATCATTCTTTCTAGCTTTCAGTCAGCATTTTCTCCTGTCCTTTTATTTTTCTATTACTTCATCTAGGACGTATCTCCAAAGGTCAGCCTTCTCGCCAGAATGATCCACAAAATTCTGAAATGTCAGGGATCGATGACAGAGTGGGAGGAGGTAGAAGGAGTACATAGGTGTGCATGGGACCTGTCAGCTAGGCAGGGGAGTGGAAGGTACAGAAAGGAAAGCTGAAGGAGATGGAGAGTAAGTGTAAAGTGCAGAATCTAGGGATGGCATCTTTCAGGGCCCGAGAAGCCACCACCTGACCCAGAGTCAGGCAAAGCACATCCTGTATACCTGGAGGAGGTAGAGGCTGGTAAGATACGGATCTCACTTATGAGCTGGTGCAGAGGAATGGAACAGACCTGGAGATTTTCCAGCAAGGCACGTTCAGTGGTCTAACTTCTAAGGCCCTCTGAGGGCCTGTTGTTGTTGTTACTGGTTACCTTCAAGTCAATTCTGACTCACGGTGAACCCATGTGCAAAGTAGAACTGCTCCATGAAATTTTCATGGCTGTGACCTTTCAGAAGTAGTTTACCAGCCCTGTCTTCCAGGGCACCTCTGGGTGGACTTGAACTGGCAACCTTTCAGCTAAGAATCAAGCACTTAAATGTTTGCAACATGCAGGGACTCCTACACAGGGTCTACATCTACATGAAGTTAAAAGAAAAGAAGTTTAACATGATTGTCATTCCTCCTCCTCTCTTGTAACCCTTCCCACACAACACATAGAATTTGGTTGTTCTCCAGAATCTCTATACCCATGAATCCTTTAAGTATTTTTGTTCTGTTAGTCTGCATATCATATGTTCATCTTCCTGCTCCATTTCCCACTGTCTCTCTTGTTTCTGTCATAAATTACTCTCCATCCATACTGCTGGATGAATGATGCATAATCCAGTATTACCTCTTTTAGGTGTCTATGTATTAACCATTGTTAGATCCTCAAGTTGAAAAGATGAGGGAAAGTGAAAACCTAATAAAAAATAGTAATATGCTCTACTTGGTAATGTTTACAAATACAGCAGTTGTTTTCAAAAGATTCATGTTTAACAGAATGAACCTCAAGTTCACAACCAAGGGTGTGCAAGCAGTGTCCATTAATTTTCTTTAAATCAAATTAAATCATATACAGTCTCCATCATGTAGGCAGGTGAGAAATTTAATCTTAGGTATCCCAATTTCTGCCGCCATCCGCTCAGCTGACTCTTGGTCAATTCAGAGCAAAAAATGAGATATTTGTGAGATGCTCAGAAGACAGGGCATGACCGTTGGCCTGCCATGACCACAGGGCCTGTGGGTGTCCTCATTCTCCAGGCCTGCAGGGATCCCATGGTGGCAGGTTATTCTGCTGCTTCCTAGCCACATATGAGGTCAGGAAATCTTTGCCGGGGCTGAGTCCCCACAGCGTTCTTGCCACTCCTTGGGGACACAGCAATGGAGCAATACAGAGAAAGACCTACACTGGATCTCTCTGGAAGGAATCTCTATCTGTTCTCTTTTCTGGAGTTCCTGGGTGGTATAAACAGTTAACATGCTCAGCTGGCTGTTAACCAAAAGGTGGAAGGTTTGAATATACCCAGAAGCTCCTTGAAAACAAGGCCTGGAGATCCAGTTCTGAAAAATCAGCCATTGAAAGCCCTATGGAGCTCACTTCTACTTTGACACATATGAGGTTGCCATCAGTCAGAATTAACTTCTGAGTTCAATAGGTTTTGTTTCTCTTTTCTCTTCAGAATCATTCCTGGTCTGACTCTCATCCTCAAAATCACTCAGCAAAACACACCAATAAACTTATTTATTTTTTAATACCAAAGATGCGCCTATCTTCCAGCAAAGAAATACTAAAGCCCTAAATAATCACCTAAACCAAAAAACAAAACAAGCAAACAAAAAAACAAACCCACTGCTGTTGAGACGATTCTGACTCAGAGTGACCCTAGAGGACAGAGTAGTACTGCTCCACTGGGTTTCCAAAGAGCTGCTGGTGGATTTGAACTGTCGACCTTTTGGTTAGCAGCCGAGCTCTTAACCACTGTGCTACCAGGGCTCCAAATAACCACCTAGATCACCAAATCAAATGAATGTCTTCATAACATCCAATCACAGGAGATTCGAGCACTGGCAATTGAAGAGGTCTTCCTGCTCTGTAGTTAGGGCTCATTGCAAATGCAAGCTGTCTGCTGTCCTCTAGAGAAAATAACCTCACCCAGTTATCTGCTAGGACTCAGCCGGTCCGCTAGGGATATGTGAGGTGCTTGGCAAAGAAGTTAGAATTACCCAGGCCAAAGCTAAGCATAGGAGATGGGCTGCCATATGCAGCTGCAGAGGACCCCAGAGTTCCTGATGTTTTAAGCTGTATGATAACCTAATTTTAGCTACTTTGTTGATGGACTTGTATGTTCTATTCCAACTTCTCTGTCACACACACAGCTGAGGTTTCTAGCCCACTCAAAGCCATAACCCATTGCCGTCGAGTTGATTCTGACTCATAGAGACCCTATAGGACAGAGTAGAACTGTCCTATAGTATTTCTAAAGAGCAGCTGGTGGATTCCAACTGCCGACCTTTTGGTTAGCAGCTGAGCTCTTAACCACTGAGCCACCATGGCTCCTCCAAAAGCCGTAGGATATGTAACTGTTTCTTGATATATACATTCATGTGCATTGTGTGTGTGTAATATGGATGCTAGATGCATGGGATTTCCCCTCCACAACTCCTCAACCTCTATAAATACCATGTAGCTGACTAGATATGCCATTTAAGTGGTTACTGTATAGGATGGACCATGATGCTTGCCATTTAATGGACTAAATCATTTTCCCCCCCTTATAAATGATTTGGGACACTGACTTGAACTCCTTTTACTACAACAAAAGCACATTCTCTTTCATCCCATCCATAAAAATGTTTCCTGGAGAATCTCATTAACTTCATCTAAAAGTGGCCCTCACATTCTACTAAACCCATTACATGTAGAGGGAGGAGTGCCTCACAGTCAATACTTAGGGACCCTAGTACTATATCCCTATTTTTAAAGAGCAGGAGCAGTGTAGTCCATGCCAAAAATAACCTTACTGTGAATTCGGGAGCACATATCAATCTGCAAGAATCTATAGAAGTCTTCTGTTTTGAGTTCAAGTTGGATATCTCAGCCCTTGGAGATTTGGTAGGGGCTTCTCTGCCCATCTCGCTGTTTCTCGTTATCTTCTTTGTCTCATTAGAGTAGGAACTAAATTCTCCATCCTTTTCCACCCTGCTCTTTGAGTACACTGCATCGGTGTGTCTCCTCACCCTCTAGCTTTCTCTTTGGCACAGTCAATGGGGAGCCCAAGCAGGAGATGGAGGGAAGGAAAAGAGTTAGGTCAGGATATTTATCCCTCAGCTCTCTCCTTGAAGAGTCATCTCTGGATGGCTTGTCCTCAACCAAAGGTCAAGTCTTCCTCAAGCCACGTCCCTTCATAGGACTCTCTCTGGAGTCCTAATAGCCACTCCCTTCCTTGACACTTCAGGCTGAAGTGAGGCAGCAATACCTCCATTAAACTATCCTTGAATCATCCAGATTTGGATATGTCATCTGTTTCTTACTGCTTGCCAGTCTCAGTTATCCTCATTCTGGTACTCTGTTGGATGGCCAAGTTCTCTGGGATATAGCCAGGAAGAAGGAGAAGGAGGCCTTCACTGTGTTCTGGCTCAGAACATGGACATTTCAAGGTGATTAGAGTTTGACATAGCTCAGGTTAATAAGCCTGTGGGTTATTTTGAAAAGTGTGTCTTCTTCTGTATCCTTGTCTGATTTATACCTAGATTCAGGGGTTGAAATAAGGGCAAAGGAGAATAATCACATCCTGCCCCATTTAGCTTTTTTTTTTAATTCAACAAATATTCATTAATCACTTAGTTTCTTAGTGTTGCTTTAACAGAAATACCACAAGTGGGTGGCTTTAATAAGCAGACATTTATTTTCTCACAGTTTAGTAGGCCAGAAGTCTGAATTCAGAGTGTTGGTCTTATGGGAAGTCTTCCTCTCTCTGTTGGCTCTGGGTGAAGGTTCTTGTCTCTTTTTAGCTTCTGTTCCTAGATTCTTTGATGATCTTCATGTGGCATGTGGCGTGTATTTTACCCTCCCTTTGTGCTTTCTTTGTGCCGAATCTGCTCTTGGTGAATGGCTTAAGGCACACACTACAATGTTATGGTCTCATTAACATAACAAAGAAGGTCCTATTCCCTGATGGGATTACATTGACAGATATAGGGGTTTAGGATTTACAACACATTTTCTGGGGACACAATTCAATCCATAGTAAGAAACTATTACGGTGGAAGGAGAGACAGAAAATATACAAAAATTACATACCAAATGATAAGTGCTATGGAGAAAAATAAAATGGGAGTGGGGATTGAGAAGCAGAGTACAGAAGAAGACTGAGGTAGCAGCTACCTATTTGGGACAGGGAGGCTTTAGGAGATCTCACAGAGACGTCAGACCTTGAGCAAAGACCTGAAAAAGATGAGGGAGATCATGTGGATAGGTGGGCTAAGAAGCATCATAAGCCAATGGGTTTTCAATCTGCAGTGGTATTCCTCCTCCCAGGGGGCCATTTGCAATCGTGCAGGAGTTTGGTTATCACATCACTTGGGAGTTGGGTGAGGGGGAATGGAAAGGGAATGTATTACTACTGGCAATTAGTTGATGGAGCCCAAGAAGCTCAATGTCCTGCAACTCACAAGATGGCTGCAAAGAAGAACTGTCTCCACACAAAATGCCAACAGCATCCCTCTTGAGAAACTGAGCTGAGCAAGAACAGTAAGTGCAAAAGCTTTGAGAGACTGGAATATTCCCAACACACACGCACATATGCATTTTTTTCTTAACTTAAAGCAGGGCTCCTGTGGTCCCCATAGTTTCACATCTCTCCCAGCTGCATTGAGATATAACACCCCATTGCAGCTTGTACCGTGTACCCACCTGTCCGCAATGTGTACATTTGATCCCAGATCAGAGAGAACTGTGATGAGTGTGTACATGGTTGTCCTTCAGACCTGAAGGTAAATTTGCTGGTGGTTACCAGTATGGGTTCACGTCAGATAGAAAAAAATCAATGTGAGGTTCTGCCCACCCTTGCACATATAGAGATTTTTATTTGCCTGGAGAGCTACCGCTTCCAAAAAAAAAGGTGAAGCTCTACAATATAAGGAATTCCTGGATGGTGAAAATGGTTAACATGCTTGGCAGCCAACCAAAAGGTTGGTGGTTGAAGTCCACCCCGGGGCACCTTGGAAGAAAGGCCTGGTAATCAATTCTGAAAAGACATCCATCGAAAACTCTATGGAGCACAGTTCCACTCTGACACGTGGGGTCATCATGAGTTAGAATTGACTCAAAGGCAACTGGCTTGATTTTCTTTTTTTCTGCAACATAAAATATTCACTTTGCTGGGAACTCTGGCAGAAATTAGAAAACATTTTTCCTAATTAACTTAGATTCAAACTGATCAACTTACGGGCTGTACATTTTAGAGAATGATGCATTTTGCATTTTTCCTCTACATAGGTATGTTCATAATTTCTCTGAAAATGAATTCATTTAGCATAGTTGCTATACACTTCAAATGTACTATATAAATTTGTTCTTTTTCATTTTAGTATAAACTTCCAAGATAGTAGTATAAAAATATTAAGCTACAATTGGATAAAACTAATTTTTCTTTGAAACAAACTTCCTTGTGGCTATAAAATCCATTTAACATAATCCTCCTGTGTGTTTGAACTACTCTCCCTCCACCCCTGGGATCTTACCTGCTTGCTAATAATCTTATTGTCTTGCCAACTTTGAAGAAAAACAATATAGCCAGAGAAGCATCACATTTTTATCCTACATTTTGTTTTATGAACAGGATCCTAGAAGAAGCATCAAAAAATTGACCTCCAACTAGTTTGGAGCTCCCTGTCTCGCAAGTCCCTCTAGCTAGCAAGCCATGCCATAAGCTAACTTCAGCAAAAGGTTCCAGTAAGGAGACCTACCCTGGCTGACTGGACCAATGCTCTCTTGCCAAGCCAAGATAGTTTGTTGTAAATCAGGGAGCAAGGGCAAAATGAAATCATGAGTTGAAGAAGGACCCTGATCGCTTATCTTTTATCATTTCCTTACTCAGTCAAAGTCAAAGATAATTTTCTGTCCTCTGGTAATTAGGAAATAGCATTCTGCTAACTCTAGAAGAACTGGTTGGTTTATCACAACTATATTATTGTTGTGTGCCTTCAAGTCGATTCTGACTCACAGCTACCTTGTATGACAGAGTAGAACCACCCCATAACATTTCCTAGGCTGAAATCTTTATGAGAGCAGATCACCAGGTCTTTTTTTGGAGCAGCTGGTGGGTTTGAAACGCCCACCTTTCGGTTAGCATCTGAGTGCTTAACCATTGCATCACCAGGACAACTATACTCCACCTAATTTCTTTCTTCTAGACCTGAAGAACATACCAATGCATTTTCTATAACACTGAAGAAGGGATGGTCCTGCCTTCACTCTTTGTATATTTAACTTGAGGTGAATTTATGATCAGATCCAAGAGGGAGTATTTAGCACACACTGATAGCCTGGGATCAACAGTTGTAAACACTTTCCAGCAAACACCAAGAGACGCCTGTAAATGTGCCAATTAATGATTCAGAGCACTTTGGACCCAGATGCCTAAACTACATTCTTACTTTTCCTCCTATATTGATTGTAGTCATGTGGACATGGCCAGAGTGGCACAATCCATTCAAGAATTTAAACTTTCCTATGAGAGGAGTGGTTAACAGCGTGGCTGCTAACCAAAAGGTCGGCAGTTTGAATCCACCAGCTGCTCCTTGGAAACCATATGAGGCAGTTCTACTTTGTCCTATAAGGTCGCTGTGAGTTGGAATTAACTTGACAGCAATGGGTTTGGTTTGGTGGGTTTATGAGAGGAGAGGAGCCCCTGGGTGATGAGAGTCACTGGGTGGTACAAGCAATTAATGTGCTTGGCTGCTAACCAAAAGGTAGGAGGTTTGAGTCAACATGGAGGTTCCTCAGAAGAAAGTCCTGGCAATGTTTCCACAGTGGCTCTTTACCACCCGTGTTAGTCTCCTAGGGCTGCCATAACAAAGTACCACAAAGTGGGTGGCATAGAAGAATTAAAACGTTATCTCACAGTTCTGAAGACTAGAAGTTCAAATCGACTTGATGACCAGGCCATATACTCCCTCCAAGGTCTCTAGGGGAAGATCCTTTCTTGTCTCTCCTCGCTGTGGTAACCCCAGGCATTCTTTGACTTGCAGCATAACCCTATCTCTGCCTGTCTTCACATGGCCGTCTTCACTCTGTGTCTCTCTGTGTCTGCTCTCCTCTTGTATAAGACACACTCTGATTAGGACCCATCCTACTCCAGTATGACCTCATGTTTATACCTTTACAAGACCTTACTGCCAAACAAGGTCACATTCACATGTACAAGGGGTTAGGACTTCAATATATCTTTTTGGGGTACATAACACCATCCAACTTATGGTGTATTTCGAGAAGATGTCTTGTTTCCAAGGGGAAATTGCTAAGACCTGATACTATCATTACCCTGAATATTGAGGAAAACCAGTGTCAATGAGATCAGAAATTCTTCAATAACACTCCATAATTGCCAACACCTTTGTAGTTCCATTGCAATTAATTTGTACACTTATTATGGTGCTCATTTCATTCATTCATTCATTTTTTTCTTTGCCATTTCATCATTTTTTAACATTATGATTATCTTTATGGCCGATCTTCCCGATTGGAACATTAAGATCCTCAAGTATTTTATCATCTCTGTTTTTCCATTACACCTCCAGTAGGAGAAGGCTACTGTAGATGCAAATAAAATGTTGGTTGAATAAATGAATTAAAAACTAGCCATGTACCCACCCACTATTGTTACTATTTCAAGAATATTGAGAGATGATCACTACTAATATCTTAGTGTAGAGTAGCTGCAAAGAGAATAGCTTGCTTTGGTTACTATAAGCTTTGATGAGTTACTCAGCTTTTAATTCAAATACAATATGAAATATTTGCAAAAACAAGACACCTTTTCCCCAAGTTTCTCACAACAACCCCTAAACATTATCCATTATCAAAATAAATGTGTCTGTGGCACCAACTAGAATATGGATCTCATTAGGGCAGGTATCGTACTTCCTCTAGGTAAGGATTAGGTGCATATATGTTTATATGTTCAGTGCTTTACACATGGTAGATACTTAATAAATGTCAAATTTATTTTTAGACATGTCTCGTATCTTAGACCTAAATTATATGAATAATTTTTTTCAGCTCTCTTCCTCTTTTACTGTAATAAATTCAGATGTTGGTGCCCAACACATGGCCTTTAGGAGTAAAATGTCTCTGGATTATCCAGGTATGGTATGTCACTTACAAAACCAATTACTTGTAGTTTTAATAAAATCTTTTCTCTTTCTCAGTCTTGAGGTCTCAGTGGTATGGCCTGGACAAGCTTACCCATGAGACTACCTGGAGCATCATTGCAAACTGGCAATGAATAGGCGAGTACGGCAGGGCCAGAACTAAGGGAACTAGCCGTGTAGTAGAAACTGGCCCTTGAGGAGAAGAATTAATGATTCTAATCACTCTGTCTAAGATCTGAGGCCTGACTTGATCCAATCTAACCTTGTAGGTTTGATCTAACCACATAGGCAGGGACCTAGCAGCAGGAGTCTCTGGCCACCAAAGATAATCCTTATTGTAGTTGGCAAAATCATCAGAATCTCAACTGGGCTAAAGTTGGGTCCTGGTCTAGGGTCTGGGGTTTGTAATGCCATCCACAGATCCTGGGATTGCTAATAACAACTCATACCAACCAAAGGGTATGTGGCATCCAGAATAGTGCAATAGCATAGTTGAGTATGACGAGCCCCAAAGATGAAGGTTAGCGAGAGAAGCTACAGCTCAGTGACATAAAGGTATAGCGAAGTGACTCTTAATAAAGTCTCTAGCTGGGCTGTGATTGGCTTAAGGACTAGGCTAGGCTGAGAATGTAGGTCTCAGTGCTTAAATCTTTGTATCCCAGTGACCGTGGCAGGAAAGGCCTGCCTGCTCTGTTCTGGGTCTCTATCTCAATTCCTAGTGCTTATCTCAGCATTGCTATCTTATTCTTAAACCAACTCTTGGCCAGCCATCAGTATGCTACTTTTAAATCCCCCAGGCTTCATAAAATTATTTATCTGGTAAGTTAGCTTTTCAGCTAACTGGTCGCCAACATTTTCCTTTAGGGGTCTTGGTCACTGAATACCAATAGGTCAATCTTGTAATAGATATGGTCTTTTTGTGACATATGTAAGAAATTGACACACAGAAGTGATATGTGACTTGTCACAGGAAAATTAGTTCCAGGGCCAGGAGTACACTAAGGCCTTTAACGCTCTGTACCATGCGACATTTCTCTCTCCTTTTTTTTTTTTTTTTTTTCCCTTTTCAAAATGGTCATTTGAGTTACCTTGTTTGACAAATTAACTCTCACTCTTAAATAGTTTCTTTCATTTATTTATTTGCTGATTCTAAACAAAATCTGTAGCCAGCTTCAGGTTAAGTTTTCCCTGTAAAAGAATAAGAAAAATCAATCACAATATTGGGATTTTTAATGAAAGAATTACCAAGCCAACCTAATTAAAGAAGGTCAATTAAACAACACTAAATCATCTGAAGTACAAAAACCAATTTTCTATTTAGGAACTCAGGATACAGGTATTACCTGTTTAATTTGAGAATAACCAGGTTTAAGATTCTGAAAGCACGAATCTGTTTCTTAGATTTTGAGTAGTTACTATATACCAATTTTCACAAGCTTTCATCTGTAATTTAAAATTTATTATTGAAGATTTCTTTGGAAACCACACAGTTGAGTCAGACTCAAAGATCAGTTTAGTGCAATCTTCCTCCACCCAGTTATCCTGTCAAACCCATCTCTTGGTTAATTCTTGATTTAGAATCCAACCGGGAAAACATCTAAATAATGTCTTTCTGAATAAAGCAGCCAAATATAACTGTTCTCAATGAATCCAGAAAACTTGCATCTCCTAATAAAGTGGTTCTCAAAATTTAGTATGAAATCGCCTTGAAATGTGATAAAGTACCAGTTCTCGGGCTTTCCAGAAATTCACTTAATTGAAGGTGAGGTCCAGGAATCTGCATCTTGATAAGCACACACTAGTGATTTTTTTGTCCACCCTCCATCTGTCATTTTGTCATACTGTGGTGGCTTGTATGTTGCCATGAGGCTGGAAGCTATGCCACCAGTATTTCATATACCAGCAGGGTCATCCATGGTGGATAGGTTTCAGTGGAACTTCCCAACTAAGACAGACTGGAAAGAAAGGCCTGGAAAACTACATCTAAAAATTAGTCACTGAAAACCCTGTGTATAACAATAGACTCAAAGATACCGACAATCATGAAGTTGACACAGGACTGGACAACATTTACTACTGTTATACATACGGTCGCCGTGAGTCAGAGCTGACCGACAGCAACTAACAACAACAACTACCGTTTTGTACGTGATCCACAGACTACGGTTGGAAATATTCAGCCTTATGAAACTAATGAAATATTAAATGGTCTCCAAACCATCTCCATGCCATTAACTCTACCAATGACAGTAGCCACCTAGGTTTGATTGTCTCATGTTAATAGAGCTTCCAAAGACCAAAAGGCTCTTCAGTTCTACCTACTACTTTCTCATTTATCTTACAGAGTTAAAGAAAAGCCACATCTTGAAACTCCATCACTTTAAGTTTATTCCTCCTTACCCAAACAAAAGTCCAGAACCTGAATGTTTGAAACCTAATCTCCTTAATCATGTGCTTCCCTTGACTTATGGTTTTTATTTACTGCTTTTCTGTGTCCCTGCAGAATTGATTACTGGGTGAGCCATTTTTGGCTGTCTCAGAAAGCTGATTTCTGTGTGCTTTATAGAGTTGGACAGGCCCATCAGGAGTTTCAAGGATATTATACAGGTGGCTGCATAACAGTTAGCGTTTACAAGGATGTGAGAGAAAGTCCCACAGGGAAGAGAGATTTTCCTTTTTTCAAAAACAGAAGATTGATGTAAGCAGAAGAATATTAGCAAAGCTCTTATTATTCAGCAAGATCTAATTTCAAAAATAAAAATGATGAAGAGCAGAACTTTACGTTGAGGCTTCCTGCCTTCTCTTGAACATGAAACAGAGATAGATATGAAAAACAAACCAATTCATTTTGAGAGCCGAACGATAGTCAGGACAATGAATCGACTAAGCCCTTCCCTGAGGAGTGCTTTACAGCCTGCTGCTCTTCTCTTGTTCTGGTGGAAGTGCCTGTCCCAACGTGGGGCCTTGGGTCAATCTTCACAAACTGGCATGAGCTCCGGGCCCAACTTCCCAGAAATGGCAAGTCCTGGCTCAGGGCATTCACAACTAAGGCTGGTTATGATGCCCATATACCTTCTGCAGCAGGTCAGTGATAGCTCTGCTCCAGACACAAAGAGCTTCCAATTCTGGATTGGCTGCAAATCTAGAGTAAGTGCAAGACAGTTCTGGGATGTTCCAAAGAAATTACTTTACTACAGTCTATATACATCTCCAATATAAGCCATAAGTCCAAAGAGCCCATGGAATCACTCCTCATCCAGGAATCCCTGCATTCCCAGGCCCACTAAGCAACCAATACAGAGTCTTCTTGGGCCAAAGTGGACTCTCAGAATGGCAGAGCCCAGGACATTCAGTTCCACACTAATGTCCCCCCTGCCCCAAATAGGCCACTAGTAGCTATAATCATTAATGTGCCATTTTAACTACCCACCACCAGAAACCATAAACCTATAAAAGAGAAGACTAAATCCCAGAATAATCCATTCTTCCTAAACCAGATCACACATAACCCCAGGGGTAACTAGTGGTATACTAGGGAGGTATGCAAATCCATAGGATTTAAGTGTGCACAATTTTCTGCAGCATCAGATTTGCTTGAAAATCTGTGGAAGAAAAATACTTTTTTTAATATTAAAGGCAGCAATCAAGTATTACAGAGTAGGGCACAACATTTGACTGGACTTTATAACATAAAAATAGATTTCAAAGAAAAGTCATTCACAACGGCCCTTGGGGCTCTGCCTCCCAGACACCGTAGGGAATGTGTCCATTCTCGTCTATCATTCAGGGTATATATTTGAGAAGCACTATGCTCATCTCCTCATTTTGCAGATGAGGAAACTGAGGCCAGAGAGGGTAAATGGTTTGTTCAAAGTCAACAATTAGCTGGTATCAGAACTAGCTATAACTCTTCTGCATAGTCCCCACTTTTGCTATCAGTTGTTCAGTCTCCCCATTATGCCATGAACCCCATGAAGGCTGATTCTTCATATTCTTTTAAGACTTAAAATGCAAATAATCCCAGTAACTATATAAGACATTAATACATTTAAAAAATATAGATGATTGACATATCTTATCCTTCCCTTCTGGACACTTTATCAGGAAAGACCAATTGCTAGAAAAGAGGATCATGTTTGGTAAGGCAGAGGATCAGCAAAAATGAAAACAAACCTCAAAGAGACGGATTGACATAATAGCCACAACAATGGGCTCAAACATATCAATGATCATGAGGACAGTACAGGACCTGGCAACTTCTTGTTCTGTTATGCATAAGGTCGCCATCTTCAAATCAACCAGCCGCTCTGCAGAAGAAGGATGTGGCAGTCTGCTTCTGTAAAGATTTACATCCTCTGGAAACCCTATGGGGAAGTTCTGCTTGGTCCTATAGGGTCACTACGAGTCAGAATCGACTCGATGGCAGTGATTTATTTTTTTAATTATACATAAGTTTCTGTTATACATAAGGACAACTTGACAGCAGCTAACAACTCTTCCCTTGAATATTTTTATGGAAAAGGGAGAATCAGGATTTAATGGACATTTGGGAGTGAACAGGATTGCTCTTTTGAGTGTGTGTGTGTGGTGTGTGTGTTTGCACATGCATATGCATGAATTCTGGGTCTAGGTTTCTGAGTTTTGCAGTAAAACTACAGCAGAGTGGGAGAAATATGGTACAAAATACAGAGAGACCCCTAGCACTGCACTGAATACACATTTCTCTATTTTGTGCCCTATCATAATGTTGATATAATCCAAATGTCGCCTACCTAACCTCGGCCTTTTCCTTGGAAAAATCATGCCTTCTTGAGCGTTTCCATCGCTCATGTGAAAATACAGCTAAACATCTTTCCACTTGCAGCTGCTCGAAGTAATGGATTATGCCTTTGAACTTGCCAGTAAACTTCACGGTCCTGGTATAAATATCAAACTTGTCAAACTTGCTTTCTAAGGAAGTTCTATAATGAAAGGCTTATCTATTTGGGGGGTAAGTTAATGCCTCGGCTTTGCCTCAAAGCCAGATCCTGAGAAAATTTAGGTTGTAGAGAATTTCCTGCCAGCTATCGGGGTCATCTCTGGCCAGGCCCAGAGGCTGGTTTCGCTGAAGTTTGGACGCAACCGCTCTCCCCAGCTTCCAAAAAGCTTGGTGCTCCCTCTGTGAACTCAATGCCTTCCCTTGCTTTCCCCTACCCTTTGAATCTGTACATCACAGGATCAAAGGCGTCTACATGCAAGAGTCTACCACCGAAGGAAGAGAGAGGAGTCTGTGAACGTATGATGAAATTTTAGCCAGAGACCTAGGGGGTCCCTAATGCTAAGAGGCGAATAGCCAAACAAATCATGCTCAGCCTTGCTAGTTATCAGGCCTCTGGTGGCAGGCTGAGAGGGCCAAGGGCAATTTCTCTGAATCTGAATGACGATTGGACAGCTAGCAGTTTTCTTCTTTCTGGGAAATACAGATATTTCTATATATCTATAGAACATAATAAAAATCCCTGGGTGGTGCAAATGGTTTGTGCTTGACTACTGACCTAAAGGTCAGTGGTTTGAACCCACCCTGTGGCACCATGGAAGAAAGGCCTTTCGATCTGGTTTCATAAAAGTTTACAGCCAAGAAAATCTTATGGAGCAATTCTACTCAGTAACACTTAGGGTAACCATGAGTCTGAATTGACTTGATGGCAATGGGTTTGATTTTTTGTTTTATAGACCATGATAACAACAATGTCACAATATAACATAACAGTAACAAAACACTTTTTAGTGTCAAATTTCAGAGGGTTTGAAAGTTTTTTTTTTTTTAAAGAGCACTTAGAACAGAAATCGTATTACTAATAGTAAGAAAAACGCCTTTGAACAATTGCTTCGTAGATCTAGTCCTTATAGAGGTTCATGTCTAAACCATGTCTCCGAGACCGAAAGCTTGTGGCATCCTCTGATGGGCTGTAGAATTCTCAGCAAGTCCCATGTGGTGTCCACCTTTGTGCCACATCAGGGTCCTGCGTGGAAAGGGCAGGGATCTTTTGGTTTTTCCTTAGGGAGTTCAGGAATGATTTTCTAATGAGAACCTTCTGGCCTTCTTTAGACATGAAGTGCTGTGATCTCCAGTCTCCATAATACACCCTGGAGAAGGGCTGTGGGTTTTAATGTGCTCTGCGGTACTGGACAAAAGAAAAAACTCAGGGAAACAACTATTAATATCAGACCAGACCCTCTGAACAAATGTTTCTACCTCGTCCCACTAATAAAGGCACCAGACCTGTTGTTTCTTCTTTCTTTCTTTTTTTTAAACTACTTGTAGATCTGTGGCCAGCTGTATTGTAGTTAAATTTCAAAATACTCATTGGGCAGCTTTGTACAGTGGTACTATAATGTTTATAAAGCCCGCTGTGCTAGTTTGAAAGCAACATGCACAGATACTCACTTTAAAGGGGGCATAAAATGTACAAAATGCATTACCAAATGCAAAACCTAGTATTAATCACATTCATATGCGTGTTGTACTTGATCCAATAAACCAGTGGTGTAATTGCCAGATGTAAAACTAGCCTGTAAAACTTTCCCTACAATTTAACCATCTACTATAACTACCCTCGAATACCAATGTTCCAAGGTGGCATCTTTCTTTAAACAAATAGGTTTAGAAAAAAAGATGTAGAATACATACCACATATATATTCGTTATATACAATATATGTTAATATATACAGCATACATGATATATTGTACTATTCATAGAACAATAATTCCAAGTATTGAGGAAATTGGATGAAACTTTCTCATTTCATTCCCAATTTAACTTACCTCATGTAAGATATTGTTGTCATTGTTATCAATTGCCATCCAGTCAATTCTGACTCATGGCAACCCCATGTGTTCAGAGTAAGAACGACTCCTTTCGTTTCCAAGGCTGTGACCTGTTAGATACAGGTTGCCAGGCCTGTCTTCTGAGACACCTCTGGGTAGGTTCAAACTGCCATCCTTTTGGCTAGTAGTAGAGCACTTGTTGGTTCCACCCTGGGAGTCATGTAAGATATTAAATGAATTAGAAAGCTCCATGTCCTTGTAAATTATTCTCCTGGTTTCTCCCAATATGTACTCTTGGAAGAGAACTAATATTTTATGGAGGACGTGGATGGTGTTTGTCCAGGGAGTGCTTCTCCAGATAAAAGTATTCAGATTTTCCTTGGGCCTAGTCCCTTCTTCTGTAAGCCCAGGTGTGGGCACAGAAGCCAGGCCTAGCTGAGCAGGTAATTTTGTTTCCACTATCCATAGTTATTTGGTCAGGGATGGACATGTGAACCAAACCGGGGCAATGAGATGTGAAGCATGCACTTAGAGGGACCATTGGGAAGAGAGGGCTCTTGTTCATTGAACCTGAAGCTCTGAAGATGCTTGCCTGTTGCTGAGGAAGGACATCTTGAGAGGAGAGCCCTCCCAAGGATGAAGCTGACTTAAGAGGAAAGCAGAGTTAAGCGAAGGAAAGAATGTATCTCTGAAGATGTTATCTGAGCAGCTGGCTCCAGTTATACCTGAAGCAATTCTTCCATGAACTTTTCAGTAAAGGGACTTGGTAAACCCCTTCTTTGCCCAAGTCGGTTTGAGTTAGATTTTCTCTGTCTTGCAACTGATAGTGTACTGATGTATATCTTTTTTTAGTAGGTTCCAGGTAATTTTCTCAAAAATCTGTGCGATAAATATTATTATCCTCATTTAACAGACTAAAATTCTAAGACTCAGATGAGAAAACTTAGCTAATTTGCCCAAGACCACACAATTAGTAAGCCATAGGAGCAAGACCTGTCTGACTTCAAAACCTAGGTTTTTAATGTAAATCTAGGGCTTTTATTATTTTTTTAAATTTTCTTATTTTTGTTGAATCTAGGGCTTTTGATGTAATGCCTTTGAATGTAAATATATTTTGGAAGGAGAAATAATTTAAACAAGTTATAAATAATTTAAACCCAAATTAAGTGAAAGATCTGAGGGTAAACATAGAGAGAGAACCAAAAATGAACTTCCAAGCAAGGGGGACCTGAAAGAAGTCTCTCTATTGATGAGAAATGCTTGAAAAAACAAATAGGAAGAACTAAGATTTCTTGAGGAGACACGTATGAACTGACTTAATGCTCTCAACAAGCCTATGAGGAGGATAGTATTCTTATTACCCATTTTACAGGGGAGAAAACTAAAGCACAGAGAGGTTTAATAACATGTCCAAGGTTACACAGCGACTAGGTGGTAGAGGTAACCAGTTGCCATCGAGTTAATTCAGATTCATGGCGACTCCATATGTGTCAGAGTAGATCTGTGCTCCATAGTGTTTTCAGTGCTGATTTTTCAGGCCTTTCTTCTGAGGTGACTTTGGGTGGTCTCAAACCTCCAACGTTTCAGTTAGCAGCTGAGTGTGTAAACCCAGGGACTCCCGGTGGTAATGGTAGGAGGATTCAAACACAGATAGTCTGGCTTCGGCTAATTAACTTCACCTATCTCATAATTTTAAAGGGATCGTATCACCTGTGCTAATGAATACTTATTCATTGCTTTGGCAGAATGTTCTGCTAGAATCTTCGCCTTTTGAACATGGTCTGATAAAATATGTCATCAAACAAATGATTTCACCCTTGGGACTTGACTTTAAGGGGAACTTGCTATCCGATAGAAGTCTATGATATACTATTATTTTCCATCAAGATAGTTAGTTGGATAGAAATTATGATCACAGTGGCTCTCTTCTCACTAAGAAGTTTATTTTGCAGAGACCAAAGTCCTTGGATCTTTATATTTTAGCACTATAAAGGAAGGAAGGGATATTTTAGGAAAGAAGTGGGGAAATACCAAAGACTTTGCTTACAGCCAGTGATGTTCCTGGAATTTGTGCAGTAATTACAGACTCAGAGGTACTTGATAGAATTTTTAATAATTATCTATCATGACTACTGGGAATCTGGATATGTTCTGAAAACATGAGAGGCAAAAGTGGAGAATGAAAAGTGTCTTCCTAGGCAACATATATGCACTAGTAATCTCTAAGCCTCTAGAGGGTTCTTTGATAAGGCAAGGTTAAAGGTCACCTAAAATACTCCCCTTTAAGCAGTATGGATTTGAGTGGTCTTTCCTCCGCCAGTTTTCAATGGTTTATGGCTTTTAGGCAGCTATGAAAAGAGCTTTGTCTAAAGCTGGTCTTTAGATATTCCTGTATGACCTTACCCTCATTTCCCAGAGACACTGAGCTGGTTTTTCCTTGTCGAGAAGATCGGGCAACGAACATCTTAAAAGGGGATAAGAGAGATGCTAAAGAAATGAAGGGAATGTAATTCTTTCAAAATCCTGCCTTAAAGCTACCTCCATGTGCTAAGAATAATATCACATTACAGAGACCTGCTACTTTTAGGTCTTTTATGTAGAAATTGTAACTGTGGACAGAGCTTATATAATGGCCTTTTGAACCTGCTGCAGCAGGGGCCCTTCATCTCAGGCCCGGATCGCTGACCATGGCTTTCATGAACCTGCCCAAAAGGCGCAGCTGGTCCAATCCCAGGCTTGTGAAGATGCTCATAATTATAGTTTAGGGATCGTGCTGCTTTAAGGGAATGTGTAGATAAGGCAGGAAGAAGCATTGATCGGGAATATTTAACCCATGCCCGTCGAGTCCATTCCAACTCATGGCCACCCCATGTGTTACAGAGTAGAAATACTCCACAGGGTTTTCTTGGCTGTAATCTTTATGGATTCAGACCACCAGGCCTTTCTTCCATGGTGCCACTAGGTGGGTTGAAACCACCAACCATCAGGTAACTAGTCCATTTGTACCACCCAGGGACCTTAGAAATATTTAGCCCCATTTAATCATTCCTTGATAGTGTAGATTCAGTCATGCAAAAGAGGAATCATTACTTCAGAAATGGAAATAGAATTGTCAAAAAGACTATTAAAAAATGTGGAATAACAGCATTGAGTTCTATACTATTGTTTTTGCCCTGAAAGATTTTTTAAGTATGAAGAAATACATTTCAAAGTTTATAACTGATTTCCCCATTGATTTAAGAATGGCCAAGATAGAGAAAAAGAAAATAAGCAGAGCTGTGGGTAATTGAGCCCACAATAAAAGTATTGTTTTATAGAACAATTCATTAGAGAAGGACTTAAAGTTGACATGCTTAGCTGCTAACCAAAAGGTTGGCTCTTCGAGTCTATCCAGAGGCACCTTGGAAGAAAGGCTTGGTGATCTACTTCCAAAAGATCAGTCATTTAAAAGCCTATGGCACACAGTTCTACTCTGACACATATGGGGTCACCAGAGGGGCCTTAATACATCTAAAACATCATTTTATTCGTATAATTTTCATGTTACTTATCAAGAAAATATCTTACTATGTAAAATAGATGTCAAACATTACTTCCGAAGTCAAATTTTATTGTTGTTTTATGTTTCTATTTTCCCCCAACTGGAAATATTCACTCTTCTGTATGGGGAAGAAAAATATCATCTAACTTTGGTGCTTAGTAAACAGACAGTTAATAAAAATACTGTTCTTCACAAACTATGATACAGGATGAAACTCAGAAACAGTGAGGAAACAAAAAGATAGTAACTATCCTACACTCTGCCTTGTAAGGTTTTGGTTATCCATATTTTGGTTCTCCTCCATTTGTGTGGTTAATGGAGGATTGACTATAACTGTATTCAATTCAGTAGTGTTGAATTCAGTCTTAAGTCCTTGGTCATTAGCTGACTGTTACTTATTAGCAAAATAAATGCTCTCTACTGTTACAGTGGGTGTTAGATTTTCTGGAAGCTAGAATTTTTTCTAGTTTTAAGAATTTGCCTAATACCCTAAAAAAAAAAAAGATTATAAAACTCTGCCCTACATAAGCTTAATCAAGCATAGATAATTATATTCATTTCAATAATTTGCCGTATATAATAGACTTCCATAAAAAAAATCAAAATTACTTAGATTTGATCACTAATAGGTATGTCTACTTGGCACATTGCATATTCTATAAGGTAATTTCTTTAAAAAAAATCAATACAGTAATATAAAACAATTCTGGAACATCAGAAAAATAATGGCAAAAGAGCAATATCACTGGAATGTTTCTTACAAACTATACTTTGGTTAGGAAGTTTTCTATGCTTTTCCTTTTAACATTTGTTTGTTCATGCTACAATATATACTTAAGGCAATTCATCTTCAATTGTAAAATGAACCATCAATTTAGTAACAGTTTTGCTGGGAAAAAAATAAGAAACATTAGTAAATATCTGTCCATACAAGTATACAAACTGTTTTCTTCTATGTTACCAGGGTTTGAGACTAACCATATTCCCTAGTCAAAATATTAATATTTGTTCAATTATTTTGGCCTTTGTTATTATGTATAGCTTCAAAATAACAATTTTTTTCTTAACCTATGCTCACCATCTTCATATTTTCTCATTTTTAAATTTAACAGTATAATTTCATGACGTGAAAAATACTAAGATACAAAATGCATTTCTGCCTGGTCAACTATGTTCTAGTTTCAAATTTTTTTTCTTTTTTTTGCTCTTAATCAAGCTACCTATTTTTAGAAGTTCTGTTACAAGTCAACTAGAAGATATTGACAGATGTTTGGCTCTTTAAGCTTTCAAAATTCAAGAATAGATCACATTAACTTCTCTTAGCTTTGAAAATTCTGTGATCCTGTACAAGAGTTTTGGCAATTTCTACTGTCTTTAACTGCAGTTGATCTGCATTTTCGTTTTGATTCTACATCATATCGTGAGTTTAAAAAGAGATTGCGTTTAGAAAATTGAATTCTGATCTTTAGTGAAAATTCAATGGCATGTGGAGACACCATTGCCAAGAATCTAATTAAGGGAACAAGAAAAGGAAAGTCACCTCCACCCACTGCTGATCTCACATATGTGTAGTCCAAGATTAGTGCTTCACAATTACTCCTTGTCTGGAGCCAGTAGTAACATGCAACCTGGTACTATTGCTATTCACATAAAAAAAATTTTTTTTTATTGTAGAATCAAGTAACTCTTGTGTTTCTGCTTTCTGAAATCTCCTTATACCCCTGCATTTCTTTTTAAAAATGCTGTGAACTTTCCAAGGTCCTTATATCCTCTGGCAGAAGAATCCTTCTCTTCTACAACCACCTCTAGTGTATTTTATTTCATGGTTACTTATCTATCTTATTTATTTTTCTAGATTGTAATTAGAGTCCCTGGTGCAAATGGTTAAGCACTAGACTACTAACAGAAAGGTTGATGGTTTAAACCCACCCAGAGGTGCCTCAGAAGTAAGGCCTGGTGATCTACTTCTGAAAGGTCACAGCCTTGAAAACCCTATGGAGTGTAGTTCTACTCCACACACCTGGGGTCTCCACAACTCAATGGCAATTAACAACAACAAAAACAGATTGTAATTGTTGAAGCATGCATGGAGAACTGTGTTTTCCAGTCACACTTGGCCTGGCTTTTTCTTTCAACACATCCCTGCATAGCCTGAGATTTACATTAACATTCATTCGGTGCAAATGTACTGATACTACCACTGGCTACCCTTTATTGCATCAGCCATATTAGAGAGTCATAACATACAAGAATTGGTGAGAATTCTTATAATGTTCTACCCACTCCATTGTATATCTAGGAGGAAATTTATTTTCCCATCTTCCAACATAATTTCAATGAGGATGTTCTATATGCTAAAACCATCCATTCTAGGAACTGAAGACAGGTAATGAAGAGGCAAGATCCCTATTTCTCTTTACAGTAGCTCATAGCACCAAGAACCAAAGCCATTGCCATCAAGTAGATTCCAACTCACAGAGACCACATGTGTTACAGAGTAGAATTGCTTCATGGGGTTTTCTTGGCTATAATCTTTATGGAAGATGATTGCCAGGCCTTTCTTCTGCAGTGCTACTGAGTGAGTTCAAACCTCCAAACTTTAGGTTAATAATGGAGAGCAAACCATTTGCATCACCCAGAAGCCTATCTCATAGCTGAAGTTCAGTTCAGTATCTACTGAATGAATGAATGTATAAATTATAATATGTATGTAGTAGTTATCTATTGCTACAAATTACACCAAAATTTAGCAGCTTAAAATAACAGACATTAACTCAGTTTCTGTGGGTCAGGAATTGGGAGTGGCTTAGTTAGGTGTATCTGGTTCAAGGTCTTTGACAATGTAGCAGCCAAGCTGTCATCTGGGGTCTGCAGTCATCTCAAGACTCAAATGAGGCTGAAGAATCTGCGTCCAAGCTCACTCATGTGGTTCTTGACAGGATTCAATTGGACTGAGGACCTCAGTTTCTCATCCTGCCACTTGGGACACTCACAACATGGCAGCTTCCTTCTCTCAGCACGAGTGACTCAATTGAGGTGGTGGTGGGGAGGGGGGACCAGATGGAAGCCACAGTCTTTTTATAACCTAATCTCAGAAGTGACATACTGTAAATTTTGTCATATTCTATTTCTTAGAAGGAGCCAATAATCCCAGCTCACACTCAGGGGAGGATACTATACAGAGATACGAATACCAGAAGGCAAAGATCATTGAGGTCATCTTAGAGGTTGTGTGTTGTTGTTAGGTGCTGTTGAGTCAGTTCCAACTCATAGCGACCCTATGTACAACAGAACGAAACACTGCCCAGTCCTGTGCCATCCTCACAATCACTATGCTTAAGCCCATTGTTGTAGCCACTGTGGCAATTCATCTTGTTGAGAGTCTTCCTCTTTTTCGATGAGCCTCTACTTTACCAAGGATGATGTCCTTCTCCAGGGACTGATCCCTCCTGATAACATGTCCAAAGTATGTGAGACATAATCCCACCATCCTTGCTTCTAAGGAGCATTCTGGTTGTACTTCTTTCAAGACAGATTTGTTCGTTCTTTTGGAAGTCCATTGTATATTCAATATTCTTCATCAATACCACAATTCAAAGGAGTCAATTCTTCCTCAGTCTTCTTTATTCTGCCTACCATACAGGTCAGCTACACAATGTAAATGAGAGTGGCCCAGAAATAAATAATTCAACAAAAGAATAGCCTACAAATGAATAGTTCAACCTGACATAAACTTATATATAGATATAGATGTGGATATAAATATAGAAATATAATATTATAAAATATTATTCATCGTTCTGCTTTTTTAAATTAGTTTTACTTAGGAATTAAGTTTATGTCATGTTGAACTATTCATTTGTAGACTATTCTTTTGTTGAATTATTTATTTTTAGGCCACTCTCCAATATGTTTAAATTAACTCTAAAAGAATGATCATACTGTGCTGGGGAAAACGAAGAAAATAAAAATAGCTATTGTGTGGCCTTTCTTACCCTGGTCTTGTAACTTCCACCTGGGTGACTGGGCAGAACTGTGCAAATAGGATAATTTTGGCCCACCAAGGGGATTGGTCAGTTTTGCATTAAAACAGAGCTAATTTCAGAGCAGAGAGAGGATCCTACCACCACCAAGGAAGAACAACCAGGAGCAGAAAGCACACCATTTGGATCCAGGATCCCTGCACTGAGAAGCTCCTGGAACCAGGAAACAGAGAGAGAGCTCTCGAGAAGTCGTGGCAGAGAGACGATAGCAGGAGATGGCATGGTGGGCTTCCCAGCCCAGGGAGAGAGAAAGCTGAGTGCCTTTGGACAGGAGGCTTCCTGGTGGAGTAGAGCTAAAGGAGCTTAGTAACACTTACTTAAGCAGGGCAGAGGGCAAGCAAGGGCCAGAGATGAGTGCCTGTGAGCATGGCTTAGAAGAGATCGTCCTCATGGAAGAACTGTATCCTGAGCATTCCTCAACCTGAACTGCAACCTGTTATTTCCCTAATAAACCCCACGATCATGAGTATGGTCTGTGAGTTCTGCGTGGCCACTGCAATGAATTATTGAACCCAGCACAGAAATGGAGAGTACTGTGAGAGGGACAGTTGGTGTCAGAATTGGTAAAGATGGTGGAGAGAGGAGGCATGTCTGATCTCTGCCTCATAGGAATCAGCCTTGGGCTGTTAGTCTTGATTCTCCTTCCCCCTTGGGAAGTTAGAGGAGGTCAGATACTGCCCCCATGCCATTTTTATAATAGATACAGAGATAGAGATTATATAGTTTAGGTATATCCATAATTTAGATATACATATAGTTTAGATATACATATAGATATAGACATAGACACAGACACAGACATAAACATAGACACAGACACAGATACAGATATAGGTGTGGATATAAATATAGAAATATAATATTATAAAGCAAACTATACCGGATTTCAAATGATCCTTGTTCTACTTCATTATTAGGAGACACTAGAAAGTTGACTAAATTTCAAACTTCTATATCAGTTATGGCAGGCTTGACTTCATGTGATACCCGTTGCCGTCAAATCGCACTCATAGCCACCCTATAGGACAGAGTAGAACTGCCCTACAGGGTTTCCAAGGAGTGGCTGGTGGATTCAAACTGCCATCCTTTTGGTTAGTAGTCAAGCTCTTAACCACTATGCCACCAGGGCTCCAATGACTTCATGTGATAAAACCCCAAAATATCAGTGGTTTACCCTATGTATCTAAGCCACTGATATGTTGTGGTTTTATCACACAAAGTCAAGTCTATCATAACTGATACATGAGTTTGAAATGTATTGTCATGAATCTAATTAAAGTCAACTTTCTAGTCTCCCTTAATAATGAGAAAACAGATTAAGACTAGAAAATGGATGCAACTGTGGAAGCACTCATTAGTCTATGCCAAGAAATTTGGAAGACAGCTACCTGGCCAACCTGACTGGAAGAGATCCATATTTGTGCCTATTCCAAAAAAAGGTGATCCAGTAGAATGTGGAAATTACCAAACAATATCACTAATGTCACACACAGTAAAATTTTGCTGAAGATAACTCAACAATTCTTGTAGCAGTACATTGATAGGGAACAACCAGAAATTCAAGAGGAAGAGGAAGTGGAATGAGGGATGTCATTGCCGATGTCACATGGATCTTGGCGGAAAGCAAGAATATCAGAAAGATGTTTACCTGTGTTTTATTGACTATACAAAGGCATTCGATTGTGCAGATCATAACAAATTATGGATACCATTGTGAAGAATGGGAATTCCAGAACACTTAATTGTGCTCATGTGGAACCTGTACATAGACTAAGAGGCAGTCATTTGAACAGAACAAGGGGATAATGTGGTTTAAAATCAGGAACGGTGCGCATCAGAGTTATATACTTCCAGTATACTTATTCAAACTGTTTGCTGAGCAAATCATCTGAGAAGCTGGAAAATATGAAGCAGAATACGGTATCACGATTGGAAGAAGACTCATTAACAACTTGTGATATGCAGATGACACAACCTTGCTAGATGAAAGCAAAGAGGACTTGAAGCACTTACTGATGAAGATCAAAGACTACAGACTTCAGTATGAATTACACCTCAACATAAAGAAAGCAAAAATCCTCACAATTGGATGAATAAGCAACATCCATCATGATAAATAGTGAAAATATTGAAGTTACCAAGTATTTCATATTACTTGGATCCACAATCAATGCCCATGGAAGCAGTAGTCAAGAAATTAAATGATATATTGAATTGGGCAAATACGTTGCAAAAGACCTCTTTAAATCATTAAAAAAGCAAAGATGTCACTTTAAGGAATAAGATGCACCTGACTCAAGCCATGGTATTTTCAATCACCTTATATGCATAGGAAAGCTGGACAATGAATAAGAAAGACCAAAGAAGAATTGATGCCTTTGAATTATGGTGTTGGTGAAAAATATTGAATGTATCATGGACTGGAAGAAGAAAGATTAAACTTGTCTTGGAAGAAGTACACCCAGAACGCTCCTTAGAAACGAGAATGATGAGACTCTGTCTCATATACTTTGGACATGTTAACAGGAGGGACCAATCCCTTTAGAAGGACATCATGCTTGGTAGAGGGTCAGTGAAAAAGGGGTAGATCCTCAAGGGGATGGACACAGTGACTGAAACAATGGGCTCAGACATAGCAATGATTTAGAGGATGGGTACAGGACTGGGCAGTGTTTTGTTCTGTTGTGCATAGGGTTGTTCTGAGTCAGAACTGACTCAGTAACACCTAACAACAACATTTTCTTACATAAATTATTTGGATGGAGGTAATTGTGTTAGTTCAGGTCCTATGAAAAGAAACAGTCAAAATAAAATTAGAAATCTAAGAGATTTATTGGGAAAAATATCAATGAAGGAGGAAAAGGAGAGAAAGAAAAATTAGGCAGGCAATGGAAGCCTAGTACCTTGGAAAAGAGAGAGGAAAGGAACAAAGATGGGACAGTAGTGCAATTTCAAAGAAAGTTTTGGTCACACTTCTTGCCAGAATCAGCCATAAGACGAGTCCCATGTCCTGTAAGAATAGGCCTGCTTTAGTGTCCCTGCTGTACTCAGTCATTGTCTGGGAGCTGCCAAGCGGAAATGTTGCTTGGCTCAAATATAGACTTGAATCCAGAGAGGTAGTGTCTGGGACTGTCAACCAACTATGCTCCTTGAAGCAGGAGATATGAACAGTGTATTTTTATGGTTACTCAGTAAACATTGGCTGGTATGATTGCTCCATGAAATCATCAGGACCTCAGGAAACTTTCAACCATCTACTCTACCATTGCTAAGTTATGGCCTTTATTTATGAGGTCTAAGATGGTAGCTGGAGATCTAGCCACTGTGTATGAATTCTAGGTATACAGTAATTAGAAAGGACAAAGAAGGACCTACCGCTTATACTTAAGGGGATTTCACCAAAGTCCCCGTCAATATGTTCACTTCTATTTCATTAGTCAGAACTTAATTATATGGTCATTGTTACCTGCAATGTATACTGAGAAATGTTGGCTTTATTGTTTATTTTGTTAAATTCATGATTTTGCTAACTGCATCAAGTCTGGATGCAAATGAGGTTCTTTTGATTCAGCGCCTCAGATCTGGTTCCTCTAAGTCTAGAGAACTGTGAACTAAAAAGACAAGTTCTCGACCATCCACACATCCAACACACCATGGTGATACAGTGACAGGATAATGACAATAAACGCTCCTAATTAAAAAAGGGGAGGGACAGAAGTCACACAAATCTGGATAGTCAAGAACAGTCTGACTGGCAGGCCTGGTCACTGGTAGCAGTTGTTCCTGGGTCACAACCTCTGAGTGGTCTCTCATCCTTAAGGAGGCTAATTGGGCTTCCTCACATCATGGTTTCAGTGTTCCAAGAGGGCGAGACAGGAAGCTGCAAGTTCTCTTCATGCCTAAGGTTCAGAAGTCACATAACACCACTTCTGCCATATTCTATTGGTAAATGCAAGTCATTGAGCCAGCCCAAATTTGAAAAAAATGGGAAATAGGCTCCGTCTCTTTATGGGGGGAGTTGTAATGTCAGATGCAATAGGGTATATGTTCAGTAATGGGAGCAATAGTTGTAGCCATCTTTACAAATCATCTACCAAAGGAGGCAATTGGCCATTTCTGCCATAGCTTAGTGCTTCCAAAATTAAAGATTTAGTTTTGCACTAGAAATTAACCAGTATGTATCTCCAGATTATTTCTTAGTACATATTAAGCCAATTCTCTTCCTCACTAAGAGCTGGCATAATCATATACACAAAGGATATATAAAGAATAAACAGCAGAATGAGAAGGTTGACAGTGAATATTTTCCCCCACTTTACTATTTTTTCTAAGTTGACTCTTATCAACACAATTTTAGACATCAATGCCAGACAATGCTTTAGACTCAGAGGTGTGGGAGCAGAAGAAGTAAATTGTTTCCTGAAAGTAATAAAGCCAACAGAAATGGCTACCTCTAGCTTGGAAGCCAAGAGAAAAGAAGGGGAAAGGCTTAGCACTCTAAATCTAAAAGGGCTATCCTATAGAATAACTAGGTTCCCCTTCTTCGGACCTACAGAGTGTGTCTTTGTTCAGACTTATTAATGTTTATTGTTAAAGACAAAAAATCCACAACTTGGACTTTCCGTTGATAACATCAATGTTAAAAACGCCTTTTTTTTTTTTTTTTAAATCACTTCCATAATGATTTAGTAGAAAACCTCAAATAGCCAGTGACACTGAGTAAAATGAACAGAAGGAACCCTGGTGTTGCAGTTATTTTCAGTTATTAATTATGAAGAATCATTTGATGAAGTATCTAAAAAAATGAAGCAAAAAGAGAACTATTATCTTCTTTTTATTCTACAGGTTTTCTTTCTCTCTTTTTTTTTTTTGAAACAATTCCTTGAGTGCAGCTCAATGTGAAAGAAAGAAAGAAAAAACATCCTACTTCAATTGTTCGGTTTGCTTTTACTAATTAAAATATCAATACAATAGAAGCAAGCAGAATATTCTTATAGTTGCCACATTTCTTGATATCTTGGAATTACTGTGCATTCAGATTTGAAAATAGCTTTTCCAGAGAATACCTACAGACACAAAGCAGCCAATGGAAATTGTTCTTTCAAGGATCAAAAAAGCCTAGAACTAATTGGGGAGGAGCACATTCAAATAACATCACAGGTTCAAGGACCACCGTCCACTCCCCTGAGTACATTTCCTGCGAGAGGACGGTGATGAAAACATTCAGCAGTAGCTCTGGGCTGTAACGTGCAAAGGAGGTGGACACTCAGACCCCCGGACAGCACGTTCCAATCACAGAGTATGGTGTCTGATAAAGACAGTGACTACCCCCACCATGCCCTCTATTTTCAGTGAGAAAAAAATGGAGACCCAGAATGTTGCTCAAGGTCACAGGCAAGTTAGTGTTGGAGCACCCAGCAAGCAGAAACCCTTCCACTTTTCAATATTCCCTGGAGTGTACTGCAGTCACCAAATCAAACCAAACCAGTTGCCATTGAGTTAATTCTGACTCATGGCGACTCTCTGTGTTGCAGAGTAGAACTGCAGTCCATGGTGTTTTCAGTGGTTATGATCTTTTGGAAGTAGATCACCAGGCCTTTCTGCCAAGGTGCCTTTGGGTGATTTCAAACAGCCAACCTAGTGTTTAACTGTTTGCGCCAGCCAGGGACTCCACTGCAGTGGCCAACTACCCTGAAATCCCCAGCTGTCTTTGTTTCCAGCTGTTTTTCTGTCGAATCTTCCCAGATCTGAGTTGGAAGATCTGTAGCAGGCAGTCCTCTGGGTCAGTCCCACCCACTCTCTACTTCTGCTTTGACTTCTGCCAACGTTTCCCACCTTAGAATTGATACACTTGATGTTAAAATAATGCTTTCCAAATATGCAAAAGTTGTGCATACATAGATTTACACCCTATCTTACCAGCAAGCAGGAACACGTAGGTAATCGCTGACAGTTGCCCCTGAATCTGCAGATGGCTCCAGCAGAGAGCCATAAGATAGACATTTGGAAAGGCGAAGGGCCTTTTGGTTCCTTTCTCACAGGTTGCAACTTGGGGGCTCTTTGTTTACTTTCTCTTCATCCTTCTCTTGTTTTTTCTCTATTATTCTTTCTTTCCATACAATATTGATTAAATACCCACAGTGCATACTAGGAAGGAGCCGCTAACTGAAAGGTTGGTGGTTCAAACCCACCCAGCAGCTCCGTGGAAGAAAAGACATGGCTTCCCTAAACATTACAGCCAAGAAAATCCTGTGAGGAAACTCTACTGCGTCACATGGGGTTGCTATGAGTAGGAATTGACTAGACTGCACCTAACAATAACATGCTTACTAGGAATGAGAGATTCTCATTTAGTGGTTTGGGTGTCAGGAGTCATGAAGACTACATAGCACAGTGGTTAACAGCATGCGTTTGAGACTCAGAGTGCCCAGGTTTAAATCCAGGTTGAGCCTCCTAGTACCTTTGCAACCCTGGCAAATTACTTTATCTCTCTGGGCCTCAATTTCTTCATATGTAAAATGAGAACTGTAAAGAAAATAACAGCATTACCTCATGGGCTAGACTATTAGGAGAATTGAACAAATATGTAAGAGAACTTACAGGGCCTGGTACCAAGTAATGGTTAGCTATTCTAATTGGCCTCTTACTGCAAATCGTCCTCCAAATTTAGAAGTAATCCCTAGGGATGGAGAGGATCAGAGAGATGAGCTGAAGATTATAAGTGGCTGAGATTATAACACTGAATAACAAAGTAATCGATACTTGCACTGACTTCACCTAGAAGTGAAGAAATGACATTTTCTGTTCTGAAGTGGAAATGGGGACATGGGTAGAAACTAAGGTGAGTTATAGGAATATATTTTAAAATTATAGTTTCTTTTTTTTTTTTTTAATTTGAGTATGTGAATTGTGAAAATATTACACCACTACTGACATAATCACAAAAGAGAAGAGCAAATTTAATTGGGAGGTGGGAAGGGGGTTTCCTATGTAGGATAGAAGACTTCATTAGGCAAGCTATATCTTCACTGGAGGAGTCTCTGGGTGGTGCAAATGATTAACACGGTAGGCTGCTCACCTAAAGGTTGGAGGTTAGAGTCCACCCAGAGGCGCCTTGGAAGAAAGGCTGGGCCATCTACTGAAAAATCAGCCATTAATAATCCTATGGAACACAATTCTACTCTGCCACACATGAAGTCACCATGAGCAGGGGCCTATCTATGGAAAATAGCGCCTATGGCAAGTAGCTTTAAATTGCTGAATGATCACTGACAGCTGGCGATGGAAATTGCGATAGCCAATAGAAACTGCTCATAGGCGCCCTACCTTAGTTATGCCTCTGGCCATTAGTAAGAGTCGACTCTACAACAGCTGGTTATATCTTTGCTGGAACCAAACAAGACTAGAAGGAGAGGCACGGGAGGTAGTCCAGGTAGAGGGGAGCCCTGTGTTCAGGCCAGCAAGTGAGAGATTGGCAATCCTTAAATGGGTGTATTTCAGTAAGGCTGGAAGCCAGTACCTGGAAGGAGGCCTACTGAGGAGCTGAAGGAGAGGTAAAGAGAGGTCAGATCACGAAAGAACTTATAAAGTCGTATTAAGGATGGGGAGTGTTTAAGGGTTTAAGCGAGAAAGTTATAAACTAACTTTGATAATATCTAAATTTTATTTTTTAACATTTCCTTTTCCCAATGGACAAATTGCCTCTTTGTCTTTTTTTTTTTTTTGGTGGTGGGGTAGGGGGAGTATAGCTTGAGGAGGGCATAAAATGGGACAAAAGAAGAGGCTCTCTGTGCTAGTAAAAAAGAAATTTTGTTTTTCTTTCTTTTAAAAATGGAAATAACACATCCTGTTTTAAAAACTCCACTCCTGTTGCACGGGTGATTGCTACAGAAAGAAGGGCATCCTTCAACTTTCTTGAACCTCCAAGGAAACCATTGCCAAAAGGAACCAAAAGAGAATTGAGTCCTCAATAAAAGAAAGTATTGGTAGAAAAAGATGAGGAAGCATCCCACTCATATTCGCTCAATGAATGCTTCTCTTCATTGTACTTTTTTGTCTCCCCTCTTATCCTTTCTCCCCTGCATGCATATAGATATATATTTTTAATGTAACATCTGTAAAACATTTGGTTACAGAGAGATCCAAACACGTTAAATCAAGCGGTTGCCAAACAGTTTTATTCCTCTCGTATTCTATCAGAAGACCTTGTGGTCATTCTGTGATGATGAAGAGAAACAGAAGGATTTTGGACCAAACATTTAAGCTGTCTCTTAATCATCAAGCCATTTCTTACTTTATTCTGGGAATATGCTGGTAAAAAGATGGAAATGGATCCAATCCGAAAGGGCTAGAATTATTTGTGGCAAATATATAAGGAGGTGGAAACGGACATTCAGACATAGCTGTTCAGTTTACATTTCATGCTCTTTTCAAAAGAGGGGAAAGCACCTTCAAAAGAGAGTGGAACATTCAAACATGGTCAGTAGCCATACAATTCTATTATCAAGCTTGGATATCCCAGAAAACATGACAATCCATGGGCTTAGGAGGTCAGAATTTTCCTTTTCCCTGTAACCATCTGCCCTCCTTGTCTTCAATCCACGAGCAGCAAGGGATTGTCATTGTCTTGAGGCAAAGACCCATCAAAATCAACTGTGTTACCTTTACTATTCATTTAAAATAAAAAGAATATCATTGATAGTATCTTGATTTTTTTTTATTATAAAATTATCTCTCATAGCTATTTATCCATTTATAGGAACTTTCCAGCTTAACCAAGTGCTCCCAGCCCTAGTTTGTTCATTAAATCTGACATTACTCAACCTTGGATTTCCAGTCATAATTGTTATGAGTGTTTAACCCTACTGGTTGGGAAGGGATTACTCTGCATTGCTTTGTAAATGCTCTCAGGTGTTTCATGAATATTCCAACTAGCCAATTTGTACTTGAAGTATGGTAGAACTGAAGTGGCTTGTCCAGTTTTCATATTTTCTTTTTACACCTTCTCTTTTTTTTTCCCCAGACACGATGTTACTGGAACATCAATGTAACTAGTGTATCAATAGATAAAAATAGAACTGCATTTTCTGGACCAGGAGGCAAGGACCTGGGACCCTGCTCAATCAGCCTCTACAGCCTCTTTTCTCAAGCACTTCTTACAGCGCATGACACAATTCTGTAGACACTCAGAACCCCTTGGCAAAGTACTGATCTATTTCAACTCATTCATTTTACTAATGAGAAATCTGAGATCCAAAAAGGTAAGTTGATTCATACAACATCACAGAGATAGTAACCACCAAACACAAGGCTTTGACTCACAAGTTCTAATATTAAATCTTGGCTCTTTTCAGTGTGAGCTCCTGGAAGTAGAAGCTATACGTTTTATTTATTTTTAGTTTTCCCCCTCCCTCATATCCAAGCAAGGATGTCGAGATTACATCTCACATACTTTGGACATGTTATAAGGGGAGATCAGTCCCTGGAGAAGAACAACATGCTTGTAAGTGGAGGGTCAGTGAAAAAGAGGAAGACCCTCAACGAGATGGACTGACACAGTGGCTGCAACAATGGGCTCAAGCATAACAATTGTGAGGATGGCACAGGACCAGGCAGTGTTTTGTTCTGTTGTACATAAGGTTGCTATGGGTTGGAGTCGACTCTACAGCACCTAACAACAACAACAGCAAATCCAATTGTGAGGCTGACATGGGCTGTTGTTGTTCTTGTTATTGTTGTTGGGTGCTGTTAAGAGGATTTTTGAGTTATAGAGACCCCGTATGACAGAGTAGAGCTGCTCCATAGGGGTTTCTTGGCTGTAATCTTTATGGAAGCAGATCACCAGGTCTTTCTACTGTGGAGCTGCTGAGTGAGTTTGAACTATCAACCCTTTGGTTAGTTATTTATCAATCAGTTGGATGTATTCAATAAGCCACAACAGAGCTGAGTAAACCTTGGAGGGTTGAGGATTTAGGGTAAAAGCAAATAACAACGGTACAGAGTGATGGATTGGGAAGATTGAACCTAAAGTGTGGAGATGCACTGATTCTAGCATTGTCTAGATTTGTGATTACCCATTGAACACCAAATAAAACATTTTCAAAGACATTATATTGCTAATTCTGAGCTACTTTCTTGTAACATGACTTAATTATACCATCTGAAATAACAAGGATGCCAATTACATCAGGCATATCTATATACAAAAATAAATACAAAGCATTTTTAAGTCAAGTATACGTGCCTTTTGGATTACCTATATTTTTTGGATTATTCTCGCATTATTTCTCCTCATTAGCACTAATGATCAAGGACCAATGGTGGAATCAGCTAAAGGGAAAACATCACATGCCATACTAAATTCTTCCCATCTTTTGTAAGAAAGAGCACAGTTACTTGACTGTTAACTCATCAAAAAGTGGGAAAGCCACAATTACATTTCACTGAAAAAGAAATGTGGATAGTCACGTTTTGCACATCTAAGTCCAAGCACTTTTATCAAGTGGAATGTAAGTGGGAAAAATACAATCTATTTGATCTTAAAACACAGTAACATAAATTGTTTTACCTTAAACCATGGTTTTTAATCTAACTTTTTCAGGTGTCAGAATTGCAAATGTTGCACAATCATCATGGCACCATTTGGATATCAATTTGGATTATTACTATTGGAGCCATCCATGTGTTTTAGATTTTCCAGAAGAGTCCTGACTTCCAGGGCAGGCCTGATTGCCAATATCCTGTCCTATTACTAGGCCATGTGTTCCAGGAATTTTCACAATTTTCGTGAAGGAAAATATTCGCTGAGATCCCAGTCAAATTGTTCTGATAATAGATCATGATCCCTGTCCTCCTATTTTGGAAGTCCTTTCCAGCCGGAGTTTATTCCAACACTCCTCTGCTTCCCCAGGGGCAGGGACGGGACAACCTGAACATTCCAACCCAATGTGGGGGAAATATGAGGCATCCATTTCAAACTATAACAACCTCGGAGACTCTCAGAAGTCCACAAAGTAAGATGAGCCGACATAGACCCATTTTCAAACCAAAGTTTGCCCTTGTCCAAAGATAAGTTGTCAGGATGGCTTTGGTGTTTCACTCACCCAAATCCCTGGTACAGTGCTAGAAGCTGTTTGGGCTCCTCTAGGGGAGGCTTATTAGTGCTTCCCTCCCCCTGCTCTCTTACTAAATTGCATAAAAAGGCTGCAGAGCCCAAAACCAATGGTTTGATGAATGTAGTGCAGATGGAAAGCATAAGAGAGGTCAGAGTCAGTTGCCATTGGGCTAAGGTTGTCCTATTTTCATGCAAGCGAAAAAGGTGACTCAGAAAATACAAAACTATTGTTCATGCAGAACCAATGTTAAACTAACAAAACTTCTTTAATAAATAACAGAACTTGTCAGTGGTAAGAGTCCCATCTAGCATTTCACATGACTTTAAATACTGTTCAGCCACCCACATGTCATAAGCAATATCAGTAGATGAGAAAAATGGTGGTATCTGTTTTTCTTAATACATGTATATGTGTATGTGTGTGTGTGTGTGTGTGTGTGTGTGTGTGTGTGTTGAATCCATTTAGAAACTAACTGAAGTATAAATTTACCATATATAAATGAATTAAAATATAAAATTTTATTGTTATTTACATTTATATATATATATTTTTTAACTCTACCTGACAACAAGGCAGGGAATCAGCAAGGCCAGAGTTCAAATGCTTACTTGATTTAGCGTATTTTCAAGTTATTTTAAATCTTACCTGGCCTTAACGGCTATCCCGTAGAGCCAATATCATTGGATGGGATCCTGGTGGATGAGCAGTTACTTCCTCCAGGACTTAGACATCCTCTAAGGTGCCCCAATTGCTGTTGAATCCTCAAGTACCTGTTTAATACATTTCCTCAAGTGGTCTCCTGATCTAAAGCCTTAGGACCTCATAAACACGATTTATCTTGGGCTGTGGCTACACAGCTGGCTACACAGCTGGGAAACTGGACAAATGAACAGTCAATCAATTCATTTTGGCCATTTCTATGATTACAAGTAATTGCTCCAGCTGCACTAATATGTGGTGATCAATATTCATTGTAAAGGTAGCAATAATGGACAACAAGGATGCCCCTTTGTCTTTTCATTTCACACGTTGACCTGGCCATATATCCACAGAATAATTCATTGAACTGGCAGCACCTAGCTTCTAATTCTCCTGTTGCAAAATCCCACAGAATCAGATGACTATTAAGAACAAAGCAAAACCCCACAGCGACTGGGTGCCTTGATTAGTACAAAGAATAGTTTTGGGGACGAAGGAGGGAGAGGATGGCAAAAAGCCAGTGGTCCAACAGCTGCAGTATTCAGATGCTCCCAGTGGCATCCCAGCAGTCAACTGAGTCCTCGAACTTCCCCAAAATGGGAAAGCTGAAATTCTAAGAGGACGACTAAGGAGTGAGCTCCAAGGGGGAGCCTGAGGAATCCCATACCCTGCAGGACAATAAGAGATGCCTGTATGCCATTATCCTGGGTCTTCACTCAGCTGCACTCCTTTGAGGTGTCCCATTCTGTGTACCCTTTGTCCATATGGTACAAGCTCCACTGAGCTGGCTTTCAAAACTCTGTGTGAGATTCCATCCTCTAAAATTGGAAGGCATGCTGTGGCTATTGCCAGACTAACAACCCTTTTCCATCAAGTCTATTCCAACTCATAGCGACCTTATAGGACAGGATAGAACTGTTCCATATGGTTTCCAAGTCTGTAAATCTTTACAGAAGCAGACTGCCACATCTTTCTCCTGTGGAGCAGCTGGTGGGTTTGAACTGTTGACCTTTCAGTTAGCAGCTGAGTGCTTAACTACTGTGCCACCAGGGCTCCTTATTGCCAGACTACTCAAATTTTAGATTTTTTTCTTTTTTCTTTTCTTTTTTGGTCAAAAAGTGAAGAAGAGTTCCTCCTTAACACATATGCAATTAGCCTTGAACACTTAGCACACTTTTATCTTCCCTTTGAGGAAACTACCAGGTTCTTTATAACATATCTCCTTGTCTCTTGTTAGAGGACTTTTGGTCCGTTGAATGGAGGATTGCATTACTAATAGAAGAATTCGGTGAATAAAAGAATGAATGAATGCTATCGGTCATAAATCCAATAAGAGACATGTGGCTTTATAGAAAGAAATATAACCAAAAACTCCTTTTTAAAATAAAGCATGAGTTTCAGTTACAAGTCATAATTTTTTTTTTCTAGAGAGCTAAACAATGCTTAGCCACATCACCTGGCTAACCTCCTTTTTCTGAATTCCCCTCAGTTTCCAATGTTCAGATGTTAATATGGTTATTTTCCCAGGTTGAGCAAGTCCTTTGTCATCTTTAAGCTTAGACACTAACTTTTAACTGGTCCTGGTGTGTGTTTAAGGAGCCCTGGTGGTGCAGTGGTTAAAACGCTAGGCTGCTAACCAAAAGGTTGGCAGGTTGAACCCAGCAGCCTCTCCACAGAAGAAAGATGTGGCAGTCTGCTTCGGTAAAGATTTCAGCCTTGGAAACACTATGGGGCAGTTCCTACTCTGTCCTATAGGGTCACTATGAATTGGAATGAACTTGACAGCAACAAGGTAGTTAGTTGTGGGTTAGTGTGTGTTTTAAAACAATCACTTCATCACCCTTGATCTGATCTCAGTTTCTTCACTAACAACAGAAGTTAAGCCTGGCCTTCAGATATGGGGAGATTTTAGACCAGAAATTGCTGGCAGACAGGTGCTCAAGATAGCTAAGATGGGGGATAATAATTGATTTTTTTGGTCAAGAATTCTTAAGACACCGCTCTTTACCACTCCCTCTCTCCTCTTTATAGTGGGACTTTTCTTCTACCATACAATGAAGACTGTATAACACCAGGGATTCTCAGTAGATTGCTAGGCAATTTGATTTAACAAAGATGCAATTGATATTTCCTCTGTTGTGGAGATTATAGGAGCAACGCAAAGTTTTAATCCTCATTATTACATAAAACTTCCCTTTTTATAACTTGGCCTTTCACGTACATGGTCTCATTTCTATTCTCATCACACCTTATAACCCAGCTAGACAGAGAGCCTCCGTGCCCCTTGTCCTCACAGAGTTTTCAGGCTTTCAGTGACAGGGTTGACCCAGGTTTGGCCTGTCACCATTTCCTTAGTTTGAGGTTTTCAGAAAGGTTAGTGTTTTTTGGCTTTGGTTGTAAAAGCAAAGAGGCAGCAGAGCCTAAGCCGAAGGCTGGAGGGCAGCAGGGTCCAGTGGATGGTGACAGATCTGGATTCTAGTCCACGCCCCACCTCTGGGGAGATTTTTGGCGAGAGTAAATTCTCTCTCCAGGCTTCAGTTTCCTCAGCTCTAAAGTGAAGGTGTCTGTCCATGAGATCCGTGAGTCCCTTCTAGCTCTGTGATTCTTTGGAACTAACAGAGGAGAATAAATTCTAGGCACTGGCTTTTTAAACTAGTTCAAATACTGCTCACATTTCAATTTTTAAATTAATATGAATTACTTTGATCACAGATGAGCCTTGGTTTACTCCTTGTCCTTAGTTTGCATTGTATAACTGTAGCTGGGGCAATGGAGCCCTGGTGGCACAGTGGTTAAGCGCTGAGCTGCTAAACAAAAGGTTGGCAATTCGAACCCACCAGTTGCGTCACTGGAGAAAGATGTGTCCGTCTATTTCCGTAAAGATTACAGCCTTGGAAGCCCTATGGTGTGGTTCTACCCTGTCCTGTAGGGTCACTATGAGTCAGAATTGACTCAACAGCAACAATTTTTTTTTTTTTTTTGAGGGGGCAGGTAATGGAAGGAAAACCAGGGAGTCTGAGCTGAGGATGCCAGTAGGTGGAAAAGCCTTCTGGGTGGAAAAACTAAGACTCTTATTAATATTAATTCAGGGGTGTGGCACTTACTCTGTGTGAAACACTACGTTAAGGACTTCCTAAACTACATCTCATTTAATTTTTCAAGTAACTTTCTGACATGCTCATGAATATTCCCATTTTATATGTGAGAAAACTGAGGCTTAGAGATTTTGGATTACCTGACAAAAATCACACCCCTAATGAGTGAATGGTCCAGGCTTCAAACTTGTTTGTGACCGATTCCAAAGTCAATGTTATTTTTGATTACCTAATACCACCTACTAAGAAATTAAATAGCACATGCATGCACATACACACACACACACACACACCACACCACAGAAAAAGTGTCTACATAAAAGTAAATAAATACTTGATTGTGAAATGAATAGCATGCAGACACGCAGGTGACAGGGTTCCTGCAAGTGATCAAGCCCTGCACTGGTTCCAAAGTGTCTGAACAAATTTTATGGACAAAACCCTCACCTCCAGCTGCCAATGAGTCATTCCAGGTCAGTCTTACAGACAAAAGACTTCTGATTAGCTGCCAATGTCAAGTTTCTTCCCTGTGTTATTTTTTAACACCTTCTACCTCCATGCAAAAATAGAACACAACTACAGAGACGAGCAACATGTTTGGGACATTTTGAAAATGCCCGCCATGCATGGAAACCAGAGTGATGCTGTGGAGTGGTGGATGTCATGGAAAATGTGTCACTTTGAGAAGGTTGCTTGCAGATGGTAACCAATTGTATTTGCAATCTGGTGGCTTCACTAAAATAGATGTTCCTTTTCAAATGAAGACTATTGGGTAGCAAAGCGGATTTTCTTTAGAATAATTCTTCTGCACAAATAATAGAGTCACACAAGTAAGCGACAGAGGAGTTGATTACTCAGGTAATGAGAGTAGGGCAATCTGTTGCCTTTAAAAGTTTATACATTGCACCTGAATTCAGCTTGAATATATTTCCTATACTGAGAAGTTATAAGCCATAGACTGACCAGAAACATATCGATCTTTCTGTCTTATGACACAGTTACCATTTCTTTTCAAGAATAAAGACTAGTTTCATTTGGAAGTTATTACTCCTTAGATGACCAAATCCTGCCCCAAGATGCCTAATATTTACTTTGCCTTTGAAGCATGATAGTTAAAGTTATTTCCCCATCTGCATGATTTCTTTTTAAATTTCTTAAACTCTGTCCGTTTATGACAGAGACCAAGATTCCACAATGTAAATGTGCCTCATTAATCAACTCTATTATTTGGGGGAGTAATGAACATTTTGCTATTTGACATCTGGTAGTGATTTACAGTAACAGTAACAGGAATTCCTAGTTTACAAAAGTGCACATGTATGATTTGATTTCTTTTGGCTTTTTTTTTTTTTTTAATCCCCCTGACGCTTTCCTAGGCAAAAAAAGAAAGAAAGAAAAATGGTGGCGGGGCGGGTGGGGTGGGCAGGGGAGCTATTGGGGTGGGGTTAGACCTTAAACTGCATATAGATTTTTAACTAACTAACCAGCTTAGAACAAAATGCTGCCTGAGCTTTGTAATGTGTAAAATCTGGTATTTATGCAGCTCTGGGGCTGGCTCAATACCAGTGGCTAGTGAGTGATATCTAAACATAAAATAATTTCTGCATAAACTGTGGGTTTGAAAAAATGTAAGCACTATATTTTTGTGTAGTCTGAAAGAACGTATTCTTTGACATAGATTGTTAGCGTAGGGCATGAGTCCACCCACCGCATTTTTGTGAGGTTTTTTCTTTTTTTTCCTTCTTGGAAGGCTGATTAGGGACTTGGGCCTTTACCAAAAAGTCAACATGTACTTATAAAAATCTTGATATGCGATCCACTGACTAAAATGAAGTATATGATTTAGTTCAAGTTGACTTTGCTACTGTGCAATGAAAGCTTGAAATGAATGTATAATCATTAGGAATGAGTAGCCTCCAACTAAGCCATTAGTGTACAGGCAGCCTCCTTGGTGGTATTGCCTTACCAACAACACTGATGTTATGTTAATTATTAAATATATATGAAAAATAATCACGCAGCTGGAGGCAGAAAGAAAAATGAGATTAGAAAAGATTTTCGAATCATGAGAATTAAGCATTAATGGCTGGTTGTTTAGACTGAAGAAATAGAATCTTCTCTTCTACAGTGGGCGATGAAATAGGAATGTATTCGTTTTAACAAAGTCCACATGTAATGAATGGACCTGTCATGGCACAGACCTGATGTCTTTGTGAGGAACACTCTCAAGACTTTTTGCATGTTCAGACCTCTTCATGATCGTCTTGTCAGATTCCACTTGGTTTTTGACATGTAGGGAAAGGCCAGTCAAAACAGAGGGCAAAAGTAAGGGGGGTTCGTTTGGTGGTGTTGGGTGGTGTTGAAGAGTTGATACCCCAGACATGACCGAGAATTTTAAGCTAAAAGATAAATCCAGTGGTCAAAGCTTTATGGTGGTTAGTGTTCTAGAAATTGAATGGTTTTCTGATATATCAGTTGTAAACTTCTGTGGCAAATAACAGAATCTCATCCCAAAACACCTTAAGAAAAGAAAGGTAATACATTGTCTCACAAAATGAAAATCCCAGGCGTATAGCTGGCTTCAGGTGTAAGAGATTCAGAATTCATACATTTTCATTATCTTGAAATCAGCATCTTGCCATGAATTCACTCTGCCTTCTGCTGTGTTGGCTTCATCTTCAAGCTCCAAGTGGAAATTCTGTATAGCTCCAGGCTCATATCCAGTACCTGTTTTAGACTCAGGTAAACTTGGGCTCCTGTTTTGCACACATGGTTTAAAAAACAAACTAAAAAAAGAAAAAATTGTCCTTCAGTTGACTCCAACTCATGGCAACCCCATGTGTGTCAGACTAGAACTGCACTGTAGAGCACTCTATAGGGTTTTTAATGGTTGTAATCTTAAAGACCACCATGTGTCTGACAGTTTGTCATACTGTGGGGGCTTGTGTGTTGCTGTAATATCTTAAAGAACTAGATTTCCAGGCATTTCTACCAAGGTGCCACTGGATGGACCCAAATTCCCAACCTTTTGGTTATCAGCCAACTGTTAACTCTTTGCACCACCCAGGTACGCCACCCAAATGCCTTGTTGTGGTTGTTAGGTGTCACTGAGTCAGTTCTGACTCATAGACACCTATGTACAACAGAATGAAACATTTTCTGGTCCTGTGCCATCCTCAAAATTGTTGCTGTGTTTGAGCCCATTGTTGCAGCTATTCTGTCAATCCAACTCCTCAAGCATCCTCCTCTTTTTTAGCCGACCCTCTAATTTACCAAGCACGATGTCCTTCTCCAGGAAATGGTCACTCCTGATAGCATGTCTAAAGTACTTGAGATGAAGTCTTGCCATCCTCACTTCTAAGGAGCATTCTGGCTGTATTCTTCCAAGACAGATTTGTTCGTTCTTCTGGTAGTCCATGGTGTGTTCAATATTCCTCACCAACACAATAATTCAAATGAAACAATTCTTTTTTGATCTTCCTTACTCATTGTCCAGCTTTTGAAGACCTATGAGGTGATTGAAAATACCATGGCTTGGGTCAGGACCACCTTAGTCCTCAAAGTGACATCTTGGCTTTTAAACACTTAAAAGAGGTCTTTTGCAGCAGATTTGCCCAACACAATACATCCTTTGATTTCTTCAATGCTGCTTCCATGGGCTTTGATTGTGGATTCAAGTAAAATGAAATACTGGACACCTTCAATCTTTTCTCCGTTTATCATGATGTTGCTTATTGGTCCAATTGTGAGGATTTTTGTTTTCTTTATGTTGAGGTGTAATCCATACTGAAGGCTGTAATCTTTGATCTTCATCAGTAAGTGTTTCAAGTCCTCTTTGCTTTCATCAAGCAAGGCTGTATCATCTGCATATCTCAGGTTGTTAATAAGTCTTCTACCAATCCTGATGCCCTGTTCTTCTTCATATGATCCAGCCTCTCAGACTGTTTGCTCAGTATACAGATTGAATAAATCTGACGAAAGGATACAACCTTAACACACACCTTTCCTGTATTTAAACCACGCAGTATCTGCTTGTTCTCTTTATTTGAACAACTGCTTCTTGGTCTATGTACAGATTCCTCATAAACACAATTAAGTGTTCTGGAATTCCCATTCTTTGCAATGTTATCCATAATTTATTATTATCCGTAAGTCGAATGCCTTTGCATAGTCAATAAAAATACAGGCGAACATCTTTCTGGTATTCTCTGCTTTTAGCCAAAATCCATCTGACATAAGCAAAGATATTCCTTGTTCCACGTCTTCTTCTGAATCCAGCTTGAATTTTTGGCAGTTCCCTGTCGATGTACTGCTGCAGCTTTTTGAATTATCTTCAGCAAAATTTTACTTGCATGTGATATTAATGATGTTCCTCAATAATTTCTTCATTCTCTTGGACTACCTTTCTTTAGAATGGGCACAAATATAGAATACTTCCAGTCGGTTGGCCAGCTAGCTATAATCCAAATTTCTTGGCATAGATGAATGAGCACTCCCAGCGCTGCATCTGTTTGTTAAAACATCTCAGTTGGTATTCTGTCGGTTCCTGGGGCTTTGTTTTTCACCAGTGCCTTCAGTGCAGCTTGGACCTCTTCCTTCAGTACCATCTGTCTGATCATATGCTACCTCCTGAAATGGTTGAACGTTGACCAACTATTTTTGATACAGTGACTCTGTGTATTCCTTCCATCTTCTTTTGATGTTCCCTGCATCTTTCAAAATATTGCCCATAGAATCCTTCAATATTGCAACTCGAGGCTTGAATTTTTTATTCAGTTCTTTCAGCTTGGGATTTTACTTTGTCTTCTTGAGCTGCCCTTTGAAATCTTCTGTTCAGCTCTTTTATTTCATCATTTCTTCCATTCGCTTTAGCTACTCTACGTTTGAGAGCAAGTTTCAGAGTCTCTTCTGACATTGATTTTGGTCTTTTCTCTCATTCTTATGTTTTTAATGACATTTTGCTTTCTTCGTGTACGATGTGCTTGATGTAATTCCACAACACATCTGGTCTTCAATCATTAATGTTCAAGCATCAAATCTATTCTTGAGATTGTCTCTAAATTCAGGTGGGATATACTCAAAGTCAGACTTTGGCTCTCATGAATTTGTTTTAATTTTCTTCAGCTTTAGCTTAAACTTACATATGAGCAATTGATGGTCTGTTCCGTAGTTGGCCCCTGGCCTTGTTCTGATTAATGATATTGAGCTTCTCCACTGTATCCTTCCACAGATGTAGTGGGTTTGATTCCTGTGTAGTCCATCTGGTGAGGCCCATGTGTATAGTCACCGTTTATGTTGTTGAAAACAGGTATTTGCAATGAAGAAATCATTGATTTTGCAGAATTCTATCATGCGATCTCCCCTGTCGTTTCTTCACCAAGGCCATATTTTCCAACTACTGATCCTTCTTTTTTGTTTCTAACTTTCACATTCCAGTCACCAGTAGTTATCAATGCATCTTGATTGCATTTTTGATCAATTTCGGACTTCAGAAGTTGGTAAAGAATTTCAATTTCTTCACCTTTGGCATTAGGGGTTGGTGAGTAAATTTTAATAATAGTCATATTGTAGGCGTATGGATATTATCCTATCACTGATATCATTGTACTTCAGGATAGATCTTGAAATGGTCTTTTTGACAATGAATGTGACACCATTTCTTTTCAATTTTTCATTCCTAGCATAGTAGACCAAATGATTGTCCGATTCACAATGGCCAATACCAGTCCATTTCAGCTCACTAATGCCTAGAATATCAGTTTATGTGTTCTGTTTCATTTTTGACGATTTCCAATTTTCCTAGATTCATACTTCGTACGTTCCATGTTCCCATTATTAATAGATGTTTGCAGCTGTTTCTTCTCATTTTGAGTCATGCCACATCAGCGAACGAACGTCCCAAAAGCTTGACTCCATCCACGTCATTAAAGTCAATTCTACTTTGAGGAGGCAGCTCTTCTCCGGTCATCTTTTGAGTGCCTTCCAACCTGAGGGGTTCATCTTCTGACACTTTATCAGACAATGATACACTGCTATTCATAAGATTTTCACTGGCCATTTTTTTTTTTAGAAGTAGATTGCCAGGTCCTTCTTCCTACTCTATCTTAGTCTGCTCAAATCTGTCCACCATAGGTGACCCTGCAGGTATTTGAAATACTGGTGGCATAGTTTCTAACATCACAGCAACAGGCAAACCACCACAGTAGGACAAACTGATAGGCGAGTGATGATGTTTAGCAGGACCAAATATCACAAATACAAGAAACTTAACTTTAGTAAAGACACACGGATGCTTCTGTCACCTGCAGTTTTGGACTTAGCTCTGGTATGGTGCAATCTGTAACCTAAACATCTGCTCTTGTGACTAATGCTCTTCAGGTCCCAGCGGATTGCTTCTATCACCTCAAAGCAATTAGCAGTTGCTTCCAAAGGCTGAGAGGCATGTAGGTTGTCCAATCTGACACAGGATGTGGGCACTGCTTTGGAGTGCAGGGACTATTTGAGCAGTGTAAGCACTTTGGGAAGAGAAAAAGTAAATTCATTAACTTGTCAAATTCTCTTAGTGAGCAAGAATTCTATAGCTCCTTACACAACGAGGTTTCCTTCTCAGGTGGAGCAGAGTGTCATTGTCTTTCTTCTTTTTGCATTTCAATCCATGGTCCTGTATGGACACATGGGTTAGCACAGTATTTGCAATAGTTATACATAATAGCTAAAAAATATTCTGCAATATTAAACAATTCAACTTGTATATATTTAGGTTGAGATATAAATGAAACATGATACCAATTCTTTGCATTGGTAACTGGATGGACATTGAATGCTAGAATTGTGAGTAGTTTTATTTTTATTAATTAATTAATTAATTCATCTATTTGCTTGCTTGTTTACTTATTTATTTTCAGATTCCTGGGTGAGCTTAAACTATCAACTTTTTCAATTAGTAGTTTTATTTTTATGA
>NW_004443977.1:12133443-12134714 GCF_000243295.1 Trichechus manatus latirostris
GGGTTGATATGTTGTGGGGTTGTTAACCAATGTCATAAAACAACATGTGTACTTCTGTTTCATGAGAAACTATTTGTTCTGTCAGCCTTCACCTGAAGTACAATACAAAATATAAAATAAAAAAATTAAAGAAAAAAAAAAAGAGAGGCATATTTTTAAATTTTACCATTATAAAGGTATGCTAGTCAAGATAGGAAGATAGAACATATTTTATTTAACCATTTAGTATGAGGTGTAACTTTAAAATATGTCTAATATGTGAGTCTCCAATTGCATTCTCACCCAGGCTCTGTGAATGCTTAGGGAAGGCTGACTCACGTCATTTCAACACCAAGTGCAGCAGAAGTGACTGCAGAAAGTGAGTGGTAGAAGTTGTATTCCAACATGAAGTCCTGGAAATGAGTTTTATTGGTACTACTTGGCTTGATTTGGGCCAATGTCTGTCAGTTTATACCTGTCAAAGACATGATTAATAGTATGGTGAGAGAAGGAGAGAATGAACCAATCATTTTTGAGATCTCTAAGTTTTATAGATGGGGAAAAATAGGAAAATTTCTAACACATGGTTTTAGAAAAAAACAAATTTGGCTGAAAGGAGATAATATAGACTTAAACTTTACTTCTAAGCACCATTTGAAGAGATTTATTTTCAGTTAAAAAAGTTTTGGGGGTTTGTTTTGTTTTTGTTTATGCAAAAGTGGATATAAGGGTTAAGAGTAAAAAGCTACAGCCAAAAAAAATTCTCATGCTTTCACTCACGAGTCTCTCCATAGCCCACTCCCAAAATATTGTCTACTTTTCTGTAGACACAGAACATATAGCTAGATGTTTACATGGCTGCACACATAATCTGATTATCTCCAAGTATAAAAGTTCTTATCATTTAGAAATAGAGCAGACATTATATACTATGCAATTAAGCCAACTCCAAAAGACTCAAAATCAAGTGGACACTTACTAGTAATTACAGTACCATATTATATCTTTAAAGTTTTATGCATTTTCAGAATGATCTGACACTCATCATCTTATTTGATAACTAATTTTGACAATGTGATCCATGAAACTAACTTGTTTTCCTTTTTAATTAAATGATAATTGTGCCCAGAGCAAGATGGTTGAGGTTTTCCTGACTTTGTTCTACAATTTGGTAGTTTTTACCTAAGTGGATGTTTTGATTCACATGTATGTATGATCCACAAGGACGTTTGATAGGAGTTAAATTAGTTTCAGCTAGAATGTTGTTTTATATGTATCAAATAAATATGTAT
>NW_004443977.1:12136147-12138142 GCF_000243295.1 Trichechus manatus latirostris
AACACAGAAGCCCCAGCATTTGCTTTTACTTTGCTCTGATGCTTTGGGATCACTTATGGACCCCATTCATCCCAGCCTCCATCAGCTGCAGATCAATTTCTAAATTGTTCTGGGAAAGCCACATAATGAAAACTTGTCAGTGAAGAAAAATGACTAGTGTCAGTTGTAGCCCTGACTTGTGACAGGTTACTGGTGGGGGTTTGATGTTCATAGGGTCCCCCTTAGTAAAATGTTATACACACCACCTTCCTAATGTACATGGTGGTCTGTATTAGCTTTGTGAAACTGCAGGACAGCCTATAATTTAGGGCCACAGGGCCATAACCACAGCAAAGGATAAGGATCAGAAATAGAATTGTCTAAACATACATTGGAAGCATGTGTACCTAGTGTCAAGGTTTTGCCAAAAGAAAGAGTAGCTAGGACATTCTCAAAGCTTTCTTATTATTAGATGACATTGAGTCATTTCGACTCATAGCAACTCCATGTGACAGAGTAGAACTGCTTCATAGGTTTTCTAGGCTGTAATCTTTAGGGGAGTAGATCACCAGGTCTTTCTCCCACAGAGTGACTGGGTGAGTAGGAACCACCAACCTTTTGGTTAGCAGCTGAGTCCTTAACCGTAGTAACACCAGCGCTCCTTAGAGAATGTTAAATTCAGAAGTATGGTTTTAGATTTGTCAATATGATACATAAAACCCAACATTCTACACCTATAATTAAATCCTTTTAAATCCTCAATCTGAAATACAATTTCATTTTCTGCAAATCATTTTGTCCTGTGAAAGGATCTAAACACTTTAAGAGTAGGTGCTTAGAACGGCTGTGTTTGAGATCGTTGAAGAATTCTGCTGATAGATAGGCAAATTTTTTAAAGGCGCAATTCCATTGTATGCAAGTGAAGTTACTCCTAACGCCACCTAAACAGGCAATTAGAAAATGTTGGAGGAGGTTGTATGAATTGGGTGGGGCAGCATTTTCTACAGCTGCTCTCATGATAACTGAAACACATTATGAAAATCAAACTGATGGTTTTTATGATTCCTTGATGGCACGGTCAGAAGGCAGGGCTAGAAGGAACAAGTGCCTTCTTGCATGAGAAAAAGAAGCCGTAGACCTAGGGTCCTCTACTGGGGAAGAAACAACATTAAAAAGGCTACAAATTTGATGTCAAGCCAAGCAGAAAAAATAGTAGATCTTCTCAGTAATGATAGACATTTGAGGCCTCTGGTTCTGGGATTTTTTTGGACCTGGTTACACCTACTGATTACATCATACTAAAATTCATTGGAAGTCTGTGTTTAGGCAGTTAATCCAGACTGTTAATTGCAATAGCCTCCTGACTTGCTTCCCAGTTTTCCCTCTTGCTCCCCTAGAGTTGGTCCCCATAGAAATAAATTGATCATACCTTTCTACTGCTCATCACTGTCTAGCCTCCTTATCTTGGCCCTGTAGTCCCTGATTTGGCCCTGCCTCCTTTGCTAAGCTTATCTTCCATCCCCTTCCTCCGCAGTCTCCTTGCTTTCTGCCATCCTGGCCCTCATTCTTCCTTAAGAGATATCAAGCTATTTTGCATTTGCTTTTCTCTGTCGTTGAAATGCCCTCCTACGTATCTTTGCAGAGGACAGGTGGTTCAGTGGTAGAATTTTTGCCTTCCATGTGGAAGACCTGGTTTTGATTACTGGCCAATACACTTATGGGCAGCCACCATCCATCTGCTGGTAGAGGCTTGTGTGTTGCTGTGATGCTGAATAGGTTTCAGAGGAACTGCCAGACTAGGAAGAAAGGCCTGGGGATCTACTGCTGAAAATCAGCCAGTGAAAACCCTATGGCTCGCAAAGGTCTGATTCCATTGTGCACGGGGTACCATGAGCTGGGGGCCCACTCAGAGGAAGCCAACAAACACAACATATTTGCAGGGCTTCCTTATTTCATCCAAGTCTTTGCCCAATTGTTTCTTTCTCAAAGAGGCTATACATCTACTCCTCACTTACC
>NW_004443977.1:12140295-12141108 GCF_000243295.1 Trichechus manatus latirostris
GAAGCGGCTAGTGGGTTCAAACAACTGACCTTTCAGTTAGCAGCCAAGCACTTAACCATTGCTCTACCAGGGCTCCTTAGCTAAGGTTTAGAGTGTGTTGAAAGAGTAAAATATAAAGATATGAAGGAAAGTAATCAAATTCTAACCTAACTTTTTTTTTTTTTTTAATAGCTTCTGCACCACCAGGGCTCCTTAATAGCTTCTGTAGAGAGTAAAAATTGTTCTTCATTATTACTGAGGTTTAAATAAATATTTTACTTTTTGAACCATTTAAACAAATATGCCAGGGTGAGGGGCAGGTAAAAACAAGGAACAGTTCTAATGTTTTCTTCCATTACTGCCTTTCAAATGTGTGCTGTCAAATCTCCCTCTCCTGACCTCGGTGACAGAGCTTAGAGCTCTCTAGTCAATTCCAAGTATTAAGGAAGCTGATTAAGTGTAGTCCAGCTTTAAACTTTAATCTCAAATTAAATTTAGAGCATACCTCATCTTAGCCTGCAAGTCTTAGAGAAGAAGGAGTTATATTTTACCCTTCCACATCTTCTCTCCCTCTTATTCTTTTAGGTCCTTGGGGTTAGGAAGACGAGTGGAGAGAATTAAAAGGACAAAACCATTTTTCATTAACTGGATGTTGTTAATGTGGCTATCAATGACCCTCAGTGAAATAATTGCCTAAATACTGTCTCGTCTGGGGGAACATAAGCGAGTTATTTACGAGGGTCCTTGGGCCGAATCTACTTTGCAGTTTCTACTGGAGAGATGTTCTCTCTTTTGATGTCTTTTGAAATCCCCCTTAACTTCCTTCCCTTGTAG
>NW_004443977.1:12151105-12153138 GCF_000243295.1 Trichechus manatus latirostris
AAGTAAAAGTTTGCTGAAGATAATTCAAAAATGGTTGCAGCAGTACATCAACAGGGATCTACCAAAAATTCAAGCCAGATTCAGAATAGGACATGGAATGAAGGCTATCGCTGCTGATGTCAGATGGATCTTGGCTGAAGCAGAGAATACCAGAAAGATGTTTACCTGTGTTTTATTGATTATGCAAAGGCATTTGACTGTGTGCATCATAACATCGCGAAGAACGGGAATTCCAGAGCACTTAATTGTGTTCATGTACATAGACCAAGAGGCAGTCATTTGAACAGAACAAGGGGATACTGCATGGTATAAAATCAGGAAAAGTGTGTATCAGGGTCATATCCTTTCACCATACTAATTCCATCTGTATGCTGAGCAAATAATCTGAGAAGCTGGACTATGTGTAGAAAAACATGCATCAGGATTGGAGGAAGACTCACTAACAACCTGTGATATGCAGATAATACAACATTGCTTGCTGAAAGTGAAGAGGATTTGAAGCACTTAATGATGAAGATCAAGGGCTACAGCCTTCAGTATGGATTATACCTCAACATAAAGAAAACAAAAATCCTCACAATTGGGCCAATAAGCAAATCATGATAAATGGAGAAAAGATGGAAGTAGTCAAGGATTGTTTTTTCTTGGATTCACAATCAACACCCATGGAAGCAGTAGTCGAGAAATCAAACAGCATATTGCGATGGGCAAATCTGCCTCAAAAGACTTTTTAAAAATATTAACTAGCAAAAATGTCACTTTGAGAACTAAGGTGCCCCTGACCCAAGCCATCGTATTTTCAGTCACCTCATATGCATTCGAAAGCTGGACAATGAATAAGGAAGACCAAAGGAGAATTGTTGCATTTGAATTATGGTGTTGGCTAGGAATATCAACTATACCATAGACTGCCAGAAGATAGAACAAATCTGTCTTGAAAGAAGTCCAGCCAGAATGTTCCTTAGAAGCGACGACGGTGAGATGTTGTCTTATGTATTTTGGACATGTTATTAGGAGGGACCGGTCCTTGGAGAAAGACATCATGCTTAGTAAATTAGACAGTCAGTGAAAAAGAGGAAGAACCTCGTCAAGATAGATTGATACAATGGCTGCAACAAGGAGCTCACCATAGCAATGACTGTGAGGATGCCACAGGACTGGGCAGCATATCTTTCTATTATAATGGGTCATTATGAGTTGGAACCAACTCAAAGGCATTCAAGAACAGCAACAAAACATGTAGGTGATTCAAATAGTTAACAGTTGGCTGATAAACAAAAGGTGGCAATTTGAGTCCACTCAGAGTCACCTTGGAAGTAATGCCTGGCAAACTAAGATTACAACCATTAAAAACACTATGGAGTAGAGTTCTACTCTACAACACATCATGGGTGGGAACGAATTTGATGCCAGCTGGTTTTGTTTGGTTTCGTTTGGTTTGGGAGGTAGATTGCTCCCATTGAAACTCATGTGATAAAGTAATAGCATAAGAACAGCAGATTTCAGAGTACTCTTAAATGTAATACTGCTTTACAAAACTCAATCACCATAAAATTTATCAAACGTAGTTTTATTGTTAGGTGCTGTTGAGTCGATTTTAACTCATAGCAACCTCATGTGATAAAGTAGAACTGCCCCCACAGGGTTACCTAGGCTATGATCTTTATGGGAACAGATCACCAAGCCTTTCTCCATCAGAGCTGCTGAGTGGGTTTGAACCACCAACCTTTCAGTCAGCAGTGGAGACCTTAACTGTTGCCCCACCAGGCCTCCTTCAATGTAGTTGTTAAAATGATTGAAATAAACACTCCATGTCCCTTTTGTAGCAACCCCCCAGTTGCACAGCAGGATACTTCTTATGTTGGACAAGACACTCATCAGCAAACTCTATTCCTTAACACAGATGTTACCTCCATCACCTGAGCGAGAACTTCAATGGCTTTTACTTCTCAACTTCCATATTTGGCACTCTCAAAAATTTCCAATAATTCTAAGTTCTTACCTTAGCAAATGGCCTCTTTATAGACATTAGA
>NW_004443977.1:12153652-12158923 GCF_000243295.1 Trichechus manatus latirostris
ACTGAAATAAAATACAAAAGGCTGAATAAAAAACAATAATGGAAAGATTAAGAGTGGGAGGAAAGAAATGCTAGGAAATAATCTTCACATTTTTAGAATATACTACATTCAGTTAAAAGTGACAGAGAACTCCAGCTCCAACAGCTTAAGAAAAGGAAAATCCCAGAGATGAGGCATGGGATGGTGAATGGCTCAATAATAGCTTCAGGAACTCAGGTTCCTTCCATCTCTCTACTCTGTCCCTTATCCTGAGAGGCTACTTCTTCCCTCATGGTGATAAAATGGCTACAACAGTTCCGGGCATCCTATCCAGGTCTGAGACGAAAAAAGTCAGTTTCTTCCTTGTGTTTCTTTTTATCAGCCAGAAAAACCTTCCCTAGAAAGCCCCTAGCAGAATTCCCTTTATGTCTTTCAGGCTAGATTTCAGTCACACGCCCTTGCCTGAAACAATGTTTAGCCAAAGGGACTAGGACCACCATGCATGGATTAGAAACATTCCCTAGGGGTAGTCAATGGGGCCAAGTTCCTAGTGAAACAAATGACTGAGCAGAGGAGGATGGGAACCTAAATAACTTCAGGGCTCTGCCAGGAAGAAAGAGGAAAGTGGGTTTCGGAATGGCAGTTACACTGGCGGTCACCATTGTCTGTTTCGTATTTCTAATTACATTGAAATAAATTTTATCTATCCTTTGAAAGATTTTGAGTTCTAAAATGTTAAGCTTCTGGAGTTATTTTATCCATTTTTATTGAACACTATAAACGTACAGTCCCAATTCACTTACTAGTTTATTCAGTGTCCACTTTCATTATCTTGGTGAATATGGAGGAAGGAGTGTTAATAATTTAGTCCTTCTAGTCAAATTGAGCTGTTTGGTTCCTGACCTCAACCAAAACTCCTTGACTTTTTCCTAGTATTTTTCACTGCTGATCTCTTCCTCAGCCCATTCCTCTCAATATCTTTTAAATTCTGTGTCTCTTAGTTTTTCTGACCATTCTCCTTCAAGCTCCTTTTTGTTTCTTTGGTTCCATTTCTCTTTCTGTCACCAACCTATAATCATCTCCTCCCTAAATCCAAGCCTTTTGATCAGATTTGTCTCTCTCTATATTTGCTCCTTTGGAAATTTGATCTGCTTTCAGGGCAACTGCATATAGCATAGCTCAGAACCACTACTCCTGTATTTATATTTCCTTTGGGAAATTATCTCAAATTCAACATGACCAAAAGTTATCGCCAAATCTGTCTAAACTGACTGGCTCTCTGAATTTAATAACATCATTATTCTGGTAGTACTCAGACTCAAAACTTCGTATCACAATTGACTCGTTTTTACATTAGCTTTTGTATTATGGAGCAAGTCCTGCTGTCTTATTTTTTTCCACTGAGATGTCTCTCATATTCACTTCTTACATAACATAGTATATGTGAAATGTTTAATAACAATGCCTGACATGAATGTAAGCAATAAATACATGTTTGTTGCTATTGCTGCTAATACAATAGTACAGAATATCACTGTTGGTTTACTGATAACTCTGTCTGAGTATTTTTGCTCTATTTAATTTCTCCCCAAATCTATGTCTCACACATCCTGATAACAAAACTTACACCGTGTTATTACCTTACTTAAGAGTTTATGATTCTCTAATACCTATCTCATTGAGCACTAACATCTTATCCTAGTTTATCCACAAGCCTCTTCATAATTTTATTTTCTAAAGTTATACCATTGACTTCTCAGTACAACTCTCTCGCTCTTTAGAATCTGTTGACTTTTCATTTCTTCTTTCCTTCTTGCTCATCTTGCTTCCTTAACTCTACATTCCAGGATTTAGGGTAAACTGGGAGTATTTAATCCAGCTCAGTGTATCAATGTGGAAACTAAGGATTACAGACTTGTCCAAGGTCAAGTGAATATTGAAGGAGAGGCAGAGGCTGGATTCAAACTCAGATATCCTGACTCTGCATTCAAAGCTCTTTCTAAATCACTAAATCTGTTAATGCAGTACAATATTACTGCTGACTTATCCTATGCTTAGGAGTCCTGGTGGTGCAAACTGTTCAGTGCTCAGCTGCTAATCTCATGGTTGTCAGTTTGAACACACCCAGTGGCTTCACAGGAGAAAGACTTGGCAGTCTGCTTCCATAAAGATTACAGTCAAGAAAATTCTATGGGGCAGTTCTTCCCTGTGCTACAGGACTGCTATATGTCAGAATCGACTGGATGACACCCAACAACGACAATACTCTGTTTATATTCAACTAATTCTCCTGTTCGTTTTTTACAGAAACAAATGTATATCCATCCTTTGTGGAGCCCCCAAATTATAAGACACTTGACCAAAGTAAAATATTTGATCCAGTTTCAATCTCATGCCCTAGTTTAACTTCTGCTTCTTGCTGACAGGCTGTTAATCTTTTACACATATCCAACCCTATCACTAAGGGAATGTTTTCCTTGTAATCAAAAGATACAAGCCACTCCAGAGAATCTACATTTTACAAGAAAGCTATGCTCCCAGAAAAGAATGTCTTGCAGTTACCTTGTGACTGCCCTGTGAACTCATTGTAGTCACCAAGCAGTAACTAATTAACAAAGCACAAATATCACTAAGTAGTAACTAGTCAACACAAACTCTTTAAAACCAATCATGTAAACCCACATATGCTGTGTTCACCAATGATTGTAAAGATCCCTCTTTGAAAGTCCTGCCTTTGACAGTGATGTATCAGTGAATAACCAATCAGAGTTTTTCTTAACTCTGTTGGAAACCCTGGTGGCATAGTCGTTAAGAGCTACAGCTGCTAACCAAAAGGTTGGGAGTTCAAATACACCAGGTGCTTCTTGGAAACCCTATGGGGCAGTTCTACTCTGTCCTATAGGGTCACTATGAGTCGGAATCCACTCAACAGCAATGGGTTTGGTATTTGGTTTTGATGTAATAGTGTATTAGAAAGTCCAGGACTGTGATTCAAAGGATTCTGCTAGTCTCTTGTGCTGGGTGCATGCTGGCAGACCCCTTATTTGAATGATTATTTTTGTCTTGGCTTAATAAAAATCTCTTTTGATTAAGTTTGAGTCTGTGGTCTTTTCCCCACTACCACACATCCTTACTGATGTCCTTAAACTTTTGATCCCAAATAAAGATTTTAATCTAGCATCAATAATTTTATTTTTAATTGTTTATAGCTCAGTGTTCTGGTCAACCAAATTCACATCTTTACCTTCACTCTTTGATTTTCTACAGCCCTTTAAAACAAAATGCCACCACAGACAACACAGTTTGAGGTACCAAGCGGGCACTCATTAACTACTTTCTGAATTAGTGCCCCCTAGAGCATAGGTTAAGACGTCCACATTGGTAAGCTACAGACAATATAATTTGGCTCCACTTAAAACTAACCCAAACCAATGAATCTGGCATCACGTAACTTAGATTTTTATCTGACCCTGGGATCAGAACTGTGTTTAATGTGGCATGATGTCATGTAAGCAGACCCACAGGCACTTCTACAATGAATCTATTTTATAAACTAGGGGAAAAAATAAATAAATAAACAACCAAAGACTTAGTCTGCAAGCTAGAACACGTTTATCGATAGCTTCACGTTCATAATGGATGCATCAACAGCTTTGGCCCCTGCCTTTCCCTAAATGATACAAAGACTAGCAGGTCCCTGTTATCTGGATCTGTGTTTTCATATCAACTTTTTCGTTTACATCATAATCTTCCCATGTGCAAAAAAAGGGAGGTCTGTTTAACTCTCAGAAAGAGAGAGTAAAATGAGGTAAGAAAACTAGCAGGAAGAGTGTGTGTAATCTTTGTTTTAAAAAGTTTTATGTTGTAGAACACCTGGACTGATTTAGGCCCTGTGTATGACCCTATATCAGATTCTGATACATCCAAACAAGAAGGAAATATCAGGTGACCAGAATATAGTCAATATACAATTGGATATGGACCATGCAAGGGAGACATAAAAATAGAGAAAAGAGCAGGAAGACATAGATGAAATAACATCTTTATGTTTAGCTCCTTTGGGCAATGTCTATACCACAGAGCTATTTCTCAGCAGCCTCTCATAGCTGTGCACAAATGCTAATGTTGAGTACGGGTTTGGGGATAAGACTCTTCAGGAGGGACCAGGCATAACGTCAAAGCAGCGAAAACCAGTTCAGACACAGTTGCCCTGAAGGGAGGGCAAGTGTAAAGTTGGTTTACAGAAGAAAAATTAGCTGTTCTTAAACCAAAAAGAGAATACGAATGAGCCATCAGCCTACATCTTTTACTGATTGCATTGTACTATTCTGCTGATGTGCTCAGTGGCATGTAGACAAGATTTTGGTATCCTTAGTTTAAGTCCTGATACGTTTATCTGGCTTCATTCTTCCTTCCTTCGTTTAGGAATATTTGGCTATTAATGAAAACAAACTGTCTCCTGAGATAGGAACTATTTTTAAGTAGTCTCTAAGCTGACTCTGAATTTTTCCAACTGCCTCTTCTGTTATTCATATCTTTGACCTATTTTGTTTAAATGCATCATTGCTTCAGGGGAATTACTCTCTCTTACTATGACATGTGATCCAATTATCCAGTGAGTCAATATCACCCAGGAGATAACATGTATGTTTACCTCCTGGAACGTTGCTTTAAAAAGAATGCATTGGTTTTCTCTCTTAGAGTCCTATAGAACTCTTTTCTAAAACCAATCACTTACAGCATGATTAATTTCTCATTCAAATCCTACCCTGAAGTGTCATTTGTCTGCTTAGTACAAAGCAGTAGTGCAAATCAATTATTAATATGATTAAGAGTATTTCAGCATCCTCAACTTTAATGATGAACTCTCCTACTAAAATCAGTTGTGTTTTATCTTTTACAGTCCCTGTGCTCCCTAAGTATAGAGCATCAATTAACTTTAGAATAAGTTCAGCAGAGGCGAAATCTGTTTTAGTCATGCTGACTAAAGGTGAATATGTCTTTTCCATTCTCAGGAAAATAGCATCATTCTGTTCATTTCAATACAAGCAAATATATAATTTCTCACCAAACTCAAAGAAAAACTATGACCCCGACTATCTTATTTAGTTTGATCTATGACTCCATCTTCGTTACCCACTGTTGCCATAACACAAATACCACACATAGGTGGCTTTATAGAACAGATATTTATTTTCTCACAGTTCAGGCTAGAAGTCCGAATTCAGGGTGTAGTTCTAAGGGAAGATCCTTCCTTGTTTATTTCAGCTTCTAGTAGCTGGCAGCAATATC
>NW_004443977.1:12170455-12182074 GCF_000243295.1 Trichechus manatus latirostris
AGTTAGAGTTCCAGTATATACCCTGCTGTACTGCGGTAATGAGGGCCTATGCTGTTGAGATGGGCCCACACAAGTCTATGCAGGGGGAAAGGCACTCAAAATCCGTGGATCCCTTATGCCTGTGCCTAGCAAAGAAGCTGCGCCGACCCTGGGTTCCTGGTTTAGGGGAGCCAGCAGTTTATTTTTTCCCCTTTTTGTTAATGTGTTCACTCTCCAAGGCAGGGAGAATGGCTCAGGGCATGTGACGGATCCTACTTCCTGCCCAGGGGACTCGGCAATTGCTGAAGCTGGTCCAGGACTCAGTGCAGAGCAGAGAGTGGAGAGGTAAATGGGAGAGAGGTTTTCCCCTAAGGGGGGTGTTTTTGATCTGCGTGGTAGGCTGTATGCAATTACTTATCTTTCACCGGATCGAAGGCCGCTTCTCACTGGTTCTGGGTAGCTGTGCAGAAGACTCTCTGGCACTGGGTCTCTCCGGGTGCAGAAAACACATGTCCCAAGTATGGCTGCTTGCCTGCCTCAATGCTCACCCGTGAGCTGCTCAGGCCTGACGGGCTCAGGCTCTCACCAGGTCAGGTCTGGCAACTCCTCACTGCTTCTGAACTGTCTCTCCCTCCCCCTGCCACTCTGTCTGGTGCCTCAACTCTGTCTTTGATGTTCAGGGCTCCCAGATTGCCGTATATAATCGAATCACTTGTTTTTTCGGGTCTTTGTTGTTAAGAGGGTCCACCGGAAGGAAGCATCTGACTACTCTGCCATCCCGGCCCTGCCTCTAATATCTAGCATTTCTAACTAATTTCCATCCTAAATCATCTCTACTAACACAAAAATGATTTGGTTGTGAAGGAACATTCATTCATGATGTTGAAAAGGCCTCTGAAGTGCATATGAGAGATGTGACCAAAAACAGTGATGGATGAACACTGAAAGGGAGAAAGAAGGTGGCCTTTCCTGTGAGAAATGTCTGTGGGAGCAGAGGTTACTTAACCTCAGCTTTTTCACCTCCTTTGAATTTGAAGAGGTGCTACTTCGCATCTCTGCAATTCTGCACTCCAGGACCTTCGTTGATGAGAAATACGCATTTATGATTTCCTGCAGCAACCTGTCTGTTGAGTAGATTGAAGTCAACGAGGTCCTAGAATAACAAGCCTGCATTTTTCTCAAGTTCCTGCCTTCACATTTGCTCTGTCAGAGGTTTGTTCACTAACCTTACTAACCCCTGAGGCTGGTCCCACTGCTTCCTGGTGATTTTCAGTTATTAAAAATGCCAGACTAGCCCAGTTAAAACCTTCATTTCACATGTACTTTATTTTCCTGCTTACTTTCAGTGCCAGTCATTATTGAACAGGTTCACTTGGAGTGAGGATGTGACCTAGTCTGCTTCTTTGCTTCTCTCCTTCTGCATCTGGTTGCTCTCCTTTTGGGCATTGGGAGAAGGGAATAGAGTTGTTAATTAAATTGAGATTGCATGTCAATACTCAGGTACCCTTACTTTTCCTGCTAATGCTGACTAGTTGTTTGTGAGCTACTAGGATATGAATCTCTAGTGAAGTGTGTGTGTTTTCTGGGTGTCTTAGTCATCTAGTGCTGCTATAACAGAAATACCACAAGTGGATGGCTTTAACAAAGAGAAGTTTATTTCCTCACGGTAAAGTAGGCTAAAAGTCCAAATTCAGGGCGTCAGCTCCAGGGGAAGGCTTTCTCTCTTTGTTGTCCTTCTCATCAATCTTCCCCCAGACTAGGAGCTTCTCTGCACAGGGACTCTGGTTCTGAAGGACACGCTCTGCTCCCGGCACTGCTTTCTTGGTGGTATGAGGTCCCCAACTCTCTGCTTGCTTCCCTTTCCTTTTATCTCTTGTAAGATAAAAAGTGGTGCAGACCACACCCCAGGGAAACTCCCTTTACGTTGGATCAGGGACGTGACCTTAGTAAGGGTGTTACAATCCCACCCTAATCCTCTTTAACATAGCATTACAATCACAGAATGGAGCAAAACCACACAATACTGGGAATCCTGGCCTAGCCAAATTGCTACACACATTTTTGGGGGGACATAATTCAATCCATAACATTAAATATGTGCTGGGGAGACCAATAGGGAATAAAAACAAAAACTAGTTGCTATCGAGTTGACTCTGAATCATGGTGATCGCATGTGTGACAGAATAGAACTATGCTTCATGGGGTTTTAAATGGCTGATTTTTCAGAAGAAGATCACCAGGACTTTCTTCCAAGCTGGCTCTGGGTGAACTTGAACTTCCAACCTTTTGGTTAGTATTCAAGCCTGTTAACCATGTGCACTACCCAGGACTCCAGTAGGGAATAGGGATCCCCTGATTTCAGATATTCCACTCTACCACCACTCTGCAAAACATCCCCAGAGCCTCTTGCTGCTGGGGCCCTCTCCACAGTAGGCAGCCTACTTGGGTTGAGTATGAGTAAGCACTGGAGCTTGGCATATAAGAACTTTCACATAACAAAAGTGGGTACACAGGATCTGCCTCTGCCACCTGTTCTCAACCCCACCATCTCTGTCCAGTTCTTCCTTTTCTCTGAGCAGGTAGGTGTGGGACATGAGATACCTGTGTTCCTTTCATGCAGGCCCTCCCAGTCTCTGTGTGAGTCATTCTTTGGGATTCCACTTGACGTTGGCATGGGGAAGCAGCCCTTTACCCCCTCACACAGAAAAGGGAATTAAAAGCCAAGCACATCCCAACAGGCATATGACTCATGATACTATGATTCTTCCTTCCCTCTTTCTTTCTACTTTCTGTTTCCTACACTCTGGGGAATGAGGGAAGAGAGGGAGATAAAATGGTTGTAGACAGCAGAACCTGTTTGATAACCTTTTAACAATCTCTCAAGGGCATATTAAGTTCCGAATTGTTGGGGGTCCCTTTAAAATGTGGAATGCTGCTGGGTGCCTACTTGTCTTCAGCTCTGCATTCCACTAACTCCAGAGCAACAATGCAAATTCTACTCGACATCCTGATAAGTTTGTTTGTTTTTAATTATTTTTCATTTTCTATTATTTCTGTAAGCATACATTTTTCTCTTACTATTGTATAAAACGGTATTAATTTGAGTGTCAAAGCATTTTAATGTTGATTTAAAAATAAACTCAGCAATAAAAAATAAAAATGCAAGAAATCTAAATCAGTTCAACTTAATTACATTTATAACCTAAGAATAATTGATGGTTAATCCCATCTCCAAAAGCATCTTTTGTGTGTAGGGGAAAAAAATATGTCTATCGAATACAGTTCACTTATTTTCTGTAGATTCTTCTAGTAAGATGTTATGATCCCTGGAGGATTCTAAAATACAAAAGACTGATGATCTGGTCCAGTGTTTTCCATTACAAACATAATGGGTGCCACATATACAATTTTAAATTTTCTAGTAGCCACATTTCAAAAAAAAAAAAAAAGCGTAAAAAGAACAAGTGAAGTTAATTTAATTTTAATAACATTTTCTTTAACCCAGTAGATCCAAAGTATTACTATTTCAACATGTAATTAATGTAGAATATTAGTACTAATATTATACTAAAACAAACAACAACAAAAATGTTGCCTTCAAGTCAATTTCAACTCATAGCGACCCTATAGGACAGAGTAGAACTGCCCCATAGGGTTTCCAAGGAGAAGCTGGTGGATTCAAACTACTGACCTTTTTGGTTAGCAGCCAGACTCTTAACCACTGCACCACCAGGACTCCTCTTTTATACTAAGTCATCAAAAACACAGCACGTCTCAGTTTAGACTAGCCACAGTTCAAAGGTGGATGGATACAGGCCTCGTCTGTTGTGGCAGAGAGATTGTGAGAGGTGCCTGGCACATAGTAAGCACTCAATAAGCGTCTGAATTAAAACAAAGTTAACTACCTAATTGTCCACGGTGAAGGAAGAAATTGGTTCGCCCTAAGTTTATCAAGGAAACTTCCACGGGGCAAAGAGAAAGAAAGTTGGTATAAGAAAACTAAGTAGATATCAAATTAGCCTGTGGTTAATTATACAGTAGTGATTTAATTTACTTCAAGAATTATTCCCCTACAAGGACTAGAAGGCAGAAGGGGACAGGAAAGCTGGTAATAGGGTACCCAAGATTGAGTAAGGACAGTGTTGACATGTAGTGGGGTTGTTAACCATTGTCATACGGCAACATGTGTACTGTTTAATGAGAAAATATTTTGTTCTGTAAACCTTCATCTAAAGTGAGAATAACAGCACAACTAGAAGAACATAATCGATGTCACTAAACTGTACATGTAGAAATTTTTGAAATGGTGTATCTTCGGCTATGTATATTCTCACCAGAAAAAAAAAAAGGTCCAGAAGGGAGAGTGTTGACATGTCGTGGGGTTGTTAACCAATGTCATAAAATGTGCGTACTGACTGTTTAATGAGAAACTATTTGTTCTGTAAACCTTCACCTAAAGTACAATTTAAAAAAAAAAGAATTATTCCCCAGCTTCTCTACTGCTTGAGTGGTTTGCAGTTGCTAGCATTATGGCCTGGCTCGGGGTGGGTGTGTTTCTGCACAAAGCCTCTGCTAGGTCTGCCATTGTGTAATGAATTTAAGTGGGTTACAGGGATTTCCCGTGCTCTGGGCGCTAGCAAGTAAAAAAGATTCTTCCGTCTATTTCTGAAGCCAGGTGAGGAATGGACCTAGAGTTAAATCCAAACAAAGCCTGCCCCCTTCAGTTTTGAAAATCCACTTGTAGCCTTCATGAAGTTTGTTGATCTTATCAAGATCATGGATAGTCCCAGCAGACAGAAACATTTTTTTTTTTAATTGTGCTTTAAAGGAAGGTTTACAGAGCAAGTTAGTTTCTCATTAAAGAAGACAATTGTTTTGTGAAATTGGTTGCCAACGCTGCGAGGTGTCAACTGTCTCCCCTTCTTGACCTCGGGTTCCCCATTTCCATTCGTCCAGCTTTCTGTCCCCTCCTGCCTTCTTGTCCTTGCCCCCGGGCTGGAGTGCCCATTTAGTCTCATATACATGGTTGAACTACGTGTATTAGCATCTTATTGTTTGTTTTATAGGCCTGTCTAATTTTTGGCTGCTGGGTGAACCTCAGGAGTGACTTCAGTACTGAGTTAAAAGGGTGTCCAGGGGCCATACTCTCGAGGTTTCTCCAGTTTATGTCACACTGGTAAGTCTGGTCTTTTTTTGTGAGTTTTAATTTTGGTCTGCATTTTTCTCGCACTCTGTCCGGGATTCTCTATTGTGATCCTTGTCAGAGCAGTTGGTGGTGGTAACCAGGCACCATCTAGTTGTGCTGGAATCAGTCTGGTGAAAGCTGTGGTAGTTGTAGTCCATTATTGGACCAATATTTCCCTTGTATCTTTGGTTTTCTTCATTCTCCCTTGCTCCAGATGGGGTGGGACCAGTAGACATATCTTAGATGGCTGCTTAAAAGCTCTTAAGACCCTAAATGCTACTCATCAAAGTGGGATGCAGAACATTTACTTCATAAACTGTTGATGTCCCCTGAGACCATGGTCCCCAGCTCTCAGCCAAGTAACTTGGTCCCTCAGGGAGTTTGGATGTGTCTATGAAGCGTCTATAACTTTGCCTTGGTCAGGTTGTGCTGACTTCCCCAGTATTGTGTATTGTCTTACCCTTCACCAAAGTTACCGTTTATCTATTGTTTAGTTAGTGTTTTTCCCTTCCCATCCCTCCCCCACCCCCGCACCAACCATCAAAGATTGTTTCTTTCTGTGTGTAAACCTTTTCATTAGTTTTTATAATAGTGGTCTCATACTGTATTTGTCCTTTCATGATTGACTTATTTCACTCAGCATAATGCCCTCCAGATTCATCCATATTGTGAGATGTTTCACAGATTTGTCATTGTTCTTTATAGTTGGGTAGTATTCCATTGTATGTATGTACCATAGTTTATCTATTCATCTGTTGATGGGCACTTGGGTCGCTTCCATCTTTTTGCTGTTGTGAATAATGCTGCAATGAACATAGGTGTGCATATGTCTATTCATGTGACGGCTCTTATTTCTCTAGGATATATTCCTAGGAGTGGGATTGCTAGATCATATGGTATTTCTATTTCTAGCTTTCTAAGGAAGCGCCATATGATTTTCCAAAATGGTTGTACCATTTTGCATTCCCACCAGCAGTGCATAAGAGTTCCAGTCTCCCCGCAGTCTCTCCAACATTCGTTATTTTCTGTTTTTTTGATTCATGCAGTAATGTCGGGGTGAGGTGGTATCTCACTGTAGTTTTGATGTGCATTTCTCTAACGGCTAGTGATCGCCATCATTTCCTCATGTTAGCCGCCTGAATGTCTTCTTTGGTGAAGCAGACAGAAAGTTTTGATGAGCTCTGATCAAAGGGTCTCCAAAATGCATATAATTTTGTAGTGCTATCGAGAAATTACCCTAATATTTTATTTTTGTGGATTGATGGGTATAAATGTCTTTATGTATACTTATATACATCTTTAACAATGCATATAATTCTGTGCTAAGTTTATTGGACTGGTGTGCCCACTCTGTTTTTTATAGATCGTCTTATTACCTTTATAATAACTCTAGAGATCAGTATTTATATGCTCACTTTACAAATGAGAAAATTGATCATTCTGTTTGCCCTCAGGCTGAAGAACACAGTGCCGTATTCATGATTATGATGAGCATGGGTAGCTGACAGCACGTGGAAACCGTATTTCTCTGAGATGGTTTTTGGATTAAACCACCCTGGCCAGCAGTGTAATTGTTTCTCCCATTGGCACTGGCCCCCAGTAAGACAAGAACTCAACACACATACATTGAATGAATTAATGGATGATTATATTTTCTTAAACAGAAACCCATAAAAAAAGCAAACAAAATCGATGCCTCTTTAAATCCTGCAATTAGAGCCAATAAAACAAGCTTGGCAATCTATGTCAGACTGAAGTTTTCTTCGCTTCCCTACTGTAACTGCCAGTTAGCAAAATCTTTCTCCATAGCTGCAATGGGCTGGAAATCTGTGACTAAAATTACTTCATACGCTGCAGATGTCATGTTTTCCAAGAGGACTCACTAGGCAGCCGGGCATCTCACAACATAAAAAAAAAAAACAAAACAGTTGTTTTCCAGACGATTCTGACTCAAGGCGACCCCAGGCGTGTCAGAGTACAACTATGCTTCATATGGTTTTCAATGATTGATGTTTCAGAAGTAGATCACCAGGCCTTTCTTCCAAGAAGACTCTGTGTGGACTCAAACCTCCAAACTTTCAGTTAACAGCCAATCAGTTTACCCAGGGACTCCTCTTACAATATAAGTTCTGCTTTAAAATGCAAATAAGCACACAGGCAAGCAAGCAAACCATGAAACACTGACTGCATCACCTTTACTTACAGGAAACATGCATTTCGAGAGCTGTTTGGACCAACTTGCCACCACTTTTAAACACTTCCTGAGCAGATACATTTTCATTGATAATTAAAATATTACCAGGCCAAATAAGTGGACTACTGGATGGTGAACAGAGGAAATCTGATGTTGCATATTCTTTTTCAGCTCATACTCTACTTTCAAAAGCTAAAGATAAGATATTTGCATGCCTGATCTCATTAATTTCTTCTAAGGAATGAACTATAAGCGTGATGACTGAGCAAGCCACAGAAGTGGGGACCTAGTTTTTAAACGAATATATTGACCTTAAAAATAGTACTTTCGAAAAGATACAGTGTTGTTTGTTAGACTCATTTGGCAACAATCTGCTAACATTTGAGCCCATTCCAAAGAAAAAAGGTGGTGCAGGAACATAAAAACAACAGCACCATTAAAGGTAGGTAGTCCTGAGCTTCACATTCCTGTAATGATAATATTGGCCTTTTGCCTCTGTTACAGCAAATGTGTTAAGTATTCATGCTGATGTTTATTTTTTAAATGTAAAATGGAATTAGGATAACAAAGTCTACAATCTGGTGATAATGTTGTTTATACATTTTTTTTTTTGTTATTGTTTCATGGGCTTTTGTACGTTTGGTTCAAGATAGCTTACTGAGTCATGCAAAAACATCTTTAAAAATGCACTTCAGTAGTTGAGATTAGGGTTGGTTGTCAGGTTCTCATACTGAACTAAAAACGTGGTGATTTTCTTTTTTACAGAACAAAACTGTGGAGAAGAGAGCCATTAAAGACCTAGTTGAAGTTGAGTCAAAATATTGTTGTGATATAGATTCTATTTCAGTGAGTTCATTTTCAAAGCAGAAATCACGACAATGTTCTCTATAAAGGTTAGGTTTCCTAAAGCATCTTCTTAGGAGAGTTTTTGTGTGATTGCAAATAATCACAAAATCATCTAGAGATTTAAGAAATAGGCTATATTTATAAAACTTGAAATGATATAAAGCTATGGAAGAAAACATGTCTATTTGATATATGTCTGCCTTTTGGAAGGGATCACTTTATCCCTCTATTCATCATAAACCAATAGTACAGATATTTATACTGTACTTTGAAGTTAAACAGATATTAAAGCTTTAGCTTCTTTACATAGGGCTTCCTAAGTGGGAAATTAACCCATAAGGCTTCAATACTCTGGATTGTGATTCTAAGCTCTGAAGATTCAGATTTTTAGAAACCTGAGTGTATAAACTTACCCATCTACCCATTGGCATTCTGATTCATAGTGACCCTATAGGACAGAGTAGAACTGCCCTATTGGGATTCCAAGGCTGTAATCTTTACGGAAGCAGACTGCCACATCTTTCTACCATAGAGCCTCTGTGGGTTCCAAACACCTGTGTATAAACTTACCTTGTGATTTCTCATGTTTGGTGGTAAATTGTCTTTAATTAAGCAAGCCCACAAAAGATTGATTTTTGTTGTTGCTGGGTGCCATTGAGTCAGTTCCAACTCATAGCAACACTGTGTACAACAGAATGAAACACTGCCAGGCTTTGTGCCATCCTCACAATCATTGTCGTGTTTGAGCCCATTGTTGCAGCCACTGTGTCAATTCATCTCATTGACGGTCTTCCTTTTTAACCAGTCCTCTACCTTACCAAGCATGATGTCCTTCTCCAGGAACTGGTCCTTTCTGATAACATGGCCAAAGTACTTGAGATGAAGTCTCACCATCCACACTTCCAAGGAGCAATCTGGCTGTATTTCTTCCGAGACAGACTTGTTTGTTCTTTTGGCAATTCATGGTATGTTCAATATTCTTCACCAAACCGTCATTCAAAGGCATCAATTCTTCTTTGATCTTCCTTATTCATTGTCCAGCTTTTGCATGCATATGAGGTGATTGAAAATACCATGGCTTGGGTCATACGCACCATAGTCCTCAAAGTCTTTTCTTTTCAACTCTTTAAAGAGGTCTTTTGCAGCAGATTTGCCCAATGCACTGTGTCGTTTGATTTCTTGACTGATGCTTCCATGGGCGTTGATTGTTGATCCAAGTAAAACAAAATCCTTGACAAATTCAATATTTTCTCCATTTATCATGATGTTGCTTATTGTTCCCATTGCGAGGACTTCTGTTTTCTTTATGTTGAGGTGTAATCCATACCGAAGGATGTAGTCTTTGCTCTTTCTGTTGTATCAGCTTTCTTTGGAATGGGTACAAATATGGATCTCTTCCAGTTGGTTGGTCACGTAGCTGTCTTCCAAATTTCTTGGCATAGATGACTGAGCACCTCCAGCACTGCAACTGTTTGTTAAAACATCTAAACTGGTATTCCTTCAATTCCTGGAGCCCTGTTGTTCACCAGTACCTTCAATGCAGCTTGGACTTCTTCCTTCAATACCATCTGTCCTTGATCATATGCTACCTCCTGAAATGACTGAATGTCAACCAATTCCATCTTGTTTTGATGCTTCCTGCATCATTCAGTATGTCGCTCATAGACTCCTTCAAAATTGCAGCTCGAGGCTTAAATTTTTTCATCAGTTTTTTCAGCTCAAGAAATTCTGAGCATGTTCTTCCTTTTTGATTTTCTAACTCCAGGTCTTTGCACATTTCATTATAATACTTTACTTTGTCTTCTAGAGCTACCCTTTGAAATCTTCTGTTCGGTTGTTTTACTTCATTATTTCTTCCATTTGTTTTAGCTATTCTACATTCAAGAGCAATTTCAGAGTCTCGTCTGATATCCATTTTGGACTTCTCTTTCTTTCCTGTCTGTGATGGTTGAGAGTGTGTGTCAACTTGGCTGGGCCATGATTCTCAGTATTTTGGCAGTCATGTAATGTTGTGATCACTTCCCTGTTGAGATTCTGTATGTGATCACCCCCAAGATGGGATCTGCTGCGAGTAGCCAATCAGTTGAAAAGGAAATTCCTCGGGTGTGTGGTCTGCACTGAGTATAAGCAGACAATCTGGCAAGGCTTGGGGACTTTATGTTTGTGCTGGATCCTGCAACTGTCTCCTGTTCATCTGACCTCCGATTCTTGGGACCTGAGCTAGAAGCTTACCTGTGGTCTTGCCTGCTGATCTTAAGAATCCTCAATCTTCCCAGCCTGTGAGCAAGAGCCCTGGTCTCTGACCTGCTGATCTTGAGTTTGCCAGCCTCTGCGGCTACGTGAATCAAGAGAAGCCTCTATCCTGACCCTCGCAATTGGGGCATTCCAGACTCTATAACCTTGTGAGCCATTTCCTTGATATAAATCTCTCTGTGTATATATTTATAAGCTTTACTGGTTTTGCTTCTCTAGAGAACCCAGCCTAAGACATTGTCTTTTTAAGAACTTTTGCTTTCTTCATGTATAATGTCCTTAATGTCATCCCACAACTCGTCTGGTGCTCAGTCATTACTGTTCAATGCACCAAATCTATTCTTAAGATGGTCTCCAAATTCAGGTGGGATATACTGAGGTCATATATTGACTGTTGTGGACTTGTTTTAATTTTCTTCAGCTTCAACTTGAACTTGCATATAAGCAATTGATGGTCTGTTCTGCAGTCAGCCCTTGGCCTCATTCTGACTGATACTATTGAGCTTTTCCATCGTCTCTTTACACAGATGTAGTCGATTTAATTTCTGTGTTTTCCATCCGGTGAGGCCCATGTGTATAGTCAACAATTACATTGTTGAAAAAAGGTATTTGCAAAAAATAAGTCATTGGTCTTGCAAAATTCTATCATGAAATCTCCGGTGTTGTTTCTGTCTCCAAGGCCATGTTTTCCAACTACCTATCCTTCTTTTTTGTTTCCAACTTTCACATTCCAATCATCAGTAATTATCAAAACATTTTGATTTCATGTTGGATCAATTTCAGACTGCAGAAGTTGGTAGAAATCTTCAATTTCCTCATCTTGGACATTAGTTCTCAGTGTGTAAATTTGAATAATAGTTGTGTTAACTGGTGTTCCTTGTAGATGTTTCCTACCACTGACAGCCTTGTACCTCAGGATTGATTTTGAAATGTTCTTTCTGCAGGTGAGCGTGACTAAATTCTTTTTCAATTTGCCATTCCTGGCATAGCAGACCATATGATTTTCTGATTCAAAATGGCCAAGACCAGTCCATTTCAGCTCACTAAAGCCTAGAATATTGATCTTTATGTGTTTCATTTCATTTATGACAACTTCCAATATTCCTAGATTCATACTTCGTACATTCCATATTCTGATTAGTAATGGATGTTTGCAGCTGTT
>NW_004443977.1:12186183-12187289 GCF_000243295.1 Trichechus manatus latirostris
AAGTTTTCCAATGAATAAGCCATTAGTCTTGCAAAATTCTATCATTTGATCTCCTGTGTTGCTTCTATCACCAAGGCCATATTTTTCAGTTACTGATCCTCATTCTTTGTTTCCAACTTTGCATTTCGATCACCAGTAATTATCAATGCATATTGATTTCAGGTTTTATCAATTTCAGATTGCAGAAATTGTTAAAAAATATTTCCTCATTTTGGACATTATTATTTGGTGGATAAATCTGAATAATAGTGATATTATCTGGTCTTCTTTATAGGCACGTGGATAATATCCTATCACTGACAATATAGTATTTCAGGATAGATCCTGAAATGTTCTTTTTGATGATGAATGCAGTGCCATTCCTTTTGAATTTGTCATCCCCGGCATAGTAGGCCATATGATTTTCTAATTCAAAATGATCAATACCAGTCTATTTCCGTGCACTAATGCCTAGGATATTGATCTTCAAGCATTCCACTTCATTTTTGAAAACTTGTGGTTTTCCTAGATTCATACTTTGTACATGCCATGTTCTCATTATTAATGGATGTTTGCAGCTGTTTCTTCTTATTTTGAGTCATGCCATATTAGCAAATGAAGATCTTGAAAGCTTTACTACACATCCACATCATTAAGGTAGACTCTAGTTTGAGGAAGCGGCTCTTCCCCTGTTATATTTTTAGTGCCTTACAACCTGAGGAGCTCATCTTCTGGCACTATATCAGACAATGTTCCTCTGTTATCTGTAAGGTTTTTACTGGCTAATTTTTTTCAGAAGTAGATTACCATGTCCTTCTTCCCAGTCTGTCTTAGCCTGGAAGCTCCACTGAAACCTGTCTGCCAAGGGTGACCCTGCTGGTATTTGAAATTCCAGTGACATAGCTTCTAGTGTCACAGCAACATGCAAGCCACCACAGTTTGACAAACTGACAAACAAGCTACATTTCAAAAAACGTATCTCAGTGTACATTATATTTTATCCATATAGCCTGGTTTCCACTAATTTCCATTTCAGAAAAAAGCTTTTCTCAATCCTATCTCTGGACTCTGGAGAAACTTATAACAATCATCTCTGCATGGGCTACATTTTACTAATTCATTCAGCA
>NW_004443977.1:12189499-12191119 GCF_000243295.1 Trichechus manatus latirostris
GGGGTTAGACATCTGGGCTGCTGAATCAAAGGAATGGGGCTGACATCAGCCTGATGACAAGGGCTACTTCCAGGACTGGCAGGCAGCAGCAGGACCTTACTGGATAATGAGGAAATCCTCAGAGCATGGATTTGTCACAGACCTGACACCAAGGTACAAGAAAAGAGAAAGGGAGAGAGATTTTATATCACTTTTTTTTTTTTTTAACCTCCGGTAGACGGAAGGTTAAAGTAGAAAGTTAAATAAATGGTGTAGACTTAAGTTCCAGGAACCAACTAAGGAAAACTAAAAATAGCAGGCTCTCTAAATAGTCTAAGGACGGTCTGCAGCGTGGGATCCTGGAGACTGCACCTTCCAGGGAATCTACCCAGGCTTTAAGAAGAGTTTTGTTTTCTCTCTTAATGGGCCCCGTCAGCACTTTAATATCCTCAAATATCTCTAATGGTAGCAAGGTCCCCAAAAGACTAGTTGGCAGATGTCTGTGAGGTAATACCCTTTTCAAAACGACGAGGTTCTTCCAGTGGCTTGTTCCTCACTGCTCCGGAGATCAAAAAAAAAAAAAAGACTATTTCAACTCATGGTGACCCCACGTGTGTCAGAGTAGAACTGTGCTCAATAGGGTTTTCAGTGGTTGATTTTTCTGAAGTAGATCACCAGGCCTTTCTTCCAAGGAGCCTCTGGATTGACTTGAACTGCCAACCTTTTGTTAGCAGTGAGCACATTAACCCTTTGTACCACCCAGGGACTCTCCTGAGGGCAACAGGGTTGTCCTTTTAGCCATCAAAAGGAGAACAGCTGTGATTTTACTTCTGATTATTCTTGTACCTCAAGTTGTTGAAACTTGGTCAAACCAGTCTACGTTTATGAAATTTCATTAAAACAATATTTTTCTGCGTTAAATAATGATAACAAAAATAGCATAGCTAATACAGGCTTCAGGTTTAATTTAATCCATTTAAAAAAAACTTCCTCACTATTTCCTCATTCTCACTAGCATAATTTCTAAAAACTATCTTGTTTTTCAGACTTGTCAAAATGGGGGAAAAAATACTTCAGTTGAACCTTTCTACCCTGCAAGTTCAGACACTTGCCTCCATTAAGACTTCTTTTTCTCTCTTTACCCATGCAGTCAAAGCTGCCCTAAGGCAAAACTGTGAAGTCTGTGTCATTTGCCTACAGTGCCACTCTATCCTCCTTTCATCATTTATCTTCTATTCTTTTAAGACCCCTCACCTTCCCTTCCCTCTGGCATCCGGTGTTCTTGAAATTTCTGGCTGGTGAACCACTTCAGTAGTGAGAATTCCTTCATTAACCTATACTCAGGTCCTCTTACTCCAGGAGTCCCGCAGGGCAGGAACACATCGGACAAACCTAGATCAGAATCTCCTCAATACCAGTCATAAGTTGTGAAACTCTGGGCAACTCAATGTTTCTGAGCCTCACTTTCCTCATCTGTAAAGTGGAATAACACTTCTTCAAAATGTACCCTCATGACTGGGGCTCTGCATGGCTCTCTCCCTCCCAGCTCACCCCTATCTATTTTCCACACCACTGATCTTCTCTAAGGGTTGGAGGTTCTAGTTCACTCAGAGGCATCTCAGAAGAAAGACCTCACAATCT
>NW_004443977.1:12192380-12193484 GCF_000243295.1 Trichechus manatus latirostris
GAAAATACCATGGCTTGGTTCAGGAGCACTGTAGTTTTCAAGGTGACATCTTTGTTTTTCAACACTTTAAAGAGATCTTTTGCAGCAGATTTGCCCACTGAAATGAGTCTTTTGATTTCCTGACCGCTGCTTCCATGGGTGTTGATTATGGATCCAAGTAAAATGAAATCCTTGACAACTTCAGTCTTTTCTCTGTTTATCATGGTGTTGCTTATTGGTCCAGTTGTGAGGATTTTTGTGTTCTTTATGTTGAAGTGTAATCCATACTGAAGGCTGTGGTCTTTGATCTTCACCAGTAAGTGCTTCAAGTCTTCTTCACTTTCAGCAAGCAAGGTTGTGTCATCTGCGTATCGCAGGTTGTTAATGAGTCTTCCTCCAATCCTGATGACCCTTTCTTCTTCAAAAAGTACAGCTTCTCGGACTATTTGCTCAGCATACAGACTGACTAGGTATGGTGAAAGGATGCAACCCTGACGCCCACCTTTCTTAATTTTAAACCATGCAGCTCCCTGTCCAACTACTGCTGCAGCGGCGTTTGAATGGTCTTTAGCAAAATTTTACTTGGGTGTGATATTAATGTTATTGTTTGATAATTTCCACATTCAGTTGGATCAGCTTTCTCGGGAATAGGCATAAATATGGATCTCTTCCAGTTGGTTGGCCAGGTAGCTGTCTTCCAAATTTCTTAGCATAGACAAGTGAGCACTTCCAGCACTGCATCCGTTTGTTGAAACGTCTCAGTTGACATTCTGTCAATTCCGGGAGCCTTGTTTTTCACCAATGCCTTCAGTGCAGCTTGGACTTCTTCCTTCAGTACCATCAGTTCCTGATCATATGCTACCTCTTGAAACGGTCGAACGCTGACCAATTCTTTTTGGTATAATGACTGTGTATTCCTTCCATCTTCTTTTGGTGCTTCCTGCATCGTTTAATATTTTCCCCATAGAATCCTTCACTATTGCGACTCGAGGCTTGAATTTGTTCTTCAGTTCTTTCAGCTTGAGGAATGCCAAGCATGTTCTTTCCTTCTGGTTTTCTATCTCCAGCTCTTTACACATGTCATTATAATACTTTGTCTTTTCGAGCTGCCCTTTGAAATCTTCT
>NW_004443977.1:12194914-12198891 GCF_000243295.1 Trichechus manatus latirostris
TTGTTACTTCGTTCAAATTATACTGCAGGAATAGCTCTGCTTAGTTTTTCTCTTTAAAACAGGTTATTGCTGTTAGTTGCTACTAAATTGGCTCTGACTCATGGCAACCTCTTATACAACAGAAAAAAAACATTGCTCAGTCCCACACCATCTTCATACTCAAGTCCATTGTTGCAGCCGTTGTGTATTTTTAGTGCCTTTCAACCTATGGGGCTTGTCTTCCAGCACTATTTCAGATACTATTCTGCTGTGATCCATAGGGTTTTCTTTTTCTTTTCTTTTTTAGTTTTATTGTGTTTTAGGTGACACAGCTATCTGAAGTTCATTTTCTAGAATCTGTTTAATCTAACAGTACAGCTATCTTCAAGTACCACATCAACATTTCTGTCTCTGCACCCGATCCTGCAGACTAGCATCTGAGGCTGCCTTTCTACAATGTGCCTGGATGGCATTACAGGCCGAAATGTTGAAGAGGAAGAAGGAGCAGGAGCTGAAACTGTATGATTTGCTGGATCAAATGTAGGTCCTGGTATGGTCTCACTCCATATTCACTTTGTCGAATGCCATCTTTGTGACATTGGTTGTAATCCCTGCAATGTGTCACATTCTCCCCCTTTCCCTTTACACCCCAGGTTCCTCATGTCTATTAGGCCAGGTTTCTTGTCCCTTCTGCTTTCTTGTCTTTTCTGTTGTTGCCCGTTTGGTCTCATATACTTTACTGAACTAAGAAACACAGTCCTCAAATGTGTTACTGTTTGTTTTATAGGCCTTTCTAATCTTTGGCTGAAAGGTGGACTTCAGGAGTGGTTCTGAGTTAGCAGGGATACATAGGGTTTTCATTGGCTAATTTTCAGAAGTAGATCACCAGGCCTTTCCTCCTAGTTTGTCTCAGATTGGAAGCTCTGCTGAAACCTGTACACTCTGGGTGATCTTCTGGTATTTGAAATACTAGTGGTCTACCTTCCAGCATCATCCAAAAAAGAAACCCAAACCGATTGCTGTCAAGTTGATTCTGACCCATAGTGACCCTATAGAATGGAGTAGAACTGCCCCATAGGGTTTCCAAGGAGCAGCTAGTGCATTTGAACTACTGACCTTTTGATTAGCAGCCATATCACTTAACCACTGCACCACCAGGGTTCCATTAGAACTACCCCATAGGGTTTCCAAGGAGCTGCTGGTGGATTTGAACTGCCAACCTTTTGGTTAGCAGCCAAGCTGTTAACCACTGTGCCACCAGGTCTCCTTCCAGCATCATAGCTACACACAGTCGACTACAGTAGGACAAACTGACAGATGGGTGGTGGCTTTAAAACATACAAAGAATAAAAGTTTAAAATTAAATAATATATATTAAGTCCATTTTAGGGGGAACAAAAAAAGAGACTTTTGATGCCCGTACATCAATGCTTGACATACCACGTACATTCTCCCTATTGAAGTCCCTTTGTCTGGAACACTTTGTCTCTTCTCTTTCCTTGTGTATGCCTTGCTGTTCTTCACAATCCGCTCCAAGGGTTGTCGTCTTCCATGCAGTCATTGCCAACAATAGGCTCACAGCTGACCTCTAAAGTCCCAAATCTCTTATCTGTGTCATTCAACACATAATGACATTTTGTAGTGGGGTTATTTTTTATCAACTGAATTGATAAAACGTGACTTCTGTGTATCCACCACAGCAACTATAATAAACACACTCAATTTGATTCAGCTGTATAAATGTGTTACTTCTCCATAACGACAACAGGAAATCAATAAACATCAAAATTTAAAAGAAAGAAATGTATTATTTTACCCTAGGTATGTTGTTACATGATATTTAACAACATGGGATCTGGGCTGAACTGTGTGGTTGAGTAAGGCTCACTTGCACCACCAAAAACCCACTGCCGTCGAGTCGATTATGGCTCATAGTGACCCTATAGGACAGAGTAGAATGGCCCCATAGAGTTTCCAAGGCTATAAATTTTTATGGGAGCAGACTGTCACATCTTTCTCCCTCGGAGCGGCTGGTGGGTTCGAACTGCTGACCTTTCCGTTAGCAGCCGAGCGCTTTAGCCACTATGCCCCAGGGTTCCTTCAATTGCATCACAGGAGTATATTATTAGGCACATTTTTAAAATATCCCTAAACTTCAGCTCCATTCTTTATAAAATAGGGATGTTAACATATCTCCTATACAGAACAAAATGTATATAAATTGTCTTGGGCCTAGTAAGTTATCAGTAAACATTAGTTCTTAATATGTTAATCAAAATTTAACTAAAATAATATATTAACATATGTTAGGAAAAGTCTGTTTATAAAATATATTTCTAAAAAGTGGGTTGTTATCAAAATTTTTGGGTTGTTTTTGAAAGTGTCTTTGTTGACATAAAAGTTAAATCAATTACATAGAGAAAGAATATGTTAACAATGATATTTACTTCAACTGAGCTACAAATATCTACCAAAGGAATCATAATCCAGCCATCCCCCTCCAAAAAATATACATTCACGCACATTCTATTAGTTGCTGTGTGCTGTCAGGTTGATACCTACTCATAACTACCCTATATGATAGAGTAGAATTGCCCCATAGAGTTTCCTAGGCTGTAATCTTTACAGGAGAGGAGCCCTGGTGGTGCAGTGGTTAAGCACTCAGCTGCTAACCAGAAGGTCAACTACTCTGTGGGAGTCTGCTTCTGTAAAGATTTATAGCCTTGAAAACTCTATGGGGGAAGTTCTACTCTGTCCTATAGAGTTGCTATGAATATGAATCGACTCAATGAAAACGGGTTTGGTTTTGTTTGGAATCTTTATGGGAACAGATTGCTAGGTTTTCTTCCCCCCATGGAACAGCTGGTGGGTTCGAACCACTGATCTTTCGGTTAGCGGACAAGTGCTTAACCTTTGCATCACCAGAGCTCTATTCTATTAGTACACATCAAAAATAAGCATGTGACACTGGAGAGGTATCATCTTTTTTATAAGCCTCTCAGGCAATGTAGTCATCAAATGACCAGATGTCATTTTAGTAAATAAATAGGGGTCAATGAAGTGGTAAAAACAGTCTTGAATTTGGAGTTAGAACTCAGGACTCAAGATCTAATGTTCACTGGCCATGTGAGCTTTGGTAAACCACATATCTTCATTAAATCTCTAACTTCGTTTGTAAAATGTAGATAATTGCCCTTAACTCGGGCAGGATTAATAAAATACAAATGTAAAGGGACTTCTGCTTCTGGCTATGGTTGATCTGATTACAGGAGAACAAATATAGCAACAAAAATAACTGGAAAAGCCAAACAGAATATATATGAAGGTATTGGAAAGTTGCTTAGCAGCCAAATTTTGAGGGCCAAGATCCCAGGGGGAAAAAAAGGAAGATCATTAAGATAAACCCAACTTTACATACTTCTTTTCCTCTCAGGGCATTTGCTAATTCTTGGTGTGGTTGAGAGGTTAAGAAGCCAGGCAGAAGGTGGCTGCCAAAAAGCAGAAGAGCCAGAATAGCTTCTGATAATATCATGGGGTTGGGAAGACAAAACCTGGAGTTCAGGCCAACATAGCATCAAGACCTTGAGAAACCAAGACCATGGAAAATAAAAAGGCACAGAGAAATAAGCTTGACATTCTTTGGTATGCTCAGTAGGCATTTGCCAATTCTTTATTGAGCAGTGTCAGAGGTTAAGAAGCTAAGCAAAAAGCAGCTGAAAAGGAGAAGAGAGTTTCTGGCAGTCTCACAATACTGGGTAAATAAAAACTGAAACTCAGGACTGCCAAGGAAAAGAGGCCCTAGTAAACACTCCAGTCTTTCAGTTGGGACCCTTGGCAAGTTACACTGTAGGAACTGGAGATGAAAGGGAGTAAACCAAGACTGCAAACTAGCCTTGTGTTAAATCATTTTCTAATTGGTTTGAGGTGAACTGCTTCTACTGAGCTGCAGGATAGGGTGAATCTCCCTATAGGGAGAGAATCATCCAGAATCTATCATA
>NW_004443977.1:12199845-12201408 GCF_000243295.1 Trichechus manatus latirostris
AGACTAATGTCAAATGTTAGTGAGAATGTGGACAACTGCAATTTCATGAGGCTGCTGAGAGTGTACATTGGTACAACCTTTTTAGGAAACTGGCAATATCTACTTATACATATATCTCATGATCTAGCAATTCTTCTCCAAGTATTACCATAATCCACAGAAAGATTTCAGCAAAGGGCATGCACAAGAGCCCAAACCGGAGACAACTGAAATCCACAGCAGAGTGGACATACAAATTGTATCACATGCGTTCAAAAGAAGAACAAACTACAACCACATAAAACAGCATGGTGAGTCTCATAATGTTGAGCAAAAGAAGAGAGATGCCAAATAACACTTGAAATTTGCCACACACGTAAAGCACTATCACTCTACAATACACTTTAGATACACTTGAAAAGTGTACAGAATATTGCCATGTCCTGGGAAATTTATCCCATATAAATGTAACTTATTATTGAATTTCTATAAAAATTCATCAAAGGATGTTTTGATATTCTATGATGATATTTTTATGCCATTTCGGTGAAAAAAATCCATCAAGTGAAATAAAATCATAAATATTTATAAATTTTATAATAAATTTCATGAATGAGAATGAAAACAAACATATATTAGTCTTGAGATAAACTGAGTCATGAGTATCAAGACACTCTAACAGTACCAGAAGTTGCCTTTTTTTTTTTTTCCTCTAAACTACGAAAAGCTGCCAATGTGTCTGACACATCACAGGTTTTGTTATCTCCACTGCTCAAATGCACGGCTGTAGCTTTTTTGCTTTGCTTCAGCCTGATATATGTTTCTCAATGTTGGCACTGATGTTTGAACGTGTCAAATTCTAATTTGGACTGCTGTAGCTTACATCTGATATCTGTGGAATTTCAGGAATGCAGTGCGTGCATCTCCCAACTTGTTTCAATATTTTGACAATGACGAGTACCTTTTCCAATGACCAAAAGCGCCTGCTCTCATTCTGCGGTTAGGTATCACAGTACTGCACACTTTCACCCTGTGTAAAATTACGTTTCCAAAGGGAATATTTTTAGAAAGATCTGAGACAGGAAGACCTTGACTAAAGTTAAACATCGCCAGTGTTTACTGGTAGAATCGCTTTATGTAATATAAAGGACTACCAACACGTCAGTAAGCCCCATAAATAAAATAAATGAGATCTGCGGCTGGTTTGTCTCAGAACTACAAATACTTGAATTTAGAAATGTCAGCATGCTTGGTAAAAGCAACTTGTCTGAACCTCAGTTGGGGACTATCGCACACGAGAAGTTAGTTTTGTAGCCAGATGTTGAACTTATTGCTTAACACATCTGGAATATCACTTCTTAGTCCAAACCAGGCTGCTGATTTTTTTTTAAAGAAAAGGAATGTCTCCATGTTGGTTGATTTTCTTTTTTTTTTTTCTTATTTAGAACTTTTTTTTTTTTTAATTCCTCTTATTTTGATGTAATTTCAAACTGACAGAAGAGTTGCAAGAGTAGTGCAAGGAATTTCCATATATCCTTTACCAAGACTTACCAATTATTTACATTAAATTTACCCCACTTCTTT
>NW_004443977.1:12202044-12212846 GCF_000243295.1 Trichechus manatus latirostris
GAATATTTGATGAGGCCAGAATGTCATTGCAGCAGTTGCTCAGCAAATACAAAACGAGTTTTTAACCAATGAAGTCACCATCCCTGGTGCCAGGCAGATACGAACAAAGGTGCTTAGAGGTCTAGGAAGCCTGAAGTCCAGGTATAGAATCACTAGAGAGAGAACCACTGCCTCAAGAGACAGATAATAAAAGGAAGCACAGGTGAGTGCAGCACAGGAAACCTGAGCCCCTAAGAGTATAGAGTAGCCCACCAATGACAAAGTGCCACACATGAAAATCAGGGCTATGTCAATTGTTCTCACGGCTGGATTTTACTTGTGGTTTTTGGCATTGTCTTTTTTAATCTTAATCAGACAGAAAATACTGCTGTGTACTCTGTATCCTGCTATGCAGGAATGGGTAAATGCCAACAGGTAGGGGGATAAAAACTGAGAGCAGCCACAGCAGATCAGGTGCAGCTGCAGGACAGGTGGGCAGCTGACAAGTTCAAAATCCATAGGTCAGATGGAAGGCTGGAGACATCTGCAGATTTGCATCCCAAGACTCATAGGTCAAGTGACAGAAAGAGTGCAGAGAGGAGAGTGAGATCAAGTTCTGCCAAAACAATTATAGTCTGGAAGCAGAACAGACCCTAAGGAAACTCCCTTTTCAACTGACTGATTAATTAGATTAGATTACATTATAAAAGGTGATTGCATTGCATCATGAAACAACAACTAGCCTAGTGTTTGGCCAAATCAGGTGAACCATAATTAGCCAAAAGGACACATAAAATTAACAATTGCAGATACCTTGAGATATTTTAAAGAAAGGTCACAATGATCTAATGCAATAATATCATCTATGGGATATGGAGGCAAGAGGGGAATCATCTGCTTTTTCTCCCCCAGGTGTACAGGAAAACTGAAAGATAATGAAACCTAATTTTAATTAATTGCCAATAAATACCCACCTGACATGTGTAGGGTCATTACTAGAAGTAACTGGTAAAAAAGTATAACAACAGGGAAGTGGATTTTCTGAAATCTGGAAATTATTCCAGCTTCATATTTCACTCAATAGCTGTATATAACTAATGTTAAAAGTCCAGGTAGAAAAGAAATATCCAGTTCCTCACCAAATTTGGCCTGATATCCAGATGTTTGGCATGGATATAGACAAAACATCCGATGACAGATTGAAATTTTTTGTATTTTCCATTTATATGTTTTGACATAACCAGTGATGTTATGAGTCCGGAGTTGTACATTAAAAGTCTATGTGCTTAGTTATCCTGTAGTGTATATAGTAAGACCTTTACCAGGAAGGCGAGAATGACAACATAGTTAAATAAAAGGAAATATAAATATGATTTTCTTCGAGCAAAATAAATTTGATGTCAATTCTGGCTGCTAATATGAGAATTTATTGTCCAATGGGCAAGTTTAATACCGAAAGAAGAGTAATTTTTTAGTCCAAAGTTATACCTAGTCTTTCAAATATGCTGGCTCAAGGCTAGGCCAGGTAGATCTCTTCAAATTGCTTGCGGGTTGTGTAGATTTCAGGGATTATTTATACGGCTATACCAAAAATAGGTTGAAGAAAGATGCTAGAGTACACCACGGTAGATTATGTTTTCCAGAGAAGGCAGCAACTCTTTTGCCTATCCCATATGTTCTTCTTACAAGGTGACTCTAACACCCCTTGCAAAAAAGGTGGGGTCTATGTCCCCTCACCTTAAATTAGAGTGAATTTGTGATAATGGCAGAACTAGTGCTATGTGACTTCTGAGTCTAGATCATAAAAGACTATACAGCTTCTGTCTGGCTTTCTTGGGCCTCTTCCTCTTGGAACACATTGACAATTGCAAGAGGAAAGTCAAACAGCTCATGGAAAGACCCACATGCAGAGAAACTGAGGGCGCCTCAGCCCAAAGCCCTGATCAAACTCCCATCCGATAGCCAGAACCAATGTGCCGGTGAGCCTTGCTGAAAGTAGATCCTTCAGGTCCCAGTTGAGCTTCCCTAGCTGACGTTGAATGGAGCAGAGATCAGTTGCCCCTGCCAAGCTCTGCTCAATTTGCAAATATGTCAACAGATAAATGACTATTGCTGTTTCAGGACAGCAATCCATATCTGGAAGAAAAAAAAATCCCTAAAGTGAAACTACATACATTCTGTCTGTCAGTTTCATAACCAACAGAAAGTACTTTTTTTTTCCAAGTTAAGTAATGTAGTAGGCAGAATAATGGCTCCTCAAAGAAGTCCATGACTGAATCTCTGGAACCTGTGAATATGTTACCTCACATGGCAACAGGGACTTTGCAGATGTGCTTAATTTAAAGATCTTGAGATAGGGAGATTAGGGAGATTATCCTAAAGTATCTAGATGGACCCACTGTGATTTTGAGCATTCTTATATATGGAGGAGGGAGAAAGAAAGGCCAGAGTCAGTGAGAGATTTGAGGACAGAGGAAGGAGCCATGAGCTAAGGAATGCAGTTGGCTTCTAGAACCTGGAAAAGACATTGAAATGAATTTTCCTCTAGAGCCTCCAGAAGGAATGCAGTCCTTGATTTTTAGCCCAGTGAGATCCATTTTTTAGCCCAGTGAGATCCAGTTCAGACTTTTGACCATCAGAAGTGTACGATAATAAATTTATGCTCTTTTAGGCTACTAAGTTTGTCATAATTTGTTACAGCAGGAATAGGAAATTAATACAAGTAATTATATCTCTGCAGCTAAATTAAATGTTGCCCCTCCTTACTTAAATTGCTCTTGGACCATGACCAACGAGCCCAAGCAAAACCTCAGCAAGGGGTCATATAATAATATGATTTAGTTTTGTGCTAGAAAGGGCTTTAGGAGCTAGAGCATTCAACATTCACTTGCCTGAAGTAGTGCAGCCCAGAAAGAATTACAGGTAGTCCCCGACTTACGGTGGGGTTCCATTCCAACGACTACTCCATTATAAATCGATTCTGATGTAACTCGAATACCTCGTTTTTTCTTTCATTTTCCTTGTTATTGCCTTTGATTATCAGTGTCTTTATAAATCGTATCTTTATTTGTTTTTGGGGGTAGGAAACATTACTTCTGAGGATGATAATATCAGCAAATTAGCACTGCAACATTGTATGTAATGTGTGTATATATATATACATATACATATATATACACATATCACTGATTTTGCTTCTCTAGAGAACTCAGCGAAAAAGAGGAAGGCCCTGAATAAGATGGGTTGACACAGTGGCTGCAACAATGGGCTTAAGCATAGTAACGATTGTGAGGATGGCCCAGGACTGGGCAGTGTTTCGTTCTGTTGTACATAGGGTCACTATGAGTCGGAACTGACTCCACGGCACCTAAAACCAACAACAGAGAACACAGCCTAAGACAGTAACTGCTGACATTTTGGTCTCATATAGTTAATTGTTTAAGGGAGCACATCACTCATGGGTTGTATTGTTTATTTTATAAGCCAATCTATTATTTGGAAGAAAGGTGACCTGCAGAAATAGCTTCAATTTCGAGTTCAAAGGATATCTTAGGGTGAGAGCCCAGGGGTTCCTCTAGTCTCTATAGGTCCAGTAGGTCTGGCCTTTTTTAGAAATTTCAGTTTTATTCTACATTTTTCTCCCATTCTATCCAGGGCCTTCTACTGTGTCCCAGATCAGAATGTCAGGTAGTTTTAGCCAGGCACCATCTAGTTCTTCTGGTCTCAGATTTGGAGAGGTTGTGGTTTGTGTGGGCTATAAGTCCCATGGACTGGTTTCTTCTTTCAGTATTTGATTTCCTTCATTCTCTTTTGCCCCATATAAGTAGAGTCAAGTAGTTGAATTTTAGATGGCTGCTCGAAAGCTTTTAAGACCCAAGATGTTACTCACCACACTAGGATGTAGAACGTTATCTTTGTGAACTATGTTATGTCAATTACTAAGTTGTCCCCCTAGACTGTGCTCCCAAGTCTTTTAACCCAGTAAATCAATCCCATGAGTTGTTTGGATATGCCTAGCAAGTCTCTGTAACTTTGACCTCTATGTGATTTGTTGTACATGTGGATATATACGCAGCACACACAAATGTGTGTATACATATGCCTACACCTTACATGCACATGCATTTACTTGCATATGCCTTCCTATACACATATATGCATCTAATCTACCTACTAACTATACACATATTTTTAGTTGTTTTTACTGCTATTGCAAAATTATATATGTTATGGTATTTACCGAAATTTTCCCTTTTTCTTGTGTACTTCTTAGTGTCTTTATTTGCCTTGGTCAAGATGAGCTGACTTCACCCATATTTGGGATTGCCTTTCCCATCACCAAAAATAACAAGTGTCTACTATCTAGAAAGTGATTTCCCTTCCCTCTCCCTCCCATCCCTGGTGACCATCAAAGAATTTTGCTTTCTATATGCATATCTTTCTTGACTTTTTATAGTAGCGGGACCATACAATATTTGTCTTTTTGTGATTGACTAATTTCACTCAGCATAATGTCCACCAGGTTCATCCATGTTATAAGATGTTTCACAGACTCCTCATTATTCTTCATAGTTGTGTAGTAGTAGTTGGAGTATTTTAATACATTTTCATAAAATTGTGGATAGTGTTCTTTGATACTACACCAAAACTCAACACGTTTGCAGTGTGGAATCTGAAGCCATAACAATTAATTTTTCATTCTCTTTTACATTGGCCTGCACTGCACTTTGAATGGATCTTTCACCTAGCATGATGTTGTACATCATATGTTGGTAATTTGGAAAATACTAGTTCACTAAGTAACTGCAAATCTTCCAAAGGTTAACACATTGCATTGTATGTTATCAAAGAAAATCAAATTCATTAAAACCACCACTAGTATCATCAGAAAAGTTTTTAAGTATTGGAAAGCTGTGAAGCTCTCAATTATGGATACACATTTTCCAAAATCCTAATTTTTTTTTCAAAAGTTTGAATTTTATCATTGACAACAAATATTGTCAGTTGGTTTCCTTGAAGTGACAGACTTTTTCAAATCTGAATAAGCCTAATTTTTGTGTCAGTCATTCTTTCACATAAACTCAACTCACAGCTCAATCGCACACGTGTTTTATGTGTATTTTCCATTTTATCACACAGAATATCAGAGATGTGTATTCAAGAGCCAAGATTAAGCAACATTAGTAATTTTAATGGCTTCATCAAAGACATTGTTACATGAAATTGGCTTTTTTTTTTTTTAATGCTAATGTGTGCCACAGAAAAATGAAGCGATTACTAGTATAGTTTGGGGACACTGCCTTGATACACACTAGGAGCCAACAGTTTTACTCAGTATTGTCTTTGCACTATCAGTGCACATGTCAACAGATTGAAAAGGGAAACTGACATTTAGTAGAATTATGAAAATAGTTTTGTCCAAACTGACCCCCTGAGGACCAGGGACCCCCAGAGAACCTTGTACTATTTGTTGAGAGCTGTTGACATACAGTCTTATAAACTATGAAAATGAGTTGGATTTCATTTCAATTGCAATCAACAGCTCTTGGTGAAATTTTAACTAAATGATGTGATTTGATTTGATTTAATCTTTCACATTAAAAGATGACTGGAAAGTTGAGAAAGAGTGTGATCATGCCATCTAAGAGAGGTGGGCAAGACTGTAGAAGGAATTGAAAAAGGAAATATTAAGTGTAGTCTGAGAGATACATTACATTTGAATTGTCTATGAAACATCTAAATGGTGAGGTTGATTTGGCAATTGTGTTTATGAGTCTGGAGCTCAGAAGTGAGTTCTAGTCTGGGTTTATACACTTGAAAATTGTTTACATACGGATAGAACTCAAAATTAAGGTGACTAATGAGATCACATAGAAATATAGTGTAGAGAAGGAAGAAAAGAGAGACCTGGACCAAACCATGAAAAGCTTAAATATTCAGAAATATTTAAAAATAGTCAATATCTTAAGACTGAGTTCAAGGACAATGGGATAAAAAGAGAAAGGGACTTTTACCATTATACATTGTTCAAAAAATTTCCAGTGAGTATGTACTTTTCTTTATATAGCTTTATTGAGGTAAAAATATTAAAGTGTACAATTTGATGAGTTTTAACATATGTTTATACCAGTGAAACCATAACAACAATCAAGAAGATGAGCCTATCCATTACTCCAAAAAGTTTGCTTGCTCCACTTTGTCGTCCATCCCTATCTCCCTCTACCCCAGGCAACCACTGATCTGCTAGTATATAAGTTTACACAAAAATAAAAATGATGAAGAACAAAGAAATCAATTGAACATCATTTTCAAGATGAGGTAAATTAAGACTATGAGAAATGAACTGACTTTCATAGAATGATACCACTTTTTAGGGACAGAAGGGGGATCAGAATCCAGTTTTCTCAACTTTCATTTTAGAGACCATATTAGGCTGCCTCCACTCTTTGATTTACTTTCTTGATCCTGCTCTTGTTTCACTTGACTCCTCTTAGACAGTATCCTTTTTGAAAGTATTTGGGGAAGAATTTCTTTTCTCTAAGTTGAAGTCACTACTTGATATGTCAACACATGGAAACTTCAGTTCTGACAGCTACTGGAGGCTGCCTCAGAATAGAGTTGTTAGGCTTGAGAAACACACCAAAGATATTTCAGTTCACCCTTCTATCAAGAATTTCCCCATTGCATTTCACCTTCTTTGTCATAAAATAATTCAACAAACTTTGTGTAAACCTGATCCTTTCAAACTTGCCAGTCTTAGATCAAAACACTGTTTTCAATGAAGAGAGCACTAAGAAGTAGAAGAAAGCACTAAGAAGTAGAACAAGACACTGACTTTCCATATAATTGAGATTATATTACTTCACAGATTGTCTTATGTTTAGTTTACCCAGAAGCAGAGTCTAAGTCAAAGATTTGAGTGTAAGTAGGTTATGTGGGAGGTGATTATAGGAAGTTTTAAAAGGAGAATATAGACTTAAGATAGAAAAGGAAAGGAAGCCAATAAGCTGTATATTATCAAGCAAGTTATCACTGTGGGCAACTGAGACTCAGTCTTGCTAGGGAACTCTGGAAGACCCTGTAGATTACGCCTCAGAGATATCCCACCCAAGAAGTGAGGAACCTAGAGTTAAATATCCTCTGACTTCCATCAGTCATTGACTGAGGGTAACTCCAGGGAACATGAACTCCCTGGCACTTCCTGCCTGCCTCCTGCACCTATAAGGACCATAAGAAAGCCCTTAGGTAGGTACTTACAGTAGGACATTTTTGGCGTGCATGGAATGTTAAGTGCCAAGGAGCTATGGGTGTGGCACTACCATTGTCTACTTCATGAACTATATAATGGTTCATCTTGAAAGGGAATCTCAATTTTCAAAGATTCATGGGATTTTTATTTCTTTCTATAATTTCACTAGTGCCGTAAACAAGCTATAATGGTAATCTGTACTCCCCCTGGGAACAGAACTCATATCTCATTCTTTATTGTATCCTTTAAAGACCTGATCATAACAAGTGCTCAACAAATATTTAACAGTCACTTTGTAATCAATGTACTGAAATACTTGGCTGTGAACTACATTCTGGTTAGTTATGGAATTATATATTGTAATGGTAGGGAACACATGTTCTAGAATCAGACTGCTTAGATAGTAGCTTGGCTCCACCCCTTATACTGTGCTACTTTGGGTAAGTTTCTTAACTTCTCTGAGTCTTAGTTCTCTCTTCTGTTATATGGGTACCATCATAGTTGCTATGCAATCGTGTTGGTGTAAGGATTGTTGTTGTTGTTAGTGCCTTTGAGTTGGCTCTGACTGATAACCACCTTATGTATAATAGAAGGAAACATTGTCCAGTCCTGTTCCATCTTCATGATCGTTGGTATGTTCGAGTGTACGGTTGTGACTGTGGTGTCAATCCATCTCATTAAGAGTTTCCCTCATTTTTGCTGACCCTCTGCTTTACCAAACATGATGTCCTTTTCTAGCAATTGGTCTTTCCTGATGATGTGTCTAAAGTGAGTGAACAAAAGTCTTGCCATCCTTGCTTCTAAGAAGCATTCTGGTTGTATTTTTTTCTAAGACTGATTTGTTTCTTCTTTTGGCAATCCAAGGTACATTTAATATCTTCACCAACACCACAATTTGAATGCATCAATTCTTCTTCTGTCTTCCATTGTCATTGTCCAACTTTTGCATGCAGATGAGGCAATTCATGGAAAACAATTAATGTAATGCCTGGCACTTGTTAAGTGCTCAAGACCTGTTAACTATTAATATCACTGATCACTTGAGAAGTGGCCATTACATTTACACAGCATCTAAAGTGACCATAATATGGTTGGTGAAATCAAACTCTCTCTATATATGTGCGGATAATATAAAATGGCTGTAATATCCTTGGAGGCAGACATGTCAAAACTGATCATTTTCCAGGAAGAAGTAGACACAACTTTACCCTGATCTTTTTACTCTTTAACACTGTGTTTTCAAATGTTTAGCTTATTTGAGGAAGTAGCTCTGTGTTTTGAGTTGTATATCAGTACAAATCATTTGAGTAAGACAGGTATAAGATAGAATTATAAATATTATTTTCCAACATTATAGATAATAGATTTTATTATATACTTAAATATCAATTGTCGATACTGTTGATATTGCTGAAAGGAAGGAGGACTTGAAGCACTTACTGATGAAGATCAAAGACTACAGACTTCAGTATGGATTACACTTTAATGTAAAGAAAACAAAAATCCTCACAAGTGAACAAATAAGCATCATGATAAATGGAGAAAAGATTAAAATCTTCAAGGATTTCATTTTGCTTGGATCCACAATCAACACCCATGGAAGCAGCAGTCAAGAAATCAGACATTGTACTGCATTGGACAAAACTGCTGCAAAAGACCTCTTTAAAGAGTTAAAAAGCAAAGATGCCACCTTGAGGACTAAGGTGTGCCTGACCCAAGTCAGTATTTTCAATCGTCTCATATGCATGAAAAAGCTGGACAATGAGTAAGGAAGACCAAAGAAGCCTTTAGATTATGATGTTGGTGAAGAATATTTAATATACCATAGACTGTTAGAAGAATGAACAAATCTGTCTTGGAAGAAGTACAGCCAGAATGCTCCTTGGAAGTAAGGATAGTGAGACCTTCTCTCACTTTGAACACGTTATCAGGAGGAACCAGACCCTGGAGAAGAACATCATGCTTAGTAAAGTAGAGGGTCAGTGAAAAACAGGAAGACCCTCAATGGGATAGATTGATACAGTGGTTGCAACAATGGGCTCAAACATAGCAACGATTGTGAGGATGGTGCAGGACCGGTCAGTGTTTTGTTCTGTTGTACATAGTGTTGTTATGAGTCAGAACTGACTCCATGGCACCTAACAACAACAACATATCTCAAAAGAGATTGACTCAAGTTATACCCTACACTAATCCTGCCTTATTAACATAACAAACTCAAACAGGATTATAACCAGAGGCATAGAGGTTAATATTTACAACACATATTTTTGGGGGACATAATTCAATCCATAACAGTACTCTTCACTGAAAAGAATTGACAAGTTTTAAAATGAACACTTTAATCATGGAGTCTTAAAATTCAATGGGTCGCTATGAGTCAGAACTCATTCCATGGCACTTAACAACAACGAGAATATTACTTGTACTGTCACTTGGATTTTATTTGTATAGTTCCTACTTCTGCTAAGGGTTCATTGATCTTAGAATTCAAAGTGAGATTTACCTTTTTACTCCAAAATGTTTGTTAAGTGCTTGCTAGATAACAAGCATTGTGCTAGATGCTAGAGGTCACCTAGACTATTTTTCTGCCTTCAATTACAGCAATACTGAACATATTCTAGAAAGAAGCGACTTTACTCTAAAAGGAATCTTCGTAGCTATTCTTAATAATACAGTGCATAATAAATAATCTTTAGAATGTGACATGCAGCTTAAGCATCTGTCACAATGGAAAAAAAAAGCAGCAACTTTTGTAAATATGCTTGAAAATTATATTTGATTACCTTTATTTTATCTGGGTCAAATGGTCTGTGGTCTTTTGATCTTTTGTGGGAACTAGCAGAAGTTTAAAGAAAAATCACTTATCTAGGTATAAGAAAACCTGAAGTCTGGTCCTAGCTTTGTCACTTAGCCTTTGATTGGGTTATAAAATTATAATTCATATCATAACACTTCAATGATATAACTGTGGATCCATTCAGGAGTTTGGAAGCAACTGAAAAAAATCCAGACAAAGTCTTGGGATAGAAGTGTGGAAACATAGCCAGGAATTGATTATTGTGAGACAGGGATTTGAAATAATAGGTTAATCTAAGGGAGGTTCGACTCTACCCAGAGGGGCCTCAGAAGAAAGGCATGGCAATATACGTCCCAAAAATCAGCCTTCAAAAACCCTATAGAGCACAGTTCTACTCTGACACACACGGGGTTGTCGTAACTTGAAATCAACTCGATGGCAACAGGGACTGGTCAAGGTTCAGAGAGCAACTGGTAGGCAGAAAAGAACTAAGCCACATTTGTCAATATGGAGGCCCAAATCTGGGATTTCTATTCATGCAAAGCAGGGCATATATTCTAGCAAATGAACACAGCAAGTGATCAGTAAAAGCCGCCACCTTCTTAAGAATCATCCAGCAGCAGGAGAAATATATCCAGGATTCCAGGTTGGTAGCTAGGGTTCAGGCGAGCAGACAGAGCCAAAAAACAAGAAATATGGACTCTGGAGTACAGAGAACATGGCATCCAGAGACAGAATGATGAAGGAAGTGGAGACTTAGTAACCAGGGGCTGA
>NW_004443977.1:12213964-12230137 GCF_000243295.1 Trichechus manatus latirostris
TCTCACATACTTCGGACATGTTATCAGGAGGGTCCAGTCCCTGGAGAAGGACATTATGCTTGGTAAAGTAGAGGGTCAGCAGAAGAGAGGAAGACTCTCAAGGACAGAGAATGACACAGTGGTTGCAACAATGGGCTCAAACATAACAACGATAGTAAGGATGGCACAGAACCAGGCAGTGTTTCGTTCTGTTGTGCATAGGGTCGCTATTAGTCAGAACCCACTCAATGGCACCTAACAACAACAGAGTTTGTTAAAAGCAAGTCATAGGCCCAGCCCAAACTCGAGGGGAAGGCATAACACAAGGTCATGAATACTATGTAGTAGAGATAATTGGGGATCATTTTAGAGTCTGTCCACTTCAGGGAGTTAACATTTTATTAACTACTGTGGCAAGATACAGTGCTAGGAACTGTTACACATAAAATATTCATTTACCTAGAGGTTGAGCCTTTGAGTTTTGGGGGCTTTAGAAGCTTGGAAGCAGGAAGGATAACGGTAGTAGCTGTACTAAAAATTTTCCCCTTTCTTCCCCTCAGTCTCTTCAGCTATAAAAAGACAAAGCCTGGATTAGCATCTCATCTAGTTCTTTGGTTTCATCCCTTCGGGGGTTTCCATAAACCTGTCCTTGAAAGCTTTCCCAGTTCTCCAGATTCCTCTTTAATTGTGGAGCCTGATAGTGTACTCATTCTTCTATAAAGGGTCTGCATAACTGGGATGGGGTTAGAATGGATGACTATATTCTACAAGGAGCCTGTGGCACAGTGGTTAAGTACAAAATGTACCTCAACACATACGGTAAAGCTTTTCCAAAAATAGAGTATAAGCCACACCTTTGTGAACCAAATAATTTTTCCATTAATTATGAGAATTTACATTAAAAATAAACCTATCAAAAAAAAATAAAAGGAAAAAAAAAGGGTGAGGGAGGAATGATAAGAGGTGAGGCGGAAGCCAACTGACATGCATGAACTCTATTCTGTGCCAAACCCCAAAAAACCAAACCCATTGCAGTGGACTCCATTCTGATTCATTGCAACCCTATAGGACAGAGTAGAACAGCCCCATAGGGTTTCCACGGCTGTAATCTTTATGAAAGCAGACTGCTGCTTCTTTCTCCCGTGGAGCAGCTGGTGGGTTCAAACTGCCAACCTTCTGTTAGCAGCAGAGTGCTTAACCACTGGGCCACCAGGGCTCCTACTCTGTGCCAGGCAGAATGCTAACAGATATTTGACTTTTTAACTTTATTTTGAAATTTAAGCAATTACTTTTCAAAGGCTCTCACAAGTATTTCATATATATTTCTTGCCATTAAAAACTCTGGTCCAGTGAGTTTCTTATATTTTCTCCATATTTTCAATTACCACCTCACATCTCCCAAGCCCTCTTCCCAATTTCTTGAGATTAATTTTGTGGAAAATATATCACATATGTCCTTGATACCAAATTAAACTAGTTCATAATTTTGGTCCCCTAAGTGGGGGTAATATTCCCCCCCAGAGTCCCCACAATCACTGGGTTCACATGTAAGCACGAAAACCAGAAGGAATTACATGGTTGCCATCTACATGGTAATACTGGTTGGAGCTAGAACTGAAATTCAGGTGATAGAGATGGTAGTTCTTATCTTGCATGAATCACTGAAGTTTCCAATTTGCACTGGACAACCTTTCTCCACTGGGTCAGCAGACTGATTTCATTCAATCATAGCTACTAGCCTAGGCTTGATCAGTAGCTCAGTATAGACACTGCTTCAGCCCATGGTCTTTAACTGCTCTAAGACCAGTTTTCAAATAAATAGCTGACAAAATGATTTCCAGATGCTAAAATACAAACTATACAGATGCAAATATATTACATTTAATTTCAAGGCTGTTTAAGGTTTTTACTGTGCCTCGAGAAGACAGCTATAAAACATATACATCAGTTTAGCAGAGCATACTTCACCAATTACTCCATTAACAATAACATTGTGGGAAATAAAGGGTGAAATTGAGTACAATAAAGCAATGAAGAAAATGAACATAAACAAGAAATGGAAATCACCAAGCAATAAATTAATATTGAACCATAGCTACCCACAGTACTCTGCAGGCCTTTCTTGAAAATATGATCATTCTGACCACTGATCAATAGAGTCCAGAATTTTGAATGGTTTTTCTCATAATGCTGCAGTTTTGGAGCTTGTGCAAACATGTTCTTTGCCCTGTCTCCCTTATGAGCCCACTACACACTCCTAAAATGTCTCTATGGGAGTAGAAAACACATAATGGAACCTCCTGACAATCAACTCTAAAATACTGGGTTCATTAGCACCAGTCAGGCTGTCTCTCCAAGCTCATGTGATACAAGGTGAGAATGGATTAGTCATTCCCAAGGTCACGTGGCCAGGTATGCAAGTGGGCACACAAGGGGAGAAGTTAGGATACAGAACTATCCTTATATTATAGTTAGCAATGGCCATTCAATCAGAAATCACTCACTCAGAGCATCTAAAGATATGCAAAGCAATAATCAATCCGGTGGCAATGGAGGAAGGCATCTGAGAGAAACAGTGGCTTAAGGAAGAAGGAAAAGGGTGGGTTTCACAAAAACTAGATTGAAATTTATTTTATGGAAGCCATTCCTCAAAACAACATGATCCCAATTGTATGCAAGATTTTAAACTATTAATTCACAATGCTTCTTGGAAAGGTGGAGAAGAGAACTATGTTATTGAATGGGACTATAAAGAACAAGAAAAAAATACAACATTTGGTACTATTTCAATTTATTTTTATAGCAGAAAAGCAGATCATAAAGAAGAGGAAAATAATCTTGCTCCGTGTGAACTCATTTGGTAAAGCTAAGAGTGTTGAGTCAACAGTCCTTTTACAGTAATCCTTGTAATGTGATGAATAATAATGGGAACCCTTCAGTTCCTATCATGCAATTTGGTGAACAGACTAAAATAACCATGAAGAAGGAAATCCACAAGGTTTAGTGTAGAGAGTGGGAGAGAATAGGAATTTGATTCCCTCTGAGCTGAAGCAGAGGGAATCGCTAAAAGGCTATGCCAATCTGACAGTGTGGGGTAGGTGCCTCTCTGCACGTGCCCAGGGCTGGAGGAGCTAGATAAAAAGGTGCTGCAGCTACCCATTCATCCCTATAGGCTTTAGGCTCCATGGACAATTAGCACTTGAACTTTCTCTCTCATTAATCTCCACCTCATTGCTTCTGTGTCTGGATGCTTCCACTCAGCCAGGCTTTAGATTGACAATTCATGATCTTGCTTTTTAATTCAGTTTTCCATTTAGCCTTCAGACCCACTCACTTTCTTCAACTCTTCTCATTAAAGGCCAGAGACCAGTGAACTCTGCCCAAGTACCCAATACAGGCTCCAGATTCTCCAGAGTCTGACTTCAGCACCCCAGTCGTCAATTCATCTGAAGGAAGGGACCATGTATATTATGCTGACCCAAATTTGTGAGCTTTCTCCTGGGTACAAAATGATTCCATTCATGCATGCCCTCTAACAAGCATCTTGCTTCTTCAGTCTTGCTTTGTATTTCCCCAAACTCCAGGAAAAACTTCAAGGAAGGAGGTTGAGGGAGGCTGGTATATAAAGCACTGGGCAAGGAATTAAAAGACATGGGTTCCAGACCCACAGATACAGCCTGCTTTTTGACCTTGAGAAAGACACTTATTCCTCTAGGTCAAGTGCCTCACTTGCACAATGAACTTGTTGGACCCAGTCACCAAGGCCCCTTCTAGCTCTAACACACAGGGACTCTATTTTGCTTTGTTGGAGGAATCTGTGGTTCCCAAGAACTTCAGGAATAGGAAGTACAGGAACTTGGTCAAAATTCTAGTGTTAGAATCTTTGCGTAGTTGCCCATTATTTTCTCCTTCTGACCCAACTCCCACCACAACACTAAAGAGAAAAGAAATATCAATGGTGGCTTTTCACATTTATGAAAAAGAACACTCTGAGATCATTTCCATTCATGCGTACAGATTTACTACAGTGAAAACTGGTGGGATACTACTGCATTTATTTAAACTTCTGTCACTGTCATTGTGAATACAGCCAGAGTTCTCCCGGGGAGCTGCTAGATGAAATACCGAATGACAATAAAAGTAAACAAAGCAGCATCTCACTTTCTGTTCCCCTGGCTGCACCACCAGTATTTAATGACATAAGAAATACCCAGAAGCTATAGTTGAGTTAAGCCTGAGCATAAATAAAATGACAATCCACCAAGCTAGAATGCTCATATCCTAAATTCTAAAATCATGTTCCATTCTCTCAGGGCACCCTTCAAGCTGAAGTTACATTCCTTCTGTCCTTACAAAATTTACTTTACCAGAGGGTCTTTCTAAAATTGAAACAGAGTGTGCCTTGAGTGAAATTTGTTTTATGCCCTCTCCTTCCCACTTCTTGTGTGCGCTTTGGTCTTCCTTTTCCCTGCTTGGAAACGGAGTATCCTCGTGACCTCTCATGCTACAAGGTAAAGGAATAAGTAAGAAATACAACAATCCTAATTTTTGGAATACTTTTAATGGCCAATCTCTTTTTCACAACTCTTTTTGGCACTCAGCTGCTAACCTAAAGTTGGAGGTTCAAGTCCACCCAGAGGCTCCTCGGAAGAAAAGTCTGGCAATCCACTTCCGAAAAATCAGCCATGGAAAACCCTATTGAGCACAGTTCTACTCTGACACACATGATGTTGCCATAAGTTGGAATTGACTCCATGGTAACTAATTTTATTGGTTAACTTGTTAATAATGTGATCAGGAAGCCAGACTGCCTATTTGCCACAGCTCAAGCCAGGGCTGCCGAAGGTCTGGGCAGGTAGTGGGAGTGGCAGTGAACAACAGTCTCTAAGTTGCAAAGGCAAAACATACACATGATGGGTGAGGTGACACATGAATTGGGGCAGGTCACTTAAGGCACAGTAAACAGTCATTATGAAGAATGAGTCAGAGCTGGCATCAACGAGCATTTGAACGAGGACACCACTAGAAGATGAAGAAAGGGATGAGGATCAGGGGACTGGGCCTCAGACCACAATTCTAGTGCTGATTAACTCAAGGGGCTTAGGAGAAAAATTGTATCTTTTGAAATCTTTGTTTCTTCATTGGGTAATTCATTTGCTTATCTATCCAACAGGAAAGCTTCGTTTCACCCGTGTTTTAAATGATGAGTAGTTGGAATATCCAGGTAAAGGAAAGGACGGGAGAAAAGAAATGTGGAGATTTGAAACACTCAGTGGTTTAAAACACAACAAATCTTCCAATATGAACAGATTGCATGAGCGTGAGAGTGAGGCTATCAAAGAATGGGGTCCAGGGGCTCTTTTGGTCAAGCTTTTGCTTTGGTCATGCTTCAACCACTTTATTTTAATCTCATATGTACTAACGAAAGCAACTGGGAACGTGGAAAGTTGGCAGTTCAAACCTATGAAGCAGCTCCATGGAAGAAAGACCTGGCTATCTGCTCCTGTAAAGATTACAGCCCAGAAAACCTTAGGGGGCAGTTCTACTCTGTCAGATTTGGTCGCTCAGAGTCATCATTGACTGAACAGTGCCTAACAACAACAATTATACTTACTTCACAGAATTAAGTGAGATAATACACAAGAAAACTTAGGAGAATGACTGGCACACAGTAACTGTTCAATAGAGTGAGTAATAAAATAAATAGATAAGTAAATAAATAAACAAACAAGGGGTCAAATAGCCTTTTTCAAACTTATTTGGTTGTGTAGGATTGTTTCCTTTGTGGTTACCTTAATATTTACACCTATATTTCTAATTTTAAACCAATCTTTTATTTCTTTATATTCCCTTGACTGCCTCTCCATATGAAAGATTTATGACTGCATTTTTTTAGCCCCTCTTTTTTTAATTTTAATGTTGTCATCTTTTACGTATTGACATCTCTGTTTCCCTATTTACAGTGTTTTAGCTGTGATTTAGTTTTGTGACTTCCCTGTCCGGGTTGATATCTGGTTGCTTTGTCCTGCGTTCTAGCCTTAGGTTTTTATCTGATGTTATTGATTTTCTAACCAGAGGACTCCCTTTAGTATTTCTTGTAATTTTGGTTTGAGTTTTGCAAATTCCCTAAACTTCTATTTGTCTGTAAATGCCCTAATTTGGCCATCATATTTGAGAGACAGTTTTGCTGGATATATAATACTTGGCTGGCAATCTTTTTCATTCAAGTCTTTACATATGTCATCCCATTGCCTTCTTGCCTGCATGGTTTCTACTGAGTAGTCAGAGCTTAGTCTTACTGACTCTCCTTTGTAGATGACTCTTCGTTTATCCCTAACCACTCTTAAATTCTCTCTTTATCTTTGATTTTTGGCAAGTTTGATTATAATATGTCTTGGTGACTTTCTTTTGGGATCTACTGTGTGTGGGGTTCGATGAGCATCTTAGATAGATATCTTCTCATCTTTCATAATATCAGGGAAGTTTTCTGCCAACAGATCTTCAACAATTTACTCTGTATTTTCTGTTATCCCTCTCCCCACCCCCCTTCCCCGTTCTGGTACTCCAATCACTCATAGGTTATTCCTCTTGATAGAGTCCCACATAATTCTTAGGGTTTCTTCATTTTTTAAAATTCTTTTGTCTGATTTTTCCTCAAATAAGTTGGTGTCAAGTGCTTTATCTTCAGTCTCACTAATTCTGACTTCCATTGCCTCAATTTTGCTCCTATGACTTTCTATTGAGTTGTCTAATTCTGGATTTCTGCTTGCTGTCTCTCTATGGATTCTTGCAGCCTGTTAAATTTGTCATTATGCTCTGCTATGATCTTAAATTCCTTTGTTGCTTTGTTTGTGTATTCCTTGGATTGTTCTGCATTTTGAATGATCGCCTTCCTGATGTCTTTAAGAGTTCTGTATACTAATCTTTTGTATTCTACCTCTGCTAATTCCAAGAAGTTCTCTTCCTCTGGAAGATTTCTTGATTCTTTGTTTTGGGAGCTTGCTGAAGCCATTGTGGTCTACCTCTTTATGTGATTTAATATTGACTGTTGTCTCTGAGCCATCAATAAGTTAATATATTTATTTATTTTATGTTTGCTTACTGTGTCCTAGCTTCTTGTTTTGTTTTGCTATGCCCAAATAGGCTGCTCATGTGAGCTAGTTTGATTATTGGCACTTTTGAAGCTCTAACATCCTGTCACCAGATGGTTAGATCTGTTACTAGATATGTGAGCCCAGGAGTCTGTTTACTTTTCTGGTATGGATTCAGCTCAGGTGTCCAGGTAGTCAGTCACCAAGTGTGTGGTGGAGGCTCTCACCTACAGTTCTAGACAAGCAGGGGCGATTGGAGTAGGCACAGGTATCTGGCTGCAGTAGGGGGTCAAGCGTTAAGCAAGGCAGGGGGCTAACAGCTGCCCCTGAGTGTCTGGGAGGAAAGTGTTTCCCTGTTCCCTAGAGCGTGTAGGTGGGCGGCTTTTGCAGTCTGACTATGGGCACCCAGTGCTGTTGGCTGTAAGGACTGGGAGGCACCACTTATTCTTGGACCCCTATCATGGGTGGCTAGGTGATGTAAGTGGAGCCACTAGTCCTCAAGCCCCTGATGTGGGTAGGTGAGGACCCTGCTTAATGGGCAGAGTGGTGTCTAATATCATGAACCTGCCACTCCACCATATAGCTGATACAGTTGAAGTTAAGCTTCAGGTATATACCCTGTTGTATTGTGCTAATGAGAGCCTACACTGTTGAAATGGGACCACACAGGTCTATGCAGGAGTGAAAGGCATTCAAAGTCCATGGACCCCTTATGCCTGTGCCTAGGTAAAGGAGCTGTGCCTGCCCTGAATTCCCAGCTTAGGGGAGCTGGCAGATTATTTTTTCCTGCTTATTAATTTGTTCCCTCTCCAAGGTGGGGAGAATGGCTCAGCATGCTTTGACGGGACCTACTTCTGGTCCAGGGAATGTGGCTATCACTGAAGCCAGCCTGGGGCCCAGTGCAGAGCGGGGAAGCGGCAAGTAAATGGGAGAGAGGTTCTTCCCAAATGGGGTATTTTTTGATCCGTGCAGTGGGTTAGCCACATGTACTTATCTTTTGCTGATTGAGAGCTGCTTTTCACTGGTTCTGGAGGTTTGAGTAGACTCTCTGCCACTTGGTTTCTCCCAATGTGGAAAACTCAACCCGAAGCCCCTGCTTTCCTCACCACCCATGCCAGCTGATCTGGCCTGCAGGGTGCTGTTTCCTGCTGGGTCAGGTCTGGAAATTCCTCTCTGCTTCCGAACCATCTCTCCCTCCCCCTGTCACTCAGTCCTATTCCTCAACTTTGCCTTTGATGTTGAGGGTTCCAAGATTGTCATATATAATTGATTCAACTTATTTTTTGGGTCTTTGTTGTAAGAGGGACCACAGGAAGCATCTGACTACTCCACCATCTTGGCCCCACTTCCTTTTTCAAACTTATTTGACCTAGGATGGTTTTGGGGGTGGGAATGGTAGCACTCATAATGACCCTATGGGACAGAGTAGAATTGCCCTATAGGGTTTCAAGGAGTGGCTGGTGGATTCAAATGGCTGACCTTTTGTTTAGCAACTGAGCTTTTAACCACTGCTCCACCAGGGGGAATATGTATTTCTCATACAAAGGTATTCTTCAGAATGAAGTTTTGGAAATGCTGTACTAGGAAACACTGGTTTTAGGGGGTAGGGAAGGGGGTATTGGTGGACAGTGGTAGACTTTTCACTTTGCATGAGGGAGACCCAGGTTCGATTCTTAGTCAGTGCACCTCATGAGCAGCCACTAACCATCTATTAGTGGAGGCTTGCTTGTTGCTATGATTCTGAACAGGTTTCAGCAGAGCTTTCAGGCTAAGATGGACTAGGAAGAAAGGCCTGACAATCTATTTTTTAAAATCAGCCTGTGAAAACCCTATGGATCACAATGATCTGATCCACAACTGATCATTGAGATGGCACAGGACTGGGCAGCATTCCATCCCATTGTGCAAGGGGTCACTGTGAGTCGGGGGAGCCAACTTGATGGCAGCTAACAACTACAGGGCATAGGGGAAGGAAAACAAATCAGTAATAGAGACTGAGAATTGATTACAGAGATGAGAAAAGAACTAGGGTTTGAACTAATGATTTTCCACCACCTTTCTGGTTCTAGTTCTAAATTCTGTGACCTCAGGTAAACAAGGTCCAAGGCCAAAAAGGCAAATAGGGTTTTGGACTAGAAATCAAGAAGTGCTATGGTCAATACCATTCCCTTGACTTTACCCTGTTGTAAGAATTTCATGATAGTTAAAGGGTACTCACCCCCATATATCAGGCTTACTAGATAATGGGCCACGTCATCCTACCTCTATCTGAGACGTTTGCAATCTGTATCAGAAGCAATGTCTGTGCCTCCCCAGATCTGCATGGCTTCAGCTGCCTTCTGAGCTTTCAGCTGCTTTGTCAGCGAACAGGCTTGGTCATTACCACCACATCTCATCTCTCAACACCACTGATTGTCTCAGCCTATTCAAGGGTGGGGTGCAGGCACTGGCATGGCTCCCATCACACCTGATGAGGCAAGAGGCTAAGCAGCTACAGTGTCTGTGTTGTCCTTTGAAGTCGCTGGATCTGTCTCCTATTTTTGTATCTAAAGGAAGTGCTACACAGCAGGACAAGGGATTTTGCTTCTCCAATGGCTTCTGGGAGGATCCCAGAAAATATAACTCAGAAATTCAGGGGATTAAAAACAGTGGGTGTTCATGGGATAACTCAGTCAATTGGCATAACAGTTGATAAAGATAATGTTCTGCATTCTAGTTTGGTGAGTAGCGTCTGGGGCCTTAAAAGCTTGTGAGTGGCTATCTAAGATACAACTATTGGTCTCTACTCATCCAGAACAAAAGAAGATGAAAGGGACCAAAGACTCAAAGAAGAAACTAGTCCACAGGACTAATATCCCACATGAACCACAGCCTCTTCTAGCCTGAGACCAGAAGAACTAGATGGTGCCTGGCTGCCACTACTGACCATTCTGACCAGGGACACAATAGAAGATCCCAAATAGAATGGGAACAAAATGTAGAATGAATTAAAATTCCTAAAAAAGCTCAGACTTACTGGACCAATAGAGACTAAAGGAACCCCTGAAACTATTGCCCTAAGATACCCATTGAACTTGGAACTGAAGCTACACCTAGAGGTCACCTTTCAGCCAAATGATAGATTGGCTTATAAAATAAACAATATCACACGTGAGTAATGTACTGCCTTAAACAATCAACTATATGAGACCAAACGATCAACATTTACCCAAAAGCAAAGATGAGAAGGCAAGGAGGGAAAGGGAAGCTAGATCAATGGAAACAAAATGTACAGAATGGAAATAATGAGAGTGCAGACAGACTGAAAATTCTAACCACATATTAAAAATTGTTAAATGGGAACCTGATTTGCTGTGTAGACTTTCATCTAAAACAATAAAATATTTAAAAATAATAGTAATAAATAAAAAATAAATTGTACTGGGATAGCTGAAATCTCCACATGTAAAAGAATGAAATTTGACTGAGACCTCACACAGTATACAAAAATTAATTAAAAATGGACCAATGACCTAAATATGAAAGCTTAAACCATAAAACTCTTTAAAAAAGGCATAGGAATAAATCTTCAGAGCTTTCTTTTAGGCAATAGATTCTTAGATATGACACCAAAAGGACGAGCAACAAGAGAAAAAAATAAATAAATTAGGCTTCATCAAAATTAAAATCTTTTGAGCATCAAGGGACGTTATCAAGACAGTGAAAAGACCATCTACATTCTGTTAAGGGTGATGGAAAAATTCAGGAATGGTTAATGGTGAGGGCTGAACAACATGATGAATATATGTCATGTCCTGAACTGTACATGTGAAGATTGTTGAAATGGCAAATGTTTTGTTACCTTTATATTTACCATAATAAAAAAAAATGGTTTAAAAAACAGTGGGTGATCTCTCTCATTCCTCTTCAATGAGAGACAGGAGATAAGGAGATCACAGCTAACTTCCTTTCATTGCCTTCTCCCATGAAAAACTATTCACTATTCCAAGGTGCCTTGTTGCCATATGGCCTGTCCAGAAACTGGATGTGTTCTCTTGAAACTGTGACCATCTTAGGAACATGCAACCTCATATTTGCTTCCCTTCTTGGCCTTCTCGTTTGTCTTAACCCCTCATTTTTCCTGCCTTAGGTTTCCACATAAGTAAATTTTGCCTCAAGCTCTGTTTTTAGGAAACCCTTAGCTAAGTCAAATTCCACATCAAAAAGGACAACTGTTTTTTTGGCATCATTTCGACTCCATAGACATGGCCATGATGCTTGGAGACTTGGAAGATGGACAGGGAGAGAGAGACTTACAATGTTTATTAAAATATACTTCTCTTCTTGAGAACTTGTTTTTCTGGGGCTGTGGTTTGAACAAGGTTGAAGTCATAAAAGTCTAAAGTTTTTCTCTATACCAAAAACATAAGGAGAGGAATAATGTTTATTGCTCTCTGTATTTTTAGCACCAGACATAGCGCCTTGACTATTGTTGGTAAAAAAAAAAAGTTTACTAAATAAATTTTCTTATAGTTATCTCTTTCAGCAATTTGGGAGAAAAAAATTTGCTATTCTATTTAATTTGCATAAGAATAGAACTAAAACTCTTAGGTCATTGGCTCACCAAACCAGGATCTAGGGACCATTGGCAATCCACAGGGGTTTCAGTGAATTCATTGCTTGGTTGGGGACGTGATAGGTCTCACAGGACACCAGAGTGTCAAAGACTGCCTCCAGGAACTTGACATAAAAATGTGTGATGCCTGTTAAACATTAGCCTTCTCTCTCTCCTGTTAAGCCCATTGCCAGAAAATACAGTGTTACAAAACAACCTTTTGGTGAATGTGTAGACACTCAATTATAGAGAATTGCTGGATGTTTATAATGTAGGTAGGAACCATTGAGGTAGTGGTTCTCAGCCCTGCCTGGATATGAGAACAGTGGGAGTGTGAGGGAGACTTTAAAAAGTAATCTCAGGTCCCCAACCTCAGCAATTCTGATTTCACTGGTCTAGTTAGCATCTGAGCTTTAGGTTTTTTATATTTTTTAAAAATTTCCAAGCAAGTGTCTAACATTGACCAAGGTTTGAGATCCCTAGTGAAAAGTACAGACTATGTTGTAAATACATTGAATGGCTTGTTTATGGGAGGTTTCACAGGATTTTTTCAGGCAACTAGCCATTTTCTTTAAAGAAAAGAAATAATAATGTGTATGAATTAGAGACTATATGAGAAAATTTTAGCGGAAATGCTGGCAGAAAGAACATGAGAATACCGATGAGTGTCTAGGAGGTGGGTTGGAAAATATGCTTCTGGAAGCAGGGGCAAGAGTGAAGATTGGGAGACAGAGGCAATGAAGACTAAGTAAACCTATATCTCTCTTTTGTAGAGGGCACCTGAGGGCATCATTGCTCATGGCAGTGAACCCTGACAGGAGAGAGGAGATGATAATGATGATGAGGAGAAAAGTTAACAATTACCAAGCTCCCACTATAGACTGGGAACTGGATTTTTTCTCATTTAATTCTCACAAAAAAATTCAAGGAATTTTGTATGTTAAATGGGAACATCCAATTCCCAGTACATAGTGGTCATGATAATTCTTCTCCTCTCCCTTCTAGAAACAAATTGGAATACTTTCTGATCTTTTATAACTTTTGAGCCCAAGTATAATCAAGATAAAAAATTGATATTCTTGAGGAATTAAAAGCTGGTCTAATTTTAGAAATTATTTTCCAAACTATTTCTTTTTTGCCCAGATGATACAAACCAGAAGACACACACACACACACACACACACACACACACACACACACACACACACACGGCCCTCTGTTACAAACTACTGACATCGTTTTTTCATGCAAAGTACTTAGAAAGAAGCCAAGAGCACTTTTTAGGAGTTGAAGAACTTTTTTTTGTCTAGTTGTCTGCATTCCAGGTGTTCTCAAAAGAAGGATGTTCCGCTACAGGAAGCATGCAAGAAATTGACCTGATATCATGTGGAACCTGGTGGCCAACCAGAACACTTGAAATGGGATTCAAGTCCAGATGTCAAGGACTACGGCCAGAACGATACAGTGCTGATATTCCATTACTGATGTAAAGTTACAGACAACTTCTGCCCTGCATTGTGATCCCTCTATTAGTATGAATCGTTTAAGAACAGCCATTTTGGTCTATATGTAATTGTTAATCTTTATTATAGTTGTTCTGGTTTTAAAATTCTCCATCACCATCTTAGAAATTTTCTTGTATATAAAGAGTAATGCCTGAACTTCCATTCATTTTGCCTCTGATTAATACAGATCTTTCAGACAAATAATTTAGAAAACTTTTCTTAATTTTTCTACTTATCACTTTTGAATAATATATAACAAATCTGTGCTCAGCTTCTGCTAAGACAATACGTTGAGGACTTCCAACATTCCCTGGGAATTATTACTTTGTTTTGGGTTTGCTTCGGATCAGACCCCTGGAGATGGCCCACGAGTTTCAAGTTCATTTAAACTTCTTACTTGGGCCTGGTTTCCATCAGCAACCATAAAATTGCTTTGAATTTCTCCAAACTCAGCCCAGGTTCACTGAAAACTCATCTAAGAGTTGTCTAGGGTTCACTGAGAGGTTGGCAGATCTATTTGATTATTTATCTGTCAAAACCCGATTTCCAAATCACCAGGTGAGAACTTTACCTGGTTGGGGATTCGATAATGTGGTGATACTTGTTTGCTACTCATGCTCAAGTCTAAAGGTTGTCTTCTATTAATGAGTTAAGATATCTGAAAGCATATATGTCTCCTAATCTGAGAGTATCTCTTGAAATTTGCCCCAAATGCATCATTTTACTGATCGAACTCTTCTTGTATATAACAGGTGGCCCTATTCCTTGTTAAAAAATCTCCTTTTTCATTGGAAGTTACCAAGATATATTTTTAAGTTGACTCCGATGTAAATCAAAATTTAGCAAATACAAATGAACTTGAAAATATTCTGATTTCAAACTGAATTAGAGACCAGACAATGTGGGGGAGGCAGTGGTACATGGAGGCATATGTGTATGAGTGTGTTCTATACTTGAAGTGGGAAGAGGGGAAAATGGAATTTATTTTTTAGTGACAGAGGGACACATGGGTCAGTGTCTCATGAAGTGATATATCATCAACCTAAAAAGTAGAGGTTCAGAATTTTAGAAGATTGACTACAATTTAAAAATTTGTCTTTCTTAACAAATTTTTGGTACAGTGGCTAGTTTCGTTTTGCCTCGCTCTCCCTCCTCCACCAAGTCTTGCTAAATCTAGCTTCAACTCAGATCCTTCCAAATGATTTATATCTAGTTTGGATACATTGTCATCATTATTTTAAAATATATTCTTCACTTGTAATAACCTTGGAATGCTACTGATCAGCTACTGCCTGTCCTTGTTCAGAGCTATGCATTTGGCTAAAGTGAAAAATATAATTAGCATTTAAAATGAGTCAGAAATGATTATGACTAACATTTTAAAAAAACATTTTAATGAATCGCGAGTAAAACTCAATTTTGATGGTGCCAAAATCTATCTTTACTTTGTCACTAAAAATGCCAATAAAGGTATAGCTATAAATTTTATAGTCTAATAGTATAATTATATGGAGAAAATGAGAAAATAAGACAAAAATAGAAGGTAAGTTAATGAACTAGATGGATAATATATGATTTTATTTAATTTTCCTGGTGCATAGAAACTGTTTAGTCATGCTAAATGCACTTATAAGACAAAAGTTTTACACACACACACACACACACACACACACACACACATATATATATACACATATACATATATAGGAAACCCTCGTGGTGTAGTGGTTAAGTGCTATGCCTGCTAATCAAAAGGTCAGCAGTTGGAATCCACCAGGTACTCCTTGGAAACTCTATGGGGTAGTACTACTCTGTGCTATAGGGTCGCTATGAGTCAGAATCGACTTGGTGGCAACAGGTTTGGGTTTTTTGGTTATACATATATATGTGTGTATATAATTTTGTACGGTCTAGCTTGGTGAACATTCCAAATACAGTTAGAGACACCTTTTAGGAGCATCATAAGTTTGTTATTTTTTTGTCTTCTCCATGAAACTTAGAAATTTTTTTGCTACTTAGAGTGTGCATACTGGTCATGGCGAATCAGGTGAAAAATCCTATTGATATCAAAACAGGCCACACTAACAGAACTCTAATTCTTAAAAAGCCCAGACTCACAGGATTGGTTGAGGCTAGAGGACACCCCAAGACTATCACCCTGAGATACTCTTTAAACCTTAAACTGAAATTAACCCCTTAAGGTCACTTTTTAACTAACTAATAGATTGGCTCATGAAATAAAGAATATCACCTATGAGTAATGAGCTCCTTTAAAAAATCATCTGTATGAGACTAAATGGTTAAAAATTACTCTCAAGCAAAGGTGAGAAGGTAAGAGGACAGGGAAACTAGAGTACTGGAAATGGTACAACCGGAATGAAATGAACGAGAATGATGACATGTTGTGAAAAATGGAACCAACGTACAGATGAACAATTTGTGTCGAAATTGTTAAATGGGGACCTCATTTGTTGTGTAACTTTTCATCTTAAAATAAAATAATATTAAAAAAGAAAACAGGCCACACTAAATGAAGCCCTAGTCTTCGATGGAAATTATGGTTCTAGAGAAAAAAAACATTTTTTGTGGTGTGCTGATGTTCATATAAGGAGCTTTGGTAGCACAACTGGTTAAAGCACTTGGCTGCTAACCAAAAGGTTGGTGACTGGAACCCACCAGTCTCTCTGTAGGAGAAAGAAGTGGTAGTCTACTTCCTAAAGATTTACAGCCTTAGAAACCCTATAGGGCAGTCCTACTCTGTCCTGTAGGGTTGCTAAGAGTCAAAATCAACTCGAGGGCAGTGGGTTTGGGTGTTCATGTATTTGACTTCACCATCCACAGCTGGTAGAATCACCACTGACTAGATTCCATTTCTTTGCTAATACATCACAGCAATCAGGCACTTTGGAAATTAATAGGCATGGTCTGGAACTTTTGTTCTTGATTTTGCTAGGAATCATTACATTTTTGGCTTGCATCACATTCCCAAAATGAGTATAGACCT
>NW_004443977.1:12230862-12245356 GCF_000243295.1 Trichechus manatus latirostris
TTCTATTTTTGAAAATCTAGGTGTAAAATTCAGTGTTTCTGAATATGTTTGCCTCATAGAGATACTTTTCTAAACTTCTAGAAACAAAAGTAAACAGGTTTCCTCTGAAACAAAAGTTTTAATTTTTAAAATTAAGTTTTAAGTTTTTTTTTTTCTTTCGTTTAGGACATTTTGTATACACATAAAAATTTTAAAAAGCCTCTAGTTTTGATAACCTTTTAAATAGTGGGTACATTTATTTATTCTTCCTTTACTGATCAAACATTTATTCACTCATCTTTTGTTTAAGTCCGTCAATGACAATGCATTGAGAAACCAACCGTATGAAAGGCATGTTATTCTAAGTCGTAAAGAGAATGCAAAGGACATGTCAGGAGTTGGGGATACTCAAGACATATGTGAAAAAGAGATAGTGAGGGGGAAAGTTAGATGGTGGAGCTGCAAGGAAAGCAATGTTTTCTGGAATATCTATAGATGGCAGCCTTCTGCAAGGGGGCTGACATGGGTAAACCAATGCAGACACAGGCTGGGGAGAACCAGGTCAAAATAATTGCTATGAAAGCATGATAGCTCTTGACCATACTCCTTTCAGAAGCATAGAAATCCTGGTTAAAATCTTTCTTTCCTATTTCCTTGATAAGCAAAGGAGGGCCAGAGTGGACAGGGAGCTACTGACTTATATTCACCCCTGAAGACCTCCTGATTTCTATATAGTGACATCTTCCAAGTCACCAGAAGTTCTAGGTTCCGGACAACTGCCTGTCTCCAATTACGTATGATGTGTGAAGTTTTAATTTCAATAATTAAGTGATAATGTTTTCTCTTTGGCCATGGAGCTGTTCTTCCATTTACTGCTCTGAAATGTGCAAAGGCCATTTCAGCAGAGAAGGCAAGTATTACCTCTCATCACCTGCGTGGTCTGATGCCCTCCTGACAAATCTTCTCATAGTAGCTGTGCAATGTGAACCCATCTCAGGAACCCCTAGCATTCTTAAATTATCTTACTGAATCTTCCCCAGGGCCCTCGAAGAAAGTTATTATCCAATCCCTTTTCTAGGAAAGGTAAAGATCATATTTTAAGTATACTGCAAAGTCTAGATTCTGAACTCAGGACTCTATGAATTCCCAACCCTATCCTGCCTCCGTAGGTCCTTGGTGGCACAAAAATGTTTGCGCGCGACTATGATTCAAACCTGCCCAGCGGTGCCGTGGAAGAAAGCCCTCACTTCCAAACTCTATAGACTGTAACACACGGGGTCCCTGTGAATTGGAATCGACACAACAGCAAAGGTTTTTTGATTTATTCTGACTCCATTCCCTCCAAGAATTGAAACTGGGTGAAATTCAGGTCATTTACCTGAGTTTAAGATTCTTGGGCCCATGATAATATTCTCCTGTAAGAAGATTCTGATATAATCCCATAAAGTAGTTCGTCCTAACACTACCATTCAATAGAATCACCTGAGGAACTTTTAAAAATACAGACACCCAGGATCACACTGTAGAGATGTGGTTTCAACCGGTCTGAGTTGAGGCTAGGCATCAGTATTTTTAGAAACTCCCTAGAAAATTATAACATACCGCCAGGGTTGAGAACTACTACCACAAAAAATAGTCTCACTTTATTGGGGGTGGGGGGAAGAAAGTAAAAGCAGGGAATATATTCCATTAGGATTTCAAAGCAAATGAAATCTATTAAATAGAATCTTTACTATTTTAGCTGAAGAGTTCTGTTAATTAAGCTGAAGCGTTCTGTTAATTTAACAGAAATATACAAGGAACTAAAAGACAGGAATCATCATAAAAATTGGACATTTTTGTCTCAGAATATTAAATTTGTAAACATTATTAATTTTTATGAATTATTTAAAAAATATATTTATGAGATGCTACTTGGAAAAACACTGGAAAAAAAATTTAAAAACTTAAAACATAAAAACTTAGCTATGTATGCTCCAGGAATAGTTAAAGGGTAGTTCATTGTTCATATGAGAATTTTACTTCTTTAGAAATAATTTTCAAAACCACATGCTGAGAACCTTTTGCAACCTATTTTAAGATCTTTCATTGAGCAACAGTTCATCCCACTGCCCAGCTCTTTCTCTTTGTCCTCGATCCAGACTATTAATATAATGCTTCACCGAGAACTAAATGTTTTCTTTCTTCCTTAGGCTTAAAAATTGAAGTCACTATTCAAGAAATCCCAAATTCAAGCTGAATGTGGATTTTAGTTACACTGCCATGTTTAAACATTTTTCGATAGAAAATGCTTTATTGCCACTGATTCAAAGCCACAAACATGCTTTGAATCCAATTTAATATATTTCTTATTTGTTTCTGATTTTCTTTTTTTCCCTCCCTTTTAATTATTATTAGAAGGTATAAATTTCCAGAAAAGCTTGGCCCTGACAAGCCTCCATTATTTGCACATGACAAGGTTTATCAAAAACAGTTGGATTTTTCTAAGAAGCCTTTTATGTTTCCTCCATAAAATATAAATAAATGAAAAGGATTAGACTGAGGAAACGGAGTATAATTCATCACCAATGTGAAACACAGTCAACCGGTTGCAGATGGATGAACTGAAGAACTTGGGACACTGCTCCAGGCCAAGTGCACCCTCTTGCCTAGGCCAGTACAACATCTTTAGCTTAGTAAAGGAACAGGGCCCATTCTGTGGTTTGTGATGCCATTTTAATTTTTTAGCCTTCTTTTGTTTTTTAATGTTTAGTATATAAGCATAAAGCTGGTTTCAACTTCTGAAAATCTATCATATTCTAACATTGAATCTAAACTATAGTAAAGGTCTTTCTTCTCTCTGTGTCCGTCTGTCTCTCTCTTCCTCTCTCTCTTTTTCCTCTTCTTTCTCACCCTCAAATAAAAATTGCATATATATATATATACGCACATACCCAAAACATTGTTCACTGCAAAGGCAGTGACTCTTAGCTACATGGCACACCATGTTTAACAGATTTTCTGCTTGAAAACACTTGCTGTTGTTGTTAGATGCTGTCACGTAGGCCCCCAACTCATGGCAACCCCATGCACAATGGAACAACACACTACCGGGTCCTGCATATCTCCATAATCGGTTGTGAATCAGACCATTATCATCCATAGAGTTTTCACTGACCGATTTTCACAAGTAGATGGCCAGGCCTTTCTTCCTACTATGTCTTAGTCTGAAAGCTCTGCCAAAACCTGTTCAGCATCATAGCAGCATGTAAGCCTCCACTGACAGATGGATGATGGTTGTGCTTGAGGTGCATTGGCAGGTAATCAAACCTGGGTCATCTGCATGAAAGGCAAGAATTCTACCACTGACCCACCAATGAATGCCCTATCTTGAAAACACTGTTGTTATTAGGTGACTTCAAGTTGGTTCCAACTCATAGTGACCCTATATACATCAAAAGGAAATACTGCCCAGTCCTGTGCCATCCTCACAATTGTTGCTATGTTTGAACCCATCGTTGCAGCCACTGTGTCAATCCATCTTGTTGAGGCTCTTCCTCGTTTTCATTGACCCTCTACTTTACCAAGCATGATGTCATTCTCCAGGAACTGATCCCTCCTGATAACACGACCCAAGTACGTGAGACAAAGTCTTGCCATCTTCGCTTCTAAGGAGCATTCTGGTTGTACTTCTTCCAAGACTGATTTGTTTGTTTTTCTGGCAGTCCATGGACTATTCAATATTCTTTGCCAATACCATAATTAGTAATTTTTAAAAAAATTATTCACTTTTATGTGTATAAATGCAATTTTTCTTTAATATTTTAGATAGTTTAACCCCTAAACCTAATAAAATTACTTTGGCTTTTATAGCTGCCTCTAATTTTGTCTTCATTTCTCACCATACAGTCTCATTCTTAGTGAAATAGAAATTTATGGCACAATTTCCCCTGAAGTCTGTCTCAACTTTGGGTAATAAGAGAATTTTCAAGTCCCATAGTCTTTCCCTGAACTTCCATTCCTATCTAATAATAATAGAGTGCTTTATAGCATATAAATCACATCTCTGTTGAAAAGTGACCTTCTGTATGACCTTTTTGTCTCTGCCTGTCAGCACGTATTCTTTGAGTAATAATAAGCTCTCGCCGGGAACAAGTATTCAAAATTAGACTGATTCCAGGAACCACCTTTATGAAGGCTGGGATAGAGCTCATTTTGAAGTTAAATAACTTAACAGTTTTCCCCAATAGTAACTGGATGTGGTCATTTTAAACACAGAAAAGTTTACTGATAGTTTTGAAAAGGAAGGAAAAAAAATCCCAATAAGTTTGCAGCTGGAGAGAATTCTCTAAAAACGCTAATCCAAGTACACTTGCATCAACTTCCTGTAAAGCAAGAATCAGGAATTTATTCGTTTTTGTTGCTGTTGCTGTTGTTTAATTCTAGTCCGGTCCTTAGAAGCCATAAGAACTTAGAACCTTAGCTAGCTATCCTTTTAACCTAGAATTCTTTTGATCCCCAAATTCTTTCATTTTAAAATACTATGCCATAATAATTCACTTTAGCAGAACACATTTTCTAGTAAACGGGCACATTCCTCCTGGATATTGACACCCAATTACAAAAGCTTCAAGTACAAACACCACAGGCACTCAATTTCCTAATTTTAATATTTTTTTTTAATAAAATAGTCCTGTTTAATGGCCATCACAACTGTATCATTCATTTAGGAGAAAAGAAAAATGCAAGATGGAACTCTTAGAAGCTAACCCGGGAGAAACATTTTAAACCAACTGTCTAATAATAGATTGAAAGGCATTTTGTTCTCTTTCAAGCAAATGCTTTCATTTTAACTGGTTAGTTTTAAACTTCATACAGATTTGATTCTGGCAGGGACTTAGAATGAAAAAAGCAGCTTTCCTCCATTAGGTCAATTTACATTTCAACCTATTATACATTCAAACCTGGCTTTTAACTGTGAGCTAATTGCTTCTACCTAAATATTCGTTTAGGGAGGCTAGACAATCAGATATGCAGTGGCCCAAAATATAGATGATTTTCTCACTACTTAAGCTCTTTTGGACAGACCTGTCAAAGAAGACATGCAGGAGGAAGATGGGCTGCCCGTGAGATCACAGAATCACAAAATGTCAGCCTTGTAACAAATCCTGGGGGTCATCCACTGTGGTGTTTCCCGGCATATGCCAGGGACATAAAGAGATCTACCACATTAAGGGGGAGCCAAGGTCAAGAATTTGGGGGAAACACTACCCCCTCTCAGGGCCCTGGTGGTGCAGTGGTTAAGAGCTCGGCTGCTAACCAAAAGTCAGCAGTTTGAATCCACCAGCTGCTCCTTGGAAACCCTATCGGGCAGTTCTACTCTGTCCTATAGGGTCACTATTGAGTCGGAATTGACTTGACGGCAACGGCTTTTTTTTGGGGGGGGGGTACCTCTTCTCAGATGCCCACCATCCACACTAACTCATTACAGACACAGATGTTTCAAAGGAAAGAAGCTCATTTAACTATGTTGAACGCATCGTTCCCTCACATTTAATTGAACATGAGAAGCTTTTTTAATCATGAACCCTCATGTCTTTTCCATGCATTAACCCTTAATTTCCCATGAAGAGTGTTCCGTGGAGCACTCACTTGAAATTCAGTGTTTTAAGACTAATGGGACAAAATCCGGAGAAATAAAGTACCAGCCTCAAGAGCTCATAGGAGACAATCCTAAAACCTCAGCCTCCTAACTTCTGCTGGACACCTTCAAAAAAGAAGCTAATTTGCATAATATCTTTGCACAAGTGAGCTCGATGTTTTTGGCCTGCCCATATCCTTGTTTTTGTTTTGACTGACTGAGATTTCCTCATGAGGGGCAATATATCTGGGTCCCCATAGATTAAAGGCTGTATAAGTGATCATAGCAAGTGAAGAAACTTGAGCCTTTCAATAACATCCTATCCAGTCACACATAAAGACACATGGCTATACTCACTAGTAAGATGAGTGCATAGCAGATAAAAGGCCCAAACGCATATGTGTAGACCCTGTCTTTAATAAATATTCTCCTAACATCTGGTTCATTGGCTGAGTTCCCCTGGGCATCTTCAAGTCAACGCAGCATCTCATTTTTCCCTCCCTGGAGCTTAAGGTGGTTTGGGAAGAACAGACTGTGGGTGAGGTCCTTTCTTCTCTTACTCACGTCTGTGTATAACTTTGATTTCTCTCAAATAAGAGTAAATAAGCGCACAAGTCAACTCTATTGCTCAAAGCATTGTAGAGGGCTGAGATCTGGAGATACTAACTATGCTGGCATGGGATTTGTCTGCGAGCCAAAGTTCAAAAGGAATTATTGATGGATGAGGAAGAACCATTGATGGTAAGCAGAGAGAAGCTGCCAACAATTGCTGGGCTGTGACACTCACCACTGTCCTAACTGCCCCTCTCAGCACCTTTCATCTCAGCTGAGACCTTTGAATATCCTCAAGACTCCAGGTGGAAGATATCCAAGATCCGTGGAATCTTCAGGGTTGAGTTTGAAAGGAGGATCATGGCAGGTGGCAACTAAATTATAGAGCTTCATCAGGGGTGGATTATCCAATAGGCAAGGTAAGCATAGTGCTTACCTTGCATACCAGATCATCTGTAGTGAACAAGTTCACATTTTTTCACCATGTCAAAGATCCCTCTTCTAGGTATGGCTGGCATCTCTCTCTCTCCCAACCCGACAGCACCTTCCTACAGAGTCAAAAACTCTTTTCAAATTTATAATCCCTGACAGGGACAGGTTACCCAGTGAGCAAGGTAAGCACGGACTTCCTTGTGCTTACTTCCCAATCTATGGTGAAACACATATGTAATTGTTCACTACAGATTGGGAGGTAAGCACAAGGAAGCCCGTGCTTATCTTGCTTGTTGAGTAATCTGCCCGAGCCTCATTCTTGTCTTTGTGTCAGCAGCAAGTTATCTACTTTGTCTGAGTCTCAGTGACAAACTGCAGACCCCAGGTCTATCAAAAACAGTGACATGGAGCCATAAAGAACTCTGTAGAGGAAAGAGAAACTATGCTTCCTTTCCTTATGGAAATGATTGTTAGTCAAATCACCCTGTTCCAATACCAAAGCAAAACAACACAGATGCAAAACTTTGTGTGGATCCTTAATCATTTGTGGTACTGTTTCTTTTCTATGCCAGCCCTGAGTATCTGCAAGATGTGTGTGTGTGTTTGTTTTTTTTTTCCTTTATTTTTTTTCTCTAGTGCAATGCTTCTCAAAGTTTAATACGCATATAAATCACCTTCTTGTTAAAAATTCAGATTCTTATTCAACGGGGCTGGGGTAGGGCCTGAGATTCCTCATGGGTAACAAGCTCCCAACGAAAAACCCACTGCCGCATTGAGTCGATGCTGACTCATAGCCATCCCATAGGGTTTCCAAGGTTGTAAATCTCTGCGGAAGCAGACTGCCACACTTTTCTCCTGAGAAGCCACTGGTGGTTTCGAACCACTGAACTTTCAGTTAGTAGTCAATCTCTTTAACCACTGGGCAACCAGGAATCCTTAACGAGCTCCCAGTGGTGGCCAATCCTGATGGTCCACTGCTCACATTTGGAGTGTCAGGTTCATCAGTATGTTAGTACCATGGCTAAGTTTCTACAATTTTTAGGATAAGGTGTTTGCAAGCCAATTGTTCAGAAGTAGATGGAGTCCCAAATAGTTGTTTTAAGTTGATATTAAAAAGAGGGGAGGTCACTCTTCAAAAGTAGGAAGAATCTTACTGAGGATGATAGAATGAAAAGAGGACATTTTCAATTTAATCATTTTCTCTCATTTATTGTCATAGCTCATGAGCTTCAAATTTTTTCAACTGAAAAGGAATGATAAAGAGCACTATGGCAGGCGTGTTTCCAGTGTCACTTCCTTGAACTTTTGTTCTCCTCTAAAAACGAATTCAGACATTAGACCCCAAAGACACCTCAGAACTCTTCTTTGCCAGCCTTGCCTTCACCAGAAAGGACAAAATATCAGAGGGAAATTAGGTCAACATTCCAATGAGTTTTGTGTATTTCTGAAATGTGATCCATTTTGATTCATGTCAGGCAATATAAAGGTTAAACTCTGTGTTTGTAAAATGATGTTGGCTCATGATTATTTATCCTGGCCAGTTATCCTGTGCTTTCCAAGGTGCTCACTCCATTTCTTCATTTTGAACCACTATACTCTTTGTTAGGAAACAAACAATGCATATGGCTGATTAAGTCACTGAATTAGCCAGATGTTTTTAAAGAAAGCACGGGAGCACTGATGAAAAGCCTCAGAACTTCTAAGAATTAGTAGTAAAGTCAAGCTTTAGTCTTTCAGGAGAAATAGCATAAGACCCAAGGCCTCCTTCATGTGTGTTACCGCTATTGTTGTTAGGTGCCCTAGAGTTGATTTCGACTCAGAGTGACCCCATGTGACAGAGTAGAATGACCTGTTAGTGTTTTCTAGGCTACAATCCTTATGGGAGGGGCCCTGGAGGTGCAGTGGTTAAGCACTTGGCTGCTAACTGAGGGGTCAGTGGTTAGAACCCACCAGTCGCTCTGCAGGAGAAGGATGTGGCAATCTGCTCATGCAAATATTTACAGCCTTGGAAACCCTATGGGACAGTTTTATTCTGTCCTATGATGTGAGTTGGAATCAACTCAAGTGCGACAGATTGAATCATTACAGGAGCAGATCACCAGGTCCTTTTGCAGAGGAGCTTCTGCATGTGTTCCAACTGCCAACCTTTTGGTTAGCAGCTGAGCACTTAACTTTTGCACCACCGGGCTCCTTCACGTGCACTAACATGATTTTAATGATCCAAACCCAACATAACATTCAAGACCCACTCTCATAATGTTCCTGATTGTCTTAGCTGGGATCAACTTTTACCTCGAACTATCATATCACATGTAAGTTGAGTTGGTATGTATATACCTGCCTCTTTTTCTAGATTGTAAGCTGCTGGAGGTCAGAAAACTCTCCCTCTTCATCTCTGCATCTCTCAGAGAACAGCATAGAATCTCACACAAAAAATGGGCCCAGTAAATGTTTATTGAATTGAAACTGACTCCAGAAATTATTTTTAAAAGAATCTTTCTTGTTTAGTGTAGGGGAAAATGTCATTTGCGTTTAATATAAAGTGAGAAAAATCTAAAACACTATTTTTATATAAAAGTCTGTTTTTTCTCTATTTTGGAAAGATCTTGTGGGAACTTTTGATCAGGACAAAACACCGACCAAGCTGTGATTGCAGAACTATAAAGGAGGAGGAAGGTAGGTATCTCAGTTATCTAGTGCTGCTATAACAAGTGGATGACTTTGACAAACAGAAATTTATTGTCTCACAGTTTAGGAGGCTAGAAGTCCAAACTCAGGGTGCCAGCTCCAGGGAAGGGCTTTCTGTTCTCTGTCAGCTCTGGGGGAAGGTCCTTGTCATCAATCTTCCTCTGTCAAGGAGTTTCTCATGGCAGGGACCCAGGTCCAAAGGACAGGCTGTTCTCCTGGCTCTTGTTTCTTGGTGGTATGAGGGCCCTCATCTATCTGCTTGCTTCTCTGTTTTATAACTCAAAAGAGATCGACTTAAAACCCAGCCTAATCTTACAGATTGAGTCCTGCCTCATTAACATAACTGTCTCTAATCCCACCTCATTAACTTCACAGAGGTAGGATTTACAACATTAAGAAAAATCATATCAGATGACAAAATGGTGGACAATCACACAATACTGGGAATCATGGACTAGCCAAGTTGACACACGTTTTTTTGGGAGGATACAATTCAATCCATAACAGTAGGTCTAGAAGAAGGTTCTTTCTAGGGATGGAGAGTAGCAGGGATAAGACTTGCAGTTTGCTTAGGAGCCTTGAGTATTTAAAGCGAGAAACCCACTGCCTTCAAGTTGATTCCGACTCATTGCGACCCTGTTGGACAGAGTAGAACTGCCCCATAGGGTTTCCAAGGAGCACCTGGTGGATTTGAACTGTCGATCTTTCGGTTAGCAGCCAAACTTGTAACCATTATCCCACTTAAAGACAGAGTGGCTATATTAATGATATTTCCTATGTATACAATTAGAAGGTGTGGTGCACTATTTTTTTCTAATTTTTGTTCTCATTTTTATTAGAACCATAGACATAATTATACAGTCAGAAAAGGTAAAAACACCCGTATCTTTGTTTCCTCTGTTTTCCATCAGTACAGATTTAAATACAGAATTCTTACTGTTATCATTGTGAGCTCTGTTTAACAATCAAAAATTTGTTCATATACAAAAACTGCATGATGAATATTGGATTCCAACGTAACACAGTAGGGTTTGTTTTTTTCTTTTAATCAAAACTGAAACATTAATCATGCAGGGTACTTTAAACAAAAATGTTTTTGTTAGTCTTCACCTCTTCCTTTCTCATTTACTCTGCTACCACAACCAATCCCCCATATATCCCCTTAACTTAGATTATCCCCTTAGTCCCTTCCCTCTGTCCTCCTCCTCTCCTCCACTCCATCCTTCTGTTTTTTGTCAAATACACAGATTCTTCCATCATCTCTTCTAGTTTTATTTCAGAAAGGATCCTGAGTTTAGACATGATGTTAACTTAGGTTGACTTTACAATGGAAATTTCCTAGGAGTCCCATTGTAGAAACATAAATTGTAACGACCTTTAAGAGAGATTTAGCTAAACGTGATTGCTAATAGACTAAAGAGCACCAAATGCTATCAGTTGACTTTATTATCTTGAGCAGTTAACAATACCCTGTACTTTTTGTGTTTGTATTTATAGAACACTGCTGAAAAATGGGACCAACATTACATTTTTTGTTGATGGTTTCATTGCAGTTTATAAAAACATACATACACAAACAGTATTCAACCGTTCAAATAATGTGCTTCTCGTATGTTTATGTTGGATACAGACTCTTTGTTCTTTATGTATCTGGGGACTAAGGAGTTTGCATTGGCTCAGTCTCAGGCTTTATTTACTCCCTTCCCTAATTCTAATGATGGTTTAGTGAAGGCTTAACCTGCCATATGCATATAACTTCTTTAATTAGCTACTAAAAAGGATCATTTTCCTTAGAATTATTTTAAGTTAGCCTTTTGAAATTAGAGGAAACCCTGGTGGCACAGTGGTTAAGAGCTACGTCTGCTAACCAAAAGATTGGCAGTACAAATCCACCAGGCCCTCCTTGGAAACTCCATGGAGCAGTTCTACTCTGTTTGATAGGTGGAGGGTCGCTATGAGTCAGAATCGACTTGATGGCAACAGGTTTTTTTGTTTTTTTGAAATTAGAACTCTGTCTTCAATTTTCCTGGCACTCTGGACAAATCTGTTTGACATAGGCAGAGAAACAAAGTTTCAGGAATAATCCAAAAGTCCTGAAAAAATTAAAATGAACAAATCTTTAGATAATCCACAAGTTAGAAGGAATCCTTCATCTTTGTAAAGGTATGACCTCAGTGCTAGAAGCCCTTACCAACTGAGGGCATAAAACAAATCATAAAAGGACTAGGCCTAAATTTTCAAGGTGTTAAGTCTATGTCCTAAGAATTGTTGTATTCTTGCACTGGTTCAGAGAGTTCCCCCATAAGAACTGATTCATGACATCATCATTACTTGGTCTTCATTAAATTTTTATGCTATGTTAGTTTTTATGGGGTAAATGTTCTGCCTAGAAACTTGTTAGTATTAGAATTCACTGATGTCCTTTTTCTGACAAGACTTACGGTAAATTTCTCTTTATGTGGGAATAACTGTGTTCCTCTTTTTTACGTTACTATTTCCCTCTCAGTCTGGAGAGAGTAAGCAGCTGTCATTTGTGCAGATTTATGATCTTAGAGTTTATGAAACATGCCTTGTAAATAAATTCATTGAAAAATCTTCGCTAAGCAGTAAAGCATTGTTCTGATTCTTGAGGCGAAATCAAGGAACAGGATGATTTACAGCCTACTCCAGTTTAAGGGCACTGCAGTTTTGTCAGTGCTTCCTTTCAATAATTCTGTAAAACTCATATCCATATTCAGAACTGAATAAGAAAGTTTGTCAAGAGACTTACATGCATATTGCCATGAAGGTTGTGCTGAATTACTTACTTAAGTCACTGCCATATTTATTGCATCACTGAAAACCTGGCATTTGTAAATATTTCTTCTTTTTATGGGGTGATTATAGGGTGTTATGCCTTACACAAAACTCTCTTACAAGATTTTTCTGTTCATTGGCTAATACGTAAAGTGTTTGGCATCCTTATTTTTTTTTTTTCAAAATTCAAAAACCAAAATAAAATGTAAAAGAAACACAAAGATATTTCCAAACTAATAATCCGCTCAAAATGAAAGTCATGGGGCTCTTTTAATACCAAAGTTGAATAAATTCCCTTCCAACTGGTGAGATCTCTAGGTTCTCTGAATTGAAAGAGCATATCCACCAAGTAGTTGAATTTACTTATGTTAAAATTTGGTCAAAACATAAAAGATTATGTACTATCGACTGCAAAATGCTGCCTGGGATTTCAATACCTGCAAATGCAGCCTAAGGCTTGACCTTATTGCACAGATGAGGTTTCTAAGAGCATGGTCTTGAAACCAAAAAAGGAGCCCTGAATAACCAGCATTATTAATGTATCCAGCAATGTAAGATATTCTATGATATTGGCCAAGCACCGATCAGGCCAAACTTTATCCATAACATCTTGCAATATTAGTATTTCTTTTTTTAAAACATCTTTTTTACTCCAAATTAATATTCACAGACTATATTTTGCACATGTTGTTTTTCTTTATACTTCACAATTATATATTCATTTTTCATTGGTTCAGCACGTATTTATTATGTATTATGTACTAGACACTGTTCAGGCTCAGTATGAAGAGATAGTGTCCAATTAGGATCTGAAGTGAGGTCAACTACACCTAAATGAAAATAGCCTACAAATAGAAAGCAAATGTCTTAAAGAAATGAAAAAATAAATGTATTCAAAAGTAATATTTGAGTGCATTTACGCCAAAACCCCTCATGTTTATCTTCCCGTCACCTTCAAATTTCCTCATTATCTGTCTTCCTTGGAGAAATAAAGTATTTCTCAAGTCTTTATATTTTCAACATGGCTTCTCAATGGCGCAAGGTAATAATAATTAAAAAGAAAGTGCTGATAGTAAATCAAATTGTTATATCTGTCTGGATTCCAGAGGGAAACAGATGGCCTATTTAAATGGGGCAATTGAAGAGAGATTAATGGAGAAACTATTAATGAAGGTGTGGGCAGGATTCAAAAACAAAAAGATGGAACTAACAGCAGGAAGCAACCATCATTGGTGGAGGTCTAAAGAGGCAAGAGAGGAACAGAGTGAATGGTTACAGAGGTCTGGAGAGAGGTCTAGTTGTGCTAGAGAAAGGACACCTGATAGAAGGTGAGGCCTTGGATTGAGGAACAAGATATCACCATGGCTGACCCATTGCCAGGCTGAGGAAATAAATACCCTTTTGTCCTCTAAGGAGTCCCTGGGTGATGCAAATTTTCATGTGCTCGGCCGCTAACGAAAATTTTGGAGGTTAGAGTCCACCCAGAGTTGTCTGAGAAGAGAGGCCTGGTGATCTACTTCCAAAAAATCAGCCATTGAAAGTCCTATGGAGCACAGTTCTACTTTGACACACATGGGGTTGCCATAAGTCTGAATCAATACCGCAGCTTTTTTATTTTTTTGCTTCTGGTCCTCTGATGTTCTGGCAGTACCTTTTACTAACCAAAGCCAGCTGGAAGGCAGAGGGCATGAACCAATAATGAAGTCCATGGATCTTAGTCTCCTCAGGTTGGGGAGTAGAGTGAAGAAGAGGACAGGGTGTATATGTTGGGTCAAAGACTATCTAGCACAGTTACAGTGGGGTCACTAGAGGGTGTGGGGGTTGCAGATCATACCGCATGACACTGTCAGAGGGGATGACACCAAAATGACTGTCCGTAAAATTTTTGTGCAGTGTTTCAGCAGAATTTTATTAATTTTTATAAAAACATCCCTGTAGTTAGTTATAACAACAAAAACGTTTTTTGTAAGCTCAGCTTACATGTATCAATATACCTGCAAGGCTAAAACGCTATGTTAATTTACTTTTTGAAACTTCTAATGCTTATTCATTAGAAATACCTTTTCTCAACAACATAAACAGTGACTATACACGTGGACCTCGCCAGACAGAATACACAGGAATCAAATCAACTACATTTTTGTGGAAAGAGACGATGGAGAATATCAATATTATCAGCCAGAACAAGGCCAAGGGCTGATTGTGGAACAGACCATCAATTGCTCTTATGCAAGTTCAAGATGAAGCTGAAAAAAATTAAAGCAAGCCCACAGGAGTCAAAGTACAACCTTGAGTATATCCCACGTGAATTTAGAGACCACTTCAAGAATAGATTTGATGCATTAAACACTAATGACCAAAGACGAGACGAGTTGTGGGATGACATCAAGGACATCATACATGAAGAAAGCAAGAGGTCATTAAAAA
>NW_004443977.1:12245509-12253455 GCF_000243295.1 Trichechus manatus latirostris
GACACAGGAAGCAACAAAAGAAGATGGAAGGAATATGCAGAGCCACTGTACCAAAAAGAATTGTTGGACATTCAACCATCTCAGGAGGTAGCATATGACCAGGAACCAATGGTACTGAAGGAAGAAGTCCAAGCTGCGCTGAAGGTGTTGGCGAAAAACAAGGCTCCAGGAATTGATGGAATGCCAAATGAGATGTTTCAACAAACGGATGCAGTGCTGGAAGTGTTCACTCATCTATACCAAGAAATTTGGAAGACAGCTACCTGGCCAACCAACTGGAAAAGATCCATATTTATCCGATTCCCAAGAGAGGTGATCCAACTGAATGCGGAGATTATCAAACAATATGATTAATATCACACACAACTAAAATTTTGCTGAAGACCGTTCAAAAGCAGTTGCAGTAGTACATGGACAGGGAACTGCCAGAAATTCAAGCTGGATTCAGAAGAGGTCATGGAACAACGGATATCATTGCTGATGTCAGATGGATCCTGGCTGAAAGCAGAGAATACAAGAAAGATGTTTACCTGTGTTTTATTGACTATGCAAAGGTATTCAGCTGTGTGGATCATAAACAATTATGGATAACATTGCGAAGAATGGGAATTCCAGAACACTTAATTGTGCTCATGAGAAACTTGTACATAGGTCAAGAGGTAGTTGATCGAACAGAATAAGGGGATACTGTGTGGTTTAAAGTCAGGAAAGGTGTGTGTCAGGGTAGTATCCTTTCACCATACCTATTCAGTCTGTATGCTGAGCAAATAATCTGAGAAACTGGACTATATGAAGAAGAATGGAGCATCAGGATTGGAGGAAGACTCGTTAACAACCTGCGTTATGCAGATGACACAACCTTGCTTGTTGAAAGTGAAGAGAACTTGAAGCACTTACTGATGAAGAGCAAAGACCACAGCCTTCAGTATGGATTACACCTCAACGTAAAGAAAACGAAAATCCTCGCAACTGGACCAATAAGCAACATCACGATAAACAGAGAAAAGATTGAAGTTGTCAAGGATTTCATTTTACTTGGATCCACAATCAGTGTCCATGGAAGCAGCAGTCAAGAAATCAAAAGACCCATTGCACTGGGAAAATCTGCTTCAAAAGACCTCTTTAAAGTGCTGAAAAGCAAAGATGTCACCTAGAAGACTAAAGTGCGCCTGACCCAAGCATGGTGTTTTCAATTGTCTCATATGCATGTGAAAGCTGGATGATGAATAAGAAAGACCAAAGAAGAATTGAGGCCTTTTAATTGTGGTGTTGGCGAAGAATACTGACAGTACCATGGACTGCCAAAAGAATGAACAAATCTGCCATTAAAGAAGTACAATCAGAATGCTCCTTAGAAGCAAGGATGGGGAGACTTTGTCTCACATACTTTGAGCATATTATCAGAAGGGATCAGGCCCTGGAGAAGGACATCATGTTTGGTTAAGTACAGGGTCAGTGAATAAGAGGAAGATTCTCAACAAGATGGATTGACACAGTGGCTGCAACAATAGGCTCAAGCATACCAATGATTCTGAGGATGGCGCAGGACTGGACAGTGTTTCCTTCTGTTGTACGTAGGGTAGTTATGAGTCAGAACAGACTCGATGGCACCTAACAACAACAACAAGAAGCCAGAAGAATGAACAACTCTGTCTTGGAAGAAGTACGGCCAGAATGTTCCTTAGAAGTGAGGATAGTGAGACTTCATCTTATCAGCTTAGGACATGTTATCTGGAGGAACCAGTCTTTGCAGAAGGACATCATGCTTGGTAAAATAGAGGGTCAGTGAAAAAGAGGAAGACCTTCAATAAGGTAGATTGACACAGTGGCTGCAACAATGGGCTCAAACATAGCAAGGATTTTGAGGATGGTGCATGACCGCGTGGTGTTTTGTTCTGTTGTACATAGGGTGGCTGTGAGTTGGAACCAACTTGATGGCACCTAACAACCACAAAAACAATGTTCTCTGGTCAGAGCTGCCGTTATTACCCAATTAAAATGATGCTTCGAATCACGTAGTTTCCTATTCAAGTGCTACAAGCAAGAGCTGTTGTTTTCATTGCTGCCTGTGTTTTTATACTCGGTGAGTTTATCAAATTTTCTAGTGTTTTAGCTACAGTATTGTGGTAATTAGTATTTGAGAAGCTATATCAATAACTTTTTTGAGAATGAAGTCGTAATTAAGGGAAAAGAAGGAGTGATATATGGGAAGTACAATTTACAAGCAACATTAGTACAAAAAAACATTACTAAGGATTCTGTCTGGTCTGCTACAGAAGGAGGTCCATGGGACTGGTGGGTGACATCATGAGTTACCACACTGGGTGACACCAACCCTAGTGATGCCACTGCACAGATAGATTAAAAAATAATAATTGCTTTAGGACTATTGCAAAAACTAGTGAGTTCCCATACCTCAAATGTAGGAGACTATTTATTTCGTGTTTGTCTTTAAAAAGTAGAATAATTTAAGTGAAACAAGTAGATCCAGCTAATACAGTGCCAATTAAACTGATGAAAATTCAGTAACAATCCTGTTTACTTCATTGAAAACATCTGCAAATTTTTGCAACCTTTACAAAAAATTTTATGTATACATTTCAAGCATAAAAATTCAGCTATTCTTCATAATTTCTTTATAATATGACTCTTCTCTACCAATTTTCATTGGCAACAAACCAGTCATATCTCTGAAGTTTCCTTATAAGCCTTATAATGCAGTAGCTGTTTCCACTGTGGGGATAGAGAGCTTAAAAATACTTGAGAACTAAGCTCCAATTTACATTAACTCAATTGTGGTTTAAAGCAACTAAACAAAAGTACCAAAGTATAAGACTTTTTATGGCTTACACGAGGAAACGATCCCAAACCACTGTTTTCTCGAACAAGGGATTCCTTCAGTGTGTTTTGGAAACAATTCTATAAATGTCAGTATGTTTTATGCTAATTCTTCATATACAATGCATTAATTTTATAGGGATTTAAATCACTAGGTTTTATTATTCCTTTTACATTGTATGCTTCTTTGAGAAGAAACATGACCCCTTGATGTATCTTTATACAACATTTTAATTGTCAAATGGTGTAGGGTTTTTAATAATGGGTCAGATTTCCCTAGAAATCAGTTTGCTGATAACTTTTGTATAGGTGTCACAATTTAGATCCCAGCTGAATATATATACTTTTGTTAGATTAATAGGGTCCTCTTGATTGAGAGATTGTTTAAATGGTTTTTAAGGCCCCTTCCAGGGCTAGTATTCTATTATTGACTTATAACTTTGCATTTTTAAATGCTTAAACACTCACACACAATCTCATCGAATCCTTATAAAATTTTATAGGTAGGGAAGTATTTTCCCTGTCTTGTAGATGAGGAACTAATACTTAGAGGGATTATGTAACTTGTCCAAGATCAAGACAGGATTCAAAGTTAGTTCTTCTAAGTCTAAAGCTAGCCACCATCAAATCTGGAGTTGGAGCCTGTTGAGATGGATAAAATTTCTCTTCCTGTATTCCACTGGAGATAAGTCTGTCAAATCTTGAAGTTGCCTTATAAACTTTAGACTCTGGATCAAAAGATTAGTGTCATCTAACTTATTGCACTAAATTAAGGGAGACTAATAAATGGTGAGTTTAGTTCTGCCAGTCTATGTCTCTTCCAGATCAGAGAAAATTGACTTATGTGAAATGTGAAAGCCAATATCGTCTAATAGTATTTATATTAAAATGATTTATTGTTTGTTTAATAATTGCAAATGCAAAAATTAATGACTGTTTAGATTTTAGTATGTATCCTTTGAATGTTGTATCTGTAGCATATATTGTTTTTACTTAGAAACATATTATGAACACATTCTTTTGAAAATATATGTATTTTATGAGCATATATATTTTGATATTATCCTACTTTTAAAATATGCTGTAATTTAATTAGCCAATTTCTTTTACTTTGTTCTTCAATCGTTTTCTTTTTATTTTCAGAGAAAAATTCTGTTACCAATATCTTTACATAGTTTAGATAACTTCCTTAGGCCATAATCCTACAAAGGAAATTACTGGTAAAAGAGTTTGTACATAGTTAAAACAAGTATTTATTGGCCCCCTTTTATATTCCCGGGACTATACCTGACAGCTAAAAAGGGCAGTAGCCTAGGAAAACAGGCTTTTTGTATACGATACAAATAAGGTACAGATTTTAGGCTTCCCCCTTTATTAGCCTTATAGATAGATTTTTTTCTTAAGAGTTTTATAGAAACAAGAAAACATAGAATCCTAAATCTGTATCCACTACAGAAATGGTAAAATATCTTAAAATAAAGGTGGAAAATTTCAGGCATCTATGAAAAGCTATATGCTTTTAAGAGCATGTATTTAAATGACAGATCACTTGAGGGCAGTTACAGTAAAATTAGCACAGGAATTGAAGTCAGAAAATCGTAGTTCAAAACTTAGCTCTTCTATCTCTAATCTTGGCTGCACATTCAAATTACCTAAGGCACTTTTAAACCATATCAATTACCTGAATCCTATCCTGGGAAATGCTGAATTAATTGGTCCTTGGTGAGGCCTGCACTGTTTGTCCAAGGATCCCTAGGAGATGATTCTAAGTGTACAGCCAGTTTCAGAAACACCATATTAACATGTCAAATGGTTGAGCCTGTGTTCTCATCTGCAAAAAAAAAAAAAAAAACCTGTTGCCATCGAGTCAATTCTGACTCATAGCGACTCTGTAGGACTAAGTAGAACTGCCCCATAGGGTTTCCAAAGCTGTAAGTTCAAATCTACCGGCCGCTCCTTGGATATGCTCCATGTATACAAGATCTAATGGGCACACCAGCCCAAAAGCAAAGATGAGAAGGCAGGAAGGGACAGGAAAATGGGACAAATGGAAACAGGGAATCTGGGGTGGAAAAGGGGAGAGTGTTAACACATCCTGGGGTTGGCAACCAATGTCACAAAACAATTTGTGTATCAACTGTTTAATTAGAAGATAATTTGCTCTGTAACTTTTCACCTAAATCACAATTTAAAAAAATTATGTCTAAAAAAAAAACAAAAAAAGAATCAACGATTATGTGGGTAAAAGTTACCTTTATTTAAAAAAAAAATATCTTTATGGAAGCAGACTGCCACATCTTTCTCTCTCGGAGTGCCTGGTGGGTTGGAACTGCTGACCTTTTGGTTCGCAGCTGAACACTTTAACCACTGCACCACCAGGGCTCCTTCCTCTCATCTGCAAAGTAGGGTTCTATTGATTATTGTCTGTCTTAGTCATCTAGTGCTACTATAACAGAAATACCACAAGTGGATGGTTTTAACGAAGAGAAGTTTATTTCCTCACAGTTAAGGTAGGCTAAAAGTCCAAATTCAGGGCGTCAGCTCCAGGGAAAGGTTTTTTCTCTCTGTCGGCCTTCTCTTCAGTGTTCCCCAGGACTAGGAACTTCTCTGCACAGGGACCCGGGTCCAAAGGATGCGCTCTGCTCCTGGCACTGCTTTCTTGATGGTATGTGGTCTCCCGTGTCACTGCTCACTTCTGTCTTTTATATCTCAAGAGATTGCCTCAGGACACAATCCAGTCTTGTAGATCAGGTCCTGCCTTACTAACGCAACTGCCACCCATCCTCCCTCATTAACATCCTAGAGGCAGGTTTACAACATATAGGAAAATCACACAGTACCAGGAATCATGGCCCAGCCAAACTGATACACACATTTTTGGAGGGACATAATTCTAACCATGACATTGTCTAACCAGTTTCTCAGGGTTTCTAGGAGACTCAAATGAACTTTCAATGCTAGGCTTCTTTACTCTGTTAAATTGTTCTAGTGAACCAGGTGGTGCTCTACAAGAGTCCTGTAGTGTGTGTGTATGTGTGTGTTTGTGAGAGAGGGAGAACGAAAGACTGATTGATCAATTTGGATGCCGTGTGTGTGTGTGTGTGTGTGTGTGTGTGTGTGTGTGTGTGTGTGTGTGTGTATTCACCCTATGTGTCATGTAGAGTAACATTAATAGATTTTTTAAAACGATTCTTGATAGATTTAATATGTGATTCATATTTTTCCACTGAGTACTTATGAACTGATTTCATCTCTATGTGAGCACCTTGCCTGAGAAATCCTGTCTCTGTGGGTCTCTATTTACAAACTCACTCACATTTTGACTAGTCCTGAAAAAATATGGTCGTTAGAGAAGTTTTTTCATTCCCCTAATTATAGAAACAATATGTACTAACAGATAATAAGCTGAAAAAAAAAGTACCAAAAGGAAACAAAAATCATCCATGATCCAGAGAAAAATGAGAGTTGACATTTTGATTTTCTCAATTCTCCATGTATTTAGTGTTTAAAATTATTTGTATAAGTGCATTCCATTAAAAGATGCGAATATTTTCTGTCTTATACATTTTAAAATATTTTCTGATTTCATTGTCTGCTTGTTTGTTTACATTGATTTCTTTTTTAAAATTTTGGTATGCAGTTTAAAACTTTTTTGTAATCAAATTAATGGACTCTTTCCCTATGATTTATTTTCTTACTTTCATGTTTATAAAGTTCTTGTTTGACCCAATGTTAGACAAATATTCTTTTTTCATTTTTTAATACCGTTTGTGGCTTTTTTAGTTAACTCTCTGCTCCATTATTGCCCAAAGTGTAGGTCATTTTCCATAGCTAAATATAATTTCAAATAGTACACATGCAAGGTTAAATTTCATTGAACAATACATTTATCCTCTTTTAGCTTTCTTTTAAGACTTGCAATTAAATCAAGGAGAAGGTCAAAGACTGGAGTTAGCATGCTTTTCAAATTTTTTTTTAACACATTTTAGTCTTTAAAAAACAAACAAAGAGGAGGCTTTGACTCAAAACCCAGACAACAGTATCAAGCAGCATTAGGAAATATTGCATCACATGTATTAAATTTAGTTTTACAAGTACTTTCTATTTGGTTTTCCATTTATGCTACTGATATAAAACTTCTTCTAAAAGTGAATATATTTAAGCTTTAAAAAGGATATTATTTTTTAAAAAATAAGTGAAGAACATAGAGGTGATATGGGATAGCAGTCATTAGGAGAATGAGGTGCCATGCTGGCTGTGATATTCTAGGCTGAATGCACCAGGCATGTTGTTTCACCTTGTTTAGCCTCTGAGACCTCACCTGCGAAATAGGCACAATAATACTTTCATTGTTGTTAGGTGCCATTGAGTTGGTTCTGACTCATAGAGACCCTATATACAACAGAACAAACACTGCCCGGTCCTGTGCCATCCTCACAATCTTTGGTACGTTTGAAGCCATTGTTGCAACCACTGTGTCAATCTATCCCATTGAGGGTCTTCCTCTTTTTTGCTCACCCTCTGCATTACTAAGCATGATGTTCTTCTCCAGGGACTGGTCCCTCCTGATAACATGTCTGAAGTAAGTGAGACAAAGTCTCACTCTCCTCACTTCTAAGGAGCATTCTGCTGTATTTCTTCCAAGACAGATTTGTTTGTTCTTTTGGCAGTCCATGGCATAGTCAATATTCTTCACTAGCACCATAATTCAAAGGCGTCAATTCTTCTTTGGTCTTCCTTATTTATTGTTCAGCTTTCTCATGCATATGAGGCAATTGAAAATACTGTGGCTTGGGTCAGGTGCATCTGAGTCTCCAAAGTGACATCTTTACTTTTTAACACTTTAAAGAAGTCTTTTGCAGCAGATTTACCCAATGCAATCTGTCATTTGATTTCTTGACTGCTGCTTCCATGGGCATTGATTGTAGATCCAAGTAAAATGAAATCCTTGACAACATCAATCTTTTCTCAGTTGATCGTGATGTTGCTTATCGGTTCAGTTGTGAGGATTTTTGTTTTCTTTATATTGAGGTGCAGTGCATATGAAGACTAGCCACAGCATAATTTGATTATGAAAATTAAATTATTTATTTTCTGTAAAGCACAAT
>NW_004443977.1:12254286-12255655 GCF_000243295.1 Trichechus manatus latirostris
TTAAGACAGTAGTTCTCAAACTTGGGTCTGTATCAGAATCACCTAGAGAGTTAACAGAGGTCATGGGGACCTAGAGTATTAAAGTAGGACCAGGTGAGGGCTTCAGTATTTTTACCAAAATAGGCTTGTGAAATCTTATGAACAGCAGCGGAACACTGTCTGATACAGTACTGGAAGATGAGCCCCTCGGGTTGGAAGGCACTCAAAGTATGACTGAAAGAGCTGCCTCCTCAAAGTAGAGTTAACCTTAAAGACATAAATGAATTCAAGTTTTTGGGACTTTCATTTTCTGATGTGGCACAACTAAAAATGAGAAGAAACAGCTGCAAATATCCATTAATAATTGGAGTGTGGAATGTACAAAGTATGAATCTAGGAAAATTGGAAGTCTTCAAAAATGAAATGCATAAACATTGATATCCTAGGCATTAGTGAGCTGAAATGGACTGGTATTGGCCATTTTGAATCAGACAATCATATGATCTACTATGCAGGGAATGAACATTGCAGAGGAATAGTGCTGCATTCATTGTCAAAAAGAACATTTCAAGATCTAACCTGAAGTACAACGTTGTCAGTGATAGGATAATATCCATAAGCCTACAAGGAACCAGGTAACATGAATATTATTCAAATTTATGCACCAACCACTAAGGCCAAAGATGAAGAAATTGAATATTTTTACCAACTTCTGCAGTCTGAAATTGATTAAACACGCAGTCAAGATGCATTGATAATTACTCGCAATTGGAATGCAAAAGTTGGAAACAAAAAAGGATTGGTAGTTGAAAAATATGGCCTTGGTGATAGAAACGACACAGGCAATCTCATGATACACTTATTCATTGCAAATCCTTTTTTCATCAACATAAATGGTGACTATACATGTGGACCTCACCAGATGGAATACACAGGAATCAAATCAACTACATCTGTGGAAAAAGATGATGGAAAAGCTCAGTCAGAACAGGGCCTGGGGCCAACTGTGGAACAGACCATCAATTGCTCATATGCAAGTTCAAGTTGAAGTTGAAGAAAATTAGAATAAGTCCAGGAGAGCCAAAGTACGACCTTGAGTATATTCCACCTGAATTTAGAGACCATCTCAATAATTGATATGACACATTGAGCACTAATGACCAAAGATCAGATGAGTTGTGGGATTACATCAAGGACATCATACATGAAGAAGCAAGAGATCATTAAAAAGAGAGGAAAGAAAGAAAAGACCAAAATAGATGTCAGATGAGACTCTGAAACTTGCTCTTGAACATAGAGCAGTAAAAGTGAATGGAAGAAATGATGAAGTAAAAAAGCCAAACAGAAGATTTCAAAGGGCGGAACAAGAAGACAAAGTAAAGTATTATAA
>NW_004443977.1:12256389-12262135 GCF_000243295.1 Trichechus manatus latirostris
ATAATCTTATATCAAAATTTCACAATGAATCACCAAAATATTAATAGATAGAAAAACAATTGCTATCACAGGGAGTCAACTTTCCTTAATGGAAAAATAGCTGAGTTTTTAGTATAGCAAGATTTGGGTTCAAATCTTGGTTCCGATGTTTGGTAGCTGAGGAGCTTAAAGTAAGTTTCTTAAGGGCTCTAGGCTTCAGTTCCTCAGTTGCTAAATAGGATAAAAATACTCATTTTGTGTATATGTTAAAGATCCACATGCATTTGACTGTGTGGATCAAAACAAATTATGGATAACATTGTAAAAAATAGGAATTCCAGAACACTTAATTGTGCTCATGAGGAAACCGTACATAGACCAAGAGGCAGTCATTCAAAGAGAACAAGGGGATACTGCCTGGTTTCAAATCAGGAAAGGTGTGCATCAGGGTTGTATCCTTTCACCATACTTACTCAGTCTGTATGCTAAACAAATAATCCAAGAACCTGGATTATATGAAGAAGAATGTGGTATCAAGACTGGAGGAAGACTCATTAACAACACAGCAATGTTTATTTTTCTTTGATGTAAAAAAAACAAAATCCTGTAGAACTTAGATTGAATCTAATTATAATCAAATGTTACCTTGCATTATATTGACTGGTGGGATGTTAACAGATAGGATGCCAATAGATGCTTTGAATTCCCTTGCATTCAGGCTTGCTTTCTTATCCCTCTACATTGCTATGAAAACATGCCAGGGTTAGTTTGCTGCAGGATGAGAGACAGATGGAGCAGATTAGCCCCAGTTGACTGCCAACCAACATCCAGACATGTGAACAAGCCCAGCCAAGATCAGCAGAGCCATCTAGCTGACCCTTAGCTTTCCCCAGATATGTGAGCATAACTTAATTGTTCATACCGCTGATGTTTTGTGACTGTTTGTTATGTGGAATTATTATAGCAATAGGTAACTCTTACAGCTATTCTCAGGAATTAGATCAATAGATAGAGAGAGATATAGATACATATATAGAGATATTTGTGGAAAAGATGATGTTGTAAGATGGACAAACATCCCATAGTAAGCCATTGCATGCTTGAAGTTCTTATAAAAGCTTATAAAATAAGTAGAATAATGTCAGATTTCAATTTATAGTTGCTTTAATAGAGGTATGAAAGGATAAGCCTGGGGATGAACCCCCATTAGATGTACAAGGTAAATTATCTACACCTGGATTGTGTACAATATTCTCCCCAGTGGCTAAAAAATCTCCCGGTAGTAAGTTGAGCCTTTGTGTAAAAGCTAAATAAATATTTTCAAAGGTTGAAGTCACATACAGTTAAGCTCCTAGACATGAAACTTATGAACAGATATTGATGCCAAAGGCATTTTTCTTTCACACAACTTTTTGTAGTTTGTGTCCTTTTCTAAAAATAGCAACATATCAATCCATAAATGTTCACATTTTCTCATTACTTCAAATCCCTCTCTTTCCCACAAACTCCAAGTCCTGACCCTTGCAGAGTCTAGACAAAAATATTCAGCTGCCAGCTACACATGTCCAATTGGAGGTCTGTCAGGCACTTCCAACTCCACATAGCCAAAGAGGAATCCACTATTTTTCACTAAAACTGACATTTGGATTTCCTGCCTCTGTGACTGGTTCAACCAATCACGAAGCAAAGGATTTCAGAGTCATACTTCATCCCTCCTTTTCTCTCAACCTCCCTTCTCTAAGCCTTGTAATGACTAAAGTAGTCCACACAGTCCCCAAAAATTATTTATCACAGGTTAACTGGCAGAAGCCATGCTATTTTTTTTTTAAATAATCCATATTGATCACTAAAAATGAATAAAAGTCATTCATTTTGCACAATAATCTGTTTAAGGTATTAACACAGTCCCAAAGTAAAAAAAGAGAGAGAGTCTCTATTTTTGAAAAATCATGCCAAAGCAATCGCTTGCTTTAATGTTGCTGCATTCATGGAATGTTTTGAAAAACGCCTTTCAAAGAACCTCAATAAAGAAGGATTTCTCATCTTTTCTGTCCAACGACTAATCAATCCCTTCAGAAATCAAGCTTTTCAATGCAAGGGTTATGGGTCAAAAAGGGGTTTAAAAGTTAAAACACATAAACAGTTACCTAGCATGAGTCTCTTGAAGAAATTATTAATGCCTCAATACTTACTCTATGATATTCAGTTGCCTGGTGCCTGAACTTAAACAGAACTTCAATAAAAGCCGTACTGAAAAAATAAATGGAATGGAATCCTAGGAGCTCAGCAATTATGTTAGAAATGTTTATCTAAGGAGAAAAAAAACTAACCATCAATTTTTAAATCCTTTTTTATTATAAAATATAAAGCAACTGAAAGTTTATCTCTAAATCGCATTGGGCAAATGAAATGCATATGTGTTGAATATACACTGATTTTACCAAATAATAAATCTGCCATGTGTCTTGTTCAATTCTGCTCTTGGTGTGAAATTCTGAGTGCACAGTCTGTATAGTCTTGAAGAACACAGTAGGCTGAGCATATGAAAGTCTCGACAATAGCATTTCTTCTTTGAAACAGATGCCTCTCTGCTGCATATATGAAAGTTTTGAACAGCCAGCCAGCACAAGGGATTTGGAGGTCCTTGAGAAATGATTCCAAGATGGCCTGCATCCTTGTCTCCACTGTAGAGGTCCTAAAGTCCACATCTTCTTTTCCTAGGCATTTCCTACATCACAGACACTGAAGCAAGTTCCAGGAGGCAGGTCCAGCACAATTAAGTCAGAGCGATCCAAAGATAGGATGGGTTGTCTTGTGTTGTTGTTGTTAAGTGCCATCAAGTTGGTTCCAACTTACAGTGACCCTATGTACAACAGAACAAAACACTGTGAAGTCCTGCCCCATCCTCACAACCGTTGATATGCTTGAGCCCATTGTTGCAGCCACTGTGTCAATCCATGTCATCTAGGGTCTTCCTCTTTTTCGCAAACCTTCTACTTTAACAAGCATGATGTCCTTATCCAGGGACTGGTCCCTCCTGATAATATGTCCAAAGTATGTGAGACAAAGTTTTGCCATCCTTACTTCCAAGGTGCACTCTGGCTATACTTCTTCCAAGACAGATTTGTTTGTTCTTCTGGCAGTCCATGATATTTTCAACATTTTTCACAACACCATAGTTCAACGGCACCAATTCTTCTTCGGTTTCCTTATTCATTGTCTAGCTTTCATGTGCATATGAAGTGATCGAGGTTATCTTGTAGGCCATGAAAAATGCCTCAACAGTGTTTAATCAGAGGGTGGATAGTCACTTAGGCAATCAGAGAGGAGAACTCTGCCATGGGTAGGAGTATAGATCCATCTCCTCCAGAACTCCTTTTCTACAAACCTTAGTTATTTTTTGAGAATATTGTTCTAATGGAATTAACATACTCAGTTGACTGATTCATTTTGGGTTCATAGTGAGGATCAAACAGGAACACCCCAACTTATTGCAACTGCTGTATGTGTGTGTGTGTGTGTGTGTGTGTGTGTGTGTGTGTGTGTTGAAGAGTTACTTAATGGTGTTACTAGCATCTCATTATTGATCTATGTGGGGAAATCCAATTTTAGTCTACACACCAATAAAGAAGATGAAGTTAGCACACACCTACCCCGGTTGTTTCATCATAAACAAACTACAGAGGATTCAAAATCAAAATAGTCAGAATGTAGAGCGGTTATATAAACACATATAAACAGTAAAAGGAACTTCTTTTCCAATAATAAATGATATCAGCAGCAGGTACTTTTTTTTTATTGTACTTTAGATGAAGGTTTACAGAACAAACTAGCTTCTCATTAAACAGTTAATACATATATTGTTTTATGACATTGGTTAACAACCCCATAATATGTCAATACTCTCCCTTCTTGACCTTGGGTTCCCTATTACCAGCTTTCCTGTCCCCTCCTGCCTTCTAGTCCATGCCCATGGGCTGGTGTGCCCCTTTAGTCTCATTTTGTACTATGGGTCTGTCTAATCTTCGGCTAAAATGTGAACCTCAGGAGTGACTTCATTACTGAGCTAAAAGGGTGTCCCAGGGCCATACTCTCGGGATTTCTACAGCGTCTGTCAGGCCAGTAAGGCTGTTATTTTTTGAGTTAGAATTTTGTTCTACATTTTTCCCCAGCTCTGTCCAGGGTGCTCTATTATGATTCTTGTCAGAGCAGTCAGTGGTGGTAGCCGGGCACCATCTAGTTGTACTGGACTCAGTCTGGTGGAAGCTGTGGTAATTGTGGTCTATTAGTCCTTTGGACTAATCTTTCCCTTGTGTCTTTAGTTTTCTTCATTTCCCTTGCTCTTGAAGGGTTGAGACCAGTGGAGTACATTAGATGGCCGCTCACAGGCTTTAAAGACCCCAGATACTACTCATCAAAGTAGAATGTAGAACATTTTCTTTATAAACTACATTATGCCAATTGAGCTAGATGTTCCCTGAGACCATGGTGCTCACAGCCCTCAGCCCAGTAATTTGGTCCCTCAGGGAGTTGGATTTGTCCATGGAGCTTCCATAACCTTCCTGAACAAGTTGCACTGGCTTCCCCAGTATTGTGTACTGTCTTACCCTTCACCAAAGTTACCACTTGTCTATTGTCTATTTAGTGTTTTTCAACCCCTACCCCTCCCCTTCCTGGTAACCATGAAAGATTGTTTCTTTTTGTGCATAAACCTTTTCATGAGTTTTTATAGTAGATGTCTCATACAATATTTGTCCTTTTGTGATTGATTTATTTCAGTCAGCAAAATGCCCTGCAGATTCATCATTGTTCTTTATTGTTGTGTAGTACTCCATTGTGTGTATGTACCAAAGTTTGCTTATCCATTCGTCTGTTGATGGGAGTCTAGGTTGTTTCTAACTTTTTGCTATTGCGAACAATGCTGCAATGAATGTGGGTGTGCATATGTCTATTCATGTGACAGCTCTTATTTCTCTAGGATATATTCCTAGGAGTGGGATTTCTGGATCATATTGTATTTCCATCTCTAGGTTTCTAAGGAAACGCCATATTGTTTTCCAAAATGGTTGTGCCATTTTGCAATTCCACCAGCAGTGCATAAGAATTCAACTCTCCCTGCAGCCTCTCCAACATTTATTATTTTCTGTTTTTTTGATTCGTGTGAGTAATGCCAGGGTGAGATGGTATCTTATTGTGGTTTTGATTTTCATTTCTCTAATAGCTAGTGATCAAGAGCATTGCCTCATGTGTCTGTTAGCTGCTTGAATGTCTTCTTTGGTAAATTGTGATCATTTCCTTTGCCCATTTTTTAATTGGATTATTTGTCTTTTTGTTGTAGAGTTGTTGGATGTTTCTGTAAGTTTTACAGATTAGACTTTTGTTGGATTTGTAATAGCCAAATTTTTTTTCCCAGTCTGTAGGTTCTCTTTTTACCTTTTTGGTGAAGTCTTTTGTGAGCATAAGTGTTTAATTTTTAGAAGATCTCAGTTATGTAGTTTATCTGCTGGATTTTTGTTGTTGTTGTTGTTGTTACTTATGGTTTGTATCCTGTTAATGCCATGTATTAGGGTCTCTAGTGTTGATCCTATTTTTTTCTTCTATAATCTTTATAGTTTTTGGTTATAAATTTAGGTCTTTGATCCATTTTGAATTAGTTTTTGTGTATTGTATGAGGTATGGGTCCTGTTTCATTTTTTTGCAGATGGACATCCAGTTTTGCCAGCACCATTTGTTAAAAAGACTGTCTTTTCCCCATTTGATGGACTTT